>NC_045671.1:65776623-66079123 GCF_009829145.1 Chiroxiphia lanceolata | reverse complement strand
CTTCTGAGAACAGTATTGCTAATTGCATTTTGTGTAGGACTGGATACTGTCACAATCCTGCATTTAGCACCACACTGGAGAAAAACAGGTAGCACATAATGCCAGCTCTCCCCTTCAAAGGGACAGCAGCTCTTGGTGAGTTTTTGTGGAGGAGGTCCCTTGACTTTTGCAGGAAAGGCCTGGTCTTCCCAGTCTGCCAGTTGCTAAAGGACCTAAAGGTACCCCAGGGTGAATTGATGTGAAAAGGGACATGATGTAAGAGAGTCAGGGAAGTCTTTCTGTTTCTTCTTGCATTTTGAGGGGATGTTGTTTGGTGATGCTGCATTTGCATGGATCTTTGGGAACAGTGTCACCCAGTCATGCCCAGCCAACATTCCGAATTGCCACTGGTTAGCATTCACACATCTCCACTTTCTCCTACATGTCCAAGGCTGCAGCATCCATCTGAAGAAGAATCAGGGAACAAAACACTCTCTAGTATGCTGTTTATCTGATGAATGTGCAGGCACACACACTGCTCAGCACTTTCCCATGAGCTACATTGCCAGAGGAGGAAGATGCAGGTCTTCCACATAGACACTAAGAGCAGAAACGTGTGTCCTTGAGGTTGCCTGCTACTTGTGACTTCAGAGCCCACCTAATATGCAAATATAATTTTTTCCAAGTGACCTATTAACTACTTGGGTATGTATGAATTATCACCAGGAGGGAACCACAACAAAATACCACTGAACAGAAGGGCACCACCACTCTCAGTGAAACCCATCCTGTTTCTTGGAACATTCCTGCAGCTTTTGGTTTCATTTCTCTTAAAAGTTGCAGAGTGAACTTTGCAGTCTCTGAGACATCTCATTTATATTAATAGAAATATCCTCTGTTAACCCACATCTTTGCTTTATTTTTTATCCCCACACTGTGGTCATCTAGATATGTACTAGTGGATCAGAGCAGAACTAGAAGGATTGGAAACAGAACTAAAAGTATTGGGAGCAGCTTACTTTTGAGTAGCCAGATGCTAACACAGTTTCCCCTTAGGGAACTGTCAGGCAAAATGAACTCAATAGTGGCACCAAACCACACTTTTGTGCATAATCTTCATCCCAGATTCTGCTCTGGAAAATACATGTCCAAGGGTCTAGCCAGGTCCTGGCACCTCTGCTGTCTATCCCAGGAGGCAAAGCAGTGAATAAACAAGAAATGCACTGCTGAGCACCCTTATAATGGATTTATCTGATTTATAGATTAAATTTCTGTGACAAATGATTCAGGCTGTATGTTATGCACTACAGCAGGAGCCACCCAAACCAACAGAAGATGAGCCTAGCAAGGAACTGAGAAAGTGCAGCAGTAACCCAACCTGAGCTGGCTTTGGAGCCAGATTTTGACAAGGTCCATTTAACTTTAGTTTAGTGATTAGAAAAGGATGTGTATGGCACCATACCTTGGTCTGAGCCACAATACTTAGCTGTTAAAAAAAAACCAAACAACCAAACTGACAAAGGAAACATTCACGTTAAAAGTTATCAAAGACTATAACTAAGAAATAGTGGAAGTTTCTCTTCACTTAGATGAATGTAGCTGCACACTTAGAACATGTCTTCTTGCCCGGCAGCAAGTTTCTCTGCAGGTAAAGTTATTTTTTTCTCTTGTTTTCCTCGACCTACACACAAGCGAAGTTTTGCAGGCACCTCCCTTTGCTCTGACAGGCAGAGAATTATTATCACTTCTCTGCTAAGGCAACCACCCAGAATGGGACCTGAGACATGGGACATAGATTAACACCATTCAGTTAAAAAGAAGCACACATTACAAGATTGGATACAACTGAAAGGAAAGAGGGAATAAGTCCCCTAGGGCTGGGTAAGGAGGTACAGGCTCATGCTTCTTTCCTGTCACAAATACGGGACACCCTCAGACCACAACAGGACCTGCCAGCACCATTCAGGAGGCAAGGAGATTAGCAGGAGCTTGTCTGTGTCAGCACTAACTATATCAGGGCCACTTTGGACTCTTCCCAAATTGCTGCACTGTGCAAAACCGCCCCACAAAAACAGTTCACTGTTGGCAGCAGAAATTAAAGAGGAGCTTTGCAAAAAAACTTCAAGGTTTATAAGATGATTCAAGTTTCTTTTTTCAGGTCTTGAAGTCTTTCAAGTAATGAGCAAAGCTCATGTCCTGGTCTCTCATGAAAGTTCTTTCCACAAAAGACAGTGGTGCCCCGGATTTGACTCTTATGGGCTCTCAGCAAAGGGCAGCTGGATGTTGCGATTGGATCTCCAGAGCTTTCTGCCTCTCTTCACTTGTTCCTCTGCTGCCTGCCTTGACTGCTACCTGTCCCTCCAAGATGAAGTCAGCCCTTCCCAGTCCTCGTCCTAAACCAGTGCTTTGGCAGAAGAGCATCACACAGTGGGTAACCTTGTGGAGCAGGATCCCGAAAGCAGGGGGCTGTGCTGGGACACTCAGCGTCGTGGCCCTGCAGCAGAGTGACCTGCAGAGAGCACGGAGCCATGCCCTTGCCTCTCGGCTCTGCCCTGCGGATGTAGACTGCTGCCACGACGGCACTGAAAAAAGCCCAGGAATGTGCCTGAACGGTGGCGCACTATGGAGCCGGGATGCTCGCCCACCCATCCGCGTAGCATGCCCCAGCCTGGGGATATCCCCGGGGTTCTGCAGGCCTTGAAGGGAGCAGTGAGGGTCCCCTCCGGCCCACGCCGCTAGAGAGGGAGCATATGTCTGTCCCGCTGGCATCCCTGGAAGCAGCGTTTCTACTAAGGCAGCTGCCAGCACAGCGCACCCCGGAGCGCGGGAGCACACGCCGGGCTCCTCGCCAGCTCCCAGGAGCACGATGCCAGCAGAGGGCACCTTTGAACTTGTGAACCGGGATAACCCCCGCACGGACCCGCTGCCACCCACCGCTCTCCACCAGCCCTCTCCATCCTGGCCGGGCCCTAAATCCGGACCCTGCCTGCCGACCTCCCCTCTTGCCTGCTTCCTGCCCTAGCCGCGCTTATCCGAGACAGCACTTTCATGCCCTGGGGACGTGCTCTCTTTTTTGCTCTTGTGAGTGACCTGGGGCTGTGGGCTTCACCCAGAGCAATCCAAGGCTGCTCCCACCTGCGGGGCCTGATGTTGAGCCACGGATGCTCAGGGCTGCCGTGACCGCACCGAAGAGCAGGGTAACAAGCCCGAATTCCCACTCTTCCTGGAGAAGCTGACACGATGCATGCTAAGCTTGGCTTAAGCTGATAGGAATGCTGCTGGGAGGCTGTCCTTCTCAGCGTCCTTCCTGGCCAGAAGGGGGCTTGTGAAGTTTGACACAGAGATACTTAGAAGGGCTAGAACAGCTATTGCACCCTGACTGTCCCCAGGCACCTTCAGCTCCACAAGACCACACACGCAGATGTGCCATGTTTTGCTGTGGACCAGGGGTCAGCATAGCATCCTTGCAGTGCTGGTGGTGACCAAACTGGTCTTCAGATAAGGAGTAGTTGCCCCATGGCAACAGATGATGCTACCTCTGTGGCTAAAACACTGACTTCAGCACAGACCAGGAAAGCTAGATCACACTGAAACAATCCTTCTCTGAGGTGCATGACTGAGGAACCCCCATGTGCCACATATTCACATCCTTCCCTGCATTCTGCTATGCTGCTCGAGAACTTTACTTTTCTTCTAAGAGTACAGGGCTTATAGCTTCCCTCTTCCTCCTCCTACTTTGCTGCCTAGCTACAAACGTCTTACCAGATTACCAGTGCAACTTCCACTCTGTTGCATCTTGATTACTTGTTTCAGCAGGTATTTTGGGTGTTTATGATCTCTTCCAACTGCCAAGTTTGATTAAAATCAGACTTACAAGTCTTTAGGCATTGTGGACGGACAGATGTATTCATGTGCAGCAAAACACTATAGTGACACAGTAGTTTTTGTAGGGAGAAAAAGGCTAAAAATTAGCTTCACCGAAAAAGAACATCACCAGCATAATGAGGCCAGGGAGCTAGAACTGGACTCGGGTATGCCTGGAAAAGTGAGATCTCCAAGAACTCCTTACAGGTTGGGCTGGGGTGGAGATTGCAGTGGTGAAAAGCTGGAGAGGGCTGACATGGAGTGTGACTTTGCATATGCACATTTGCATTTTTCCTAAGCTGGAGAGGGCTGACATGGAGTGTGACTTTGCATATGCACATTTGCATTTTTCCTGTAAGGCCTGTATTTATACTTCCTCACTCATGTGTTCAATAGAACATCTTACTTCTTTACCAAAAATAGGTGTGTTGTTACATGCTTGGATCTATAAACCTATATTTACCCTTACACCCACCATTGCACACTAGAGTGGTGCACAGTGTGAATGATCCCTGCCTGCAACAGAGGCTTCTTTCATCACAAAGCCTTGCTCTACTTCCAGAGCCATGTTAAGTGCAAGCAAGACAGTGGTCCCATGGAAAAAATGGCAATATTTTATACGACTCACATAAAACATAGCAGGCATTCATGGTAGGGAGCTACAGTGCACCTGTGGAAAAATGTGTTAGACACTTTCTATCCCTCTGATGATTGTCCTGAATACTGTGCTGGAACTTCTTTTGCTATTGCTAGCCAAATTTGAAACAAGACATACATAGTAGTGTCATGGGAAATCAAATTGACTCTGCCTTGTGTCACAGTCAAGGTCTAACTCAGAATGCACCACAGGGAACTTTCCCTACAAGTGCCCAGTTCAAAGCTGAAAGAAGGGAGAGACAAATTTTACTAACACAAGTCCAGGTATTTGCTGACAGCAGTGAAACGTGGAAACTCTGGACTGACCTGCTAGTTCTGAAGAATGGATTTTCTGCTGTCTCACATGTGGGTTGCCTTTTGCTAACTGATGCATAAAAGATGTCTGGAGAGCCTGAAAGCTTTGAAAGCTAGGTTTACTCATTGAAGAAGGCAATTCATGAGTCCTTGTTTGAATATTGACTGAGAATATCAGTGCCATCAGTGATGGCATTAGTGTCATGCTCACAACATCAGGTTTAAACAAAGCACAAGGTGATTATTTGACTGACTTGCAGAAAGTGTCAGAAAGAACTGAGAAACATGCAAGTGAACAGAAAGGTGGAAGAAGATGTCTCTGGTCATGCACTTTGGCCGCAGGATAGCTCTTTTCTACTCGAGCTTCCTCATGGTGAAAGCGATGCCCATCTTCCAAGATGGGCTTTCGGATGGTTAGTGGAAGCCACTTGGGAAGTGTGCAAAGAAGCACTGAGACCTGAAGTCAACTCCTTGTTGACTTTCTTCCAGAAGAAGGAAACTTCTTTGTCTGAGAGCAATGTAGATTTGTCCACATTCAAGGCTGATTCTGGAGATCACTGACCATTTCAGTTTTTAAAGACAAGTGCAGACTCTCCCACCAATGGCAGCAGCCACACTTCTCAAGCATTCTGTTCCTGTTTCTGCTCTCTCAGCACAGCATCACAAACCAAGACCAGGCTCTACTGGTTTTCACCACCACAGCCAGTAATAAAAAAAAGGATGTGCACTTGCACAGCATTGAACAGCTATAGTCCATGGGATCAGATCAACCTAATGAGGTTCAGCTGGTCCAAGAGGGACAGCCTTGAGACTAAGAAATAGTGCTGTGGTTGGTGGTCAAAGTATGGGACACGGTACATTTCTTCAAAGATCACCAGCGACATATTAATGTGGAAGAGTAACTGTGAGCAATCATTGAATGAACACTGAAGGAGCATCCAACCTTGTTGGATGAGAGCCCAGCTCCACAGACCAACACTTTGGCAACCCACCAGGCAGCACCAGAGGCCGCTGAAATCAACAGACACACGAGGGCTGAGGGCAATAGCAGTGGCGCTTGTGTGTGTTGGGAAGTAGTTTTAACCAATGAGAAGAATGTAGATCCACTTTCTCTTTGAGTTACTTTGCTTCCATGAGACCAAATAAACAGCAGCATTAAGGGCTACTGGCAGGAGTTATTTATTGCACTTGAAAACCACTTGAGTGTCACACGGTATCCCTGAAGCACTCTGAAGCCCACAGGGCTAAACCAGATACATGCAAGTCTGCCAGACCACAAGCAGGATTTTGCCTGGTCAGCTGTCAGTCTCACTTACCCCATGAGTCACCGATGTACCACTGATTACTCTCCAGTCAGCCATGAGCAACGTGCCTGCAGCACCCAGGGGAACAGCAAGGTTAGTTCTGGCTTCCTGACTGATGCTGCTCTTACAGAAGGGCAACACTATAAACCCTCCCCCACCACTGCTGCTGGCCAAGACAGGGCTACAGGGCAGGTTTCTTCCCGTAGAACCAAGGAGGTTTCTTCCCATGCTGATGGACTCCCTAGTTATAAGAAACACATGTAACTTTGAGGGATGTTGGATGGTGTCCAGACCTGCTTGCCCAGGCACTTCTACTGGCTTGATGATGGACATGAGGAAATTCCTTCCTGAGAAATGTTGGACAGCTCTGGGACAGGGCACCGGAGAGGTGTAAATCCCCATGATGGAAAGTTTTCAAGACTCAGCAGGACCAAACCACAGCTGACTTCACCTGCTCCTGGCAAGTCGTGCTCCAAGCAGGATGTTTGGCTGGAGAGCTCCAGGAGGCCCTGCCACTGGCACTGCCAGAGTGCTGTGATATATTCAACAAAAAGGTGCTTCTGGTCTTTTTTTTGCTTTGCAGAAAGGTTGAAACAAGCTCCACCGACCTGACAGAAAATTAGACTTCAGACTTAGCAGTGCCAAGCAAAGACTACCCACAGCCCTCCGAACGGGCATGAACCCAAACACAGCCCGCGCTACAGCCGAGCGCTTTTTCGGGCTGCTACAGCGACCTGCAGCCGCCGTTCCGACACGGTGTCACCAGGCACCGTACTGGAGAGCCAGCCAAAGCCGGGTGCGCTCACAAAGGCCGGCCAAAGCGGCGGGACCGTCCGCTCCGGGGCGCGGGGGAGACGGGCGGGAGGCCGGGGCGGGATGCCGGAGCCGGGAGGGGGATGCCGGGGCGGGGTGCGGGGGTAAGGGCAGGCGGTGTCGGGGCCGGGTGCTGCCGGGGGTCCCGCCGGTGCTCCCGGCCGCGGCGGGCGGGGCGCGGGCTGCGGGACCGCCCCCGGCGGGCGGAGCCGCTGCCGCCCCCGCCCCGTCCCCGTCCCTGTCGGCGGCGCGGCGCGGGGCGGGCGGCGCTCCCCGCCAGCGCAGCGGCATGAAGGAGCCGTCGCTGCCCGGCACCTCGCTGCAGCGGGCCTGCCGCCTCCTTGTCGCTTTCTGCGCCCTGCACCTCTCGGCCACGCTGCTCTACTACCTGGCGGGCAGCGCCCTGGGGCCGCCGGGCAGCCCCGAGCCGCCGCCGCGCCGCCCCCCGCCCGCCAACCTCTCGCTGCCGCTCTCCCGCCCGCCGCCGCCCGCCCGGGCCCGGCCCCCGCCCGCCGAGCCCCCGCCGCCGCTCGGCCCCTGCCCCGAGCCCTCCCCGCTGCTCGGTGAGTGCCGCCCCGGCGGGGGTTCGGGGGGGCGGGCAGGGGGCCCGCGGGGGAGGGGGCGCGGGCGGCCGCCGCCGGGTCCCGCTGTCCCCGCCTGTCCCCAGGGGCCGGCGCGGTGTGACAGCGGCGTGGATGGCCACGCGTGCCGCCGGCGGAGGGGGATTGTGGGAGAATCCTGGGGGAGCCCGTGCGCGGGGCAGCGCGGCGCGGATGCTGCCGCAGGGACGGCAGCGGCGGGCGCAGCCCCGGCGCTCTCGGGGAGCGCTCCCTCCCAGCCCGGCGAGGTTTCTTTTTCGTTGTCGGCAGGGTTGGGTAACGTCCTCTGGGAACTCTACCCTGCTCTTGCGCAATCCCACAGAAGGTTCAGAGGGGCTCTTTGCGCTGTGCGGGCTTTTTTAGCCTTTTGTGCGCGCGGACCTGTTGGATGAGCGGCACGGGTTTAAAATGGGCTCTGAGGCAGGGTCATGAATACAGTTGTTACGCATCCCAGTGGCGCTTCCCATGTATTTGGTCCTGTGATGCAGTATCCTGATACGTGGCAGCCTGGCGTGTGTTTTATCTGCACTGGGGCTGTGCTTCCCACAGGCCTTTCTCGGGACCACTTAGGTGCTGGCATGCTGGCAGGATGTTGATGGGTTTGCAGCCTGCTGGTGGTTTTTACTTTACATCACTTTTACTACGTGATGACCTGGAGCTGTTTTGATACACTGGCTTTGTGACAAGGTAGAGGTGGGGGCGAGATGAATTTCAGATTTTTGCGTTCCTTTATAAGGTTCTTTCACCCAGCTTTGCTGCTTGTAACTGTTCCTCCTTGAACAGACGTTCCTGTGGTGTAAGATGGAGTTTGTTACCATGAGCTGCTGGCATTCCAGTTGACAGTGACCTGGCCACAACCTGTTTGGGCCCTGGAGCCTGGAGATCATCTCTCTTATCCATCAAGTGTGCCGTATTAGCATAGGCACCTTTATTACTGGAGATCAGGATGGGGAGGACTTCTGAGAAGCTTCCTGTGGTTTTCAATTTACGAAACTCACACAAAATTCATAATTTCTCTCGGTGCTTGCTGTTCACCTGTTTATGGATCAATGCATCTGAATTACAAATGACTTGGTATTTTAGGAGGGCGGTTTTGAGGTCACTAACAGAAACTGTGCTGTGTTTTTTTATTGTTGTTTTCGATTAATATCTTTCACTTTTTTCCCCAAGATCACTTTAGGTTGAAAGTGGCTATGCAAGCCTGTCCTCACAGAGTGGATGTGAAAACCCTTTATGAATATGGCTTTCCTTTAAATGGTCTCCACTTACTCTGATCCTGTCAGGAGTGAGTCATGTGCTTTGGAAATGCCTGGGGTTTGCAGAAACGCTCTTAGTGACCTCAAGATTCAAAGCATTACTGGAGTTAGTCGCTGAAGGATCAATTAAAGTATTTTAAATCGCCTTTGTGACATCTTCAATGGAACTTGGGGGATCTGCCAAAGGCCACAGGCAACTGGAAATGGTTACAGATAGTTGGAGAGCTACAGGGCCATACAGAAAGTAGCTCTTTACAAGGCAGTAGGCAAACTAGCTGTGTTACCTTCAGTACTTGTGGGATGGTGCAGTCACATGCAGCCTGGCACCATCACAGTGTCAAAATTTGTAACCAGCAAGTAGGTGAGAAACTGTTCTTTTTCATCCTGCTCTTTTCAGGCTTTGGTAGCAAAAAGCCTTTGTAAAACAGTCCTGTCATGCCTCACATGTTGTTCAGAGCTGAATCTCCATCAACATCTCATGAATCTCTACGGCCACTGTGAGGAACAGAGAGGTGTACACTTTGTGGACATTTCTGGCACTTAATTCACCCACTCAGAATTAAAAAGATCTCTTCTTTTTGTGCACAAGACTCCTTATCAGTATGAACATAAAAACCAAGAACCAGCAAGGACCTTTCTGTGATTCCTACCTTCCCAAAGCCATGGAGAAGTGCTCTGTTGGGAACAGGTAGCTCCAACTGCCCTTCCTCAGCGTAAACCTAAATTTGTTGAATCGTACATCATCTTATTTTTTTTAATTTCCTGCCTGCCCCTCCCCTTCCCGCCCCTCCGCCCTCCTCGTCGTTAGGAAGTATGTGATGACTCACACAGGATATGTGTGACTGAGCTGCTCAGACTTTTTGAGTGGTAAAATAGCCAGGTACTTGTTTCAGAGGCCCAGAGTTTTCTTCCTAGTGGTCTTTAGACAGAGCGGTTTACAGTCCCTGCTGTCTGGCTCTGCAGCAAATGCATTAGCTGAATGAGGTTTAATCTCTTGCAAGAAGCTGCCAAATTTAAAATGTGCTTTTATGGTTCACTTGCCATTATTTATAATTTAAAAGAATAAATCCGGGCTGGGGAATTACTACAATTCAACTTTGAATTAAAAATCCTTAACTGCTATGAAATTCTCTAATACAAGGTAATATAAGCATTTTGGATTTATGCTCCAGTTTAGAGCTGCATGCCAAGGAGTATCTTAAAAGGGGTATCAAGAAGCAGAGCCCAAGAAATTCTGGCTTCTCTGAGAAACCCAAAAGCAACTAAATCCAGCTATTTCTTGCAGGTTTTCCATTCCCCAAATTGTTATTCTTTAGGAACAGTATTGTGGTGTCGGTTTGGGTTATTTTGTGGGTTTTTTTTTTTGGTAAAATGTTGCTTTATAGAATTAGTATGTGTGTTGGATGAAGTGCTTTCAAAACAATCAAATGCTTTTCTTCTATCATTTCTATGCAGGTTTTGTGATTTGGTGATGGGGTCGTTGCGTGCCCGCTGGTTTAAGTAGGGGGTGCACAAGGGGTCCGGTTCTTTGGTTGTAAGAACCCTTTCCAAAAGATCTCATCTCAAGGCAGCCAGAAATCAGCAAAGCAGAATTTCGTGGACAGGCTTGTCTGTATTTCAGGGACATCATTTGCCAGTCCTGCCCAGTTGAGCACATATGTTTGGGGAGGTTATTTTAGAGTACACCTGTCTTCTTAGCCATTTTTGACCCCCATTTAGATACCAGGTGTGCCTGGGATGGCAAACCTAAGAATTGTGCTCTTACCCTCTTTGCCATGAGCACCTTGTGGGACAGGTGACCCAAGTGTGCTAAACACTGCAGTCAGGTGTCTGTCTTAATGGTTTTTCATCCCCAGATTTAAGCTCAGAAAACTGATAACCCTGAATGCCAACAACTAAAGGATATCGACAAAACAAAAATATAGGTTAGTGTATGAACCAGTGAATTGTCCAAAGCACAAACCACTAGAGATGTACTTGTTTTCACTGATGTTTAAAAATGGCTGTTTTCTGGGACATCATGGAAACATAGAATGGATTGGGTTAGAAGGAACCTTAAAGATCGCTAGTTCCAACCCCCTGACCTAGGCAGGCACACGTTCAACTAGACCAGGTTACTCAGAGCCCCAAGTTAGCCTTGAACACTGCCAGGGATGAAGCATCCACAGCTTTTCAGGGCAACCTGTTCCAGTGCCTCACCACCCTCACAGTAAAGGATTTTTTCCTAATATCTGATCTAAACCTGCCCTCCTTCATTTTAAAGCCATTGCCCCTTGTCCCATCAGTACATGCCTTTGTCAGAAGTCCCATCTCCATCTTTCTTTAGGCCCTCTTTAGCTACTGGAAGTCCTTCCTAGTGTCCCTGGAGCCTTCTCCTCTCCAGGCTGAAGAGCCCCAACTCTCAGCCTGCCCTCACAGGAGAGGTGCTCCAGCCCTCAGATCATCTTGGTGGCCTTCCTCTGGAGTTGCTTCAACAGGCCTGTGTCCTTTGTATGTTGGGGACTCCAGAGATGGATGCAGTGTTTTGTGGGGGGTCTCACCAGAGCAGAGTAGAGTGGCAGAGTCACCACCCTTGCCCTGCTGGCCACGCTGCTTTTGATGCAGCTGAGTGCACATTATCAGCTCATGTCCAGCTTCTGATCAAACAGCACCCCCAAGTCCTTTTGCTCAGGGATCCTGGGCATGCAAGAAAAACAACGATTTCTTTTGAGATGCCAGAGCTCTGGATAGAAACTCATGCTTCCCACTGTTGCAAGGCATGTTTAAAAAATCAAGAATCTAGAGAAAAAAGCTCCTTTGACTAGCTTATGAGTGAGCAGTCATCAGTCAGTTATGGAGGGGAGGACCTATGGCACGGGCTTTTTCTTTCATGCAGTGCTTTTGATGTCTGTGTTGTCAGTTGTGTTGTCAGTAGAAGCAGTTGTTCTAAACTGTAGGTGCTGAAGATAAATGATGAGGATCTTCTGATGTTTTGAGGTTTGTTCTGAGCAGATGTAGGTAGCTTGTCAAATCAGTGGTGATGCTTGTTGTCTGTATTACAGAAGTTTTTAGAGGTTATGTGCTGCCTGAGAAGTCAGTGAATTCACAAATAATCTAGTTCAAGGCCCTTGTATATATGGCCATTGTGTGGGCAGAGGTAGAGGGCGTTTTAACACTGGCAGAATCCTAGCAGGGCAAAATTTGGGCAAGAGGGTGCAAACCTAAGAGATGCTAAACCCATGATTTTTTAAGAGGACTTCTGATGGTGACGGCGCTGGAGGGATTTGGTAGGTTTGGCACTCTTGGGGTCTGGTCATCCTGTCACATTTCCCACCTGCAGTCCTGGGCTCTTGTCTCCCTGTGGGGTGTTTCTACCCCAGAAACTGGGGGCCTCTAAATCTGTGGGGTCACTTGCAATACCACACTGTGGAGAAAGCATTTGCTTTACATTCAGCATCTCCCCCGTCTCTAGTTTGAACTTGCTATTATTTACTTTGCTCTTTTTTTTTTTTTTTTTAACTTTTTCAATACAGCCAGTCTCTCTGCTCCTTCCTGCCTGCCCCCAAACCCCAGTGCTACAGGCATTAGTTCACTCATGGCTGCAAGCTGGGGATGTGCTGTGTCCCTTCTCTGCCTTTATTTGAAAATGTAAAACAGAAACTCAGAGGAGAGCATGGAGAGGGCCGGGGGAGGGGGAGCTAACAAGCTCAAAGTTAGGCTTCTTTGGCTTCAAAAGAGAAGTTGAGAAACTGTGTTAAACTTCTCCAAAGAATACGTTTAAGATGTTTGGCAGGGAGCAGATGCGCAATCCTGGCAACACCACTGACGGCTCCGCAGCCGCGTGGTTGGGAGCACATCGTGGTTGGGAGCACATCGTACCTCTGAAGCACAGGCTTTCTTGGTGGGCAGGGAGCCTTGTGGTGAGAACATCCCTAGCATTCCTACCTGGTCAAAGTGGTGGAGGTCGAGGACTGTTAATTAGGCTTGCAAAGTAATTTGGAAAGGTACCTTGCCATGTTGGAGAGCAGTTGTTTCAGGCACACAGCACAACACACAGAGAAAAGGAAAGTTTTCTGTCTAGTGCATCTAGTGTTTTATAACATGCTTGTTTCTCTGCCAGCATTGATCTGAAGAAGTTTCTTTGGAAATTGGGCCAAGTTTGTGTTTGGAAAAAGACAGATACTTGCAGCTTCCAAAACTGCAGTTTGATGCAGAATTCAGTTAAGCTCTCAACTTTCCTCTGCTGGTGTGGAGCACCTTAGTCTGACTTCACTCAGCAGAAAGGGGACCTGTTGCTGTCTTGAGGGCCATCCTGACCCCAAAGGGCGGGGGGCTGGGGTGCAAGTCCTCAGCAGGGAGGTGCTCTAGGTCTGGTGGCCTCCCAAACAAGCCAGAGGCGCTGGGCTGCTGGACTCCACTGCTCACCACCTTTCCTCACCAGTGGACCCTACTCCCCAGCCAGACACTGCTCCTCTCACTCTTGCACACCCTTCTCTGCAGTCCAGAAGGGGGTTTGGTTGCAGAGGTTTTGGGGACAAAGCGAGCCAGTCCACAGCAGTGCTGCAGTGGTGGGGCCAAAGATCTGGGGGTTTCTGGGACATGGATGGAGCAGTGTCAGTGTCCAGCTCTCCCCTGTTTCTCTGGGCTGGAGAAGGTCTTGCTGCTTGGCCTGTCCCCACTTGGGTAGTGCTTTCTTTTGTGCTAACCAGTGCCTAGAGCCCCTGCCTGCAAGGAGAGGTGCTTGGTGAGCCAGGTGTGGATTCACACTGCAGGTGCTAATCCACTGAGCAGTGGCCGTGGCCGCCCACTGGGGCATAGCAAACAGCCTTTCCAGCTGCCTCCCCTCTGCAGCTGAGCTGCAGGAGCTCGGGGCAGTCCCCAGGCCTCTGCAGATGTTTTGTCTGAAAGTGGGCTGCTGTTGTCACCTCCCCAGGCTGGGGTGTCAACTGGACTTGCTTTGAGGGCACTTACCTGCAGAACTGTCTTGCTGAATCTGGAAGGAGCCCTGTAAAGGCTTTACGGGATGGGTTTCCACAAACCTCTGCGCTCTGGGGCAGCGCGTGGGGCACCAGCCATTTCCCCAGGCATGTAATGCCCTGCTCCTCTCCTCGCCTCCTGTGCTCCCCAATGCTGGCGGCACCCCGTGCTTTTGGGGTTGGCAGGGCGTGGCAGAGTTTCGGCCAGACAAACACACCTCTGCCCCACCTGGCGCCCGGTGCTCCCCTACACCATCTGGGGAGCCCCGGCCCCCGGGGAATCCAGGTGCAAATGCCACCGGCAGGATGGGATGGGGCAGGGGAGGAGGGTTGCGGCGTCTGCCTTTTGATTTGGGGCTGCCCGTGGCAAAGCCATGTACCTGGGATGCCACTGAGCCCGGGAGAGCTCCCGTCCACACATCCCGTCCCGCAGCACGGGGGGTTTCTGGCGGGTGTCAGCTCAGCCGTCCTCTGATCCTTGTCTCTCTGTTTGTTTGTAGTTTGCTGTTTGAGAGCCTGGAATTTAATTCTGCGGCGGCAGCGGGAAGGGCTAATCGCATGCAGATTGCCCGGCTCAAAGGGAGACAGTTCAAAGCCGCCTCGCTGAGCGTGCCCTGGGTTTGAGCCGCTGAGGAGGACTTTGGTTCTCTCCCAGAAGTATCTTTCATCGACAGTCTTTTTTATTTTATTTTAAAGACACCATGTGCCAGTGTGAGACCTTATGTTAGAATAGGCAGTGTTGGGGATTGGATTAAGAAATCATTTTTCTCTGGCTGTAGTTGCTGAGTTAATCACACAGACCTGCTCTCATGCAGACCCAATGTTGCCAGTGCATGTGATGCATCCTCATTTTTTTTTTCAGCCTGTTTCCCTTTGGTTCCAGAGTTGCAGATGCCAGAGGCTGTGTAAGCCTGCCTGGACATATGCCTGTGTAGCAGGTTGAAGCCTTGCATTGGCATATCTGACATCTGTAGCAGGATGCAACTTTACTTTACAAGTGTAGATCAGCCAAATAAAATGTCAGTCCTTGGGAGGGCATTTCTTTCCTCACTGAGGTATTTTGAGAAAGACCCAAGGAGTTTTTTTCTTTAAATGCTCAGAGGTGAGCACGAGCTGCAGGCAGCAAGGGGCAGCAGCTGCCAGCCAGTTTGCAACCCACTGGCCAGTGTCCAATGTCCTCATGTCCATTTCCATGCCAGGACAGGGGGCTACTTGTGAGACTCAGATGGGTGAGGGACATGCGGGCTGTCCCTTCCAGTCATCCCACCCACCATGAGGCTGACCTGTAATTCAGGCCTGGCTGGTGCCATCTGATTATGTGCTGATGCACCTCTGTATAGGTGTACCTATAGGTACACCTCAGTAGGTGCTGATACAGCTCTGAAGTTTAGCTGATGGGAAATTATTTTAATGATTTTAAGAAGAAATTAGTGCTTTGCCAAGCTGTGGGATGCAGCTGCCTGCCCTGGAGCTGCCACGTGGGTCTGGGGGCTGGAGGTTTCTCCAGCCCTGCCTCACAGCCTGGAGTGGGGGAACTTGCCCCCACATTTTCTGGGGTGGAGCTGATGCTGGTTTTTTCCCAGCCAGGGCTGGCTTGGTGCAGCTGATGGGCCTTTCCTTCCCTTTTCTGTTGGGCCCCTACAAAGAGAGGGTTGTTTGGTTTTTCCCCCCCTGTTGTGAGTTCCGCTTCTCTTTTCCAGCTTTCCTTTCTTATGAGGATTGTCTAAGCGTGGCAGTGTGGGCGTGCACGTGGCTCAGTGGATGGAGAGCAGTGCCCAGCTCTCAGCCAGGGCGATGGAAATGTTCCTTTCTGCCTCTGGTTGGGGAGAGACTTTTTCCAGCTGATGCTACATGATTTTTGCTTTCATTCTCACTAAATGAAGTATCTGAGATTGACACCTGGCTTAAAGCATGAAGGTGAATTTTCCTGGTTTTCCCAGTGAAGTGCTCAGGAGGATGATTCAGACTGCTGGATCACCTCCCCAAGCCTGTCCATTAGCCCAACTTCCCTCCCTCATATGTCCTTCTGCTGCAGCCACACTGCCCTCCTGAAGAAAAGGTTTCCCCAGCCCTGTCCTACCCGAGACCCCCTGAGGCTGCACTTTGTGGCAGCAGCCCCCTGTTGTATCACCTTGGATGGAGTGTGGTACCATCTCGTTTGCAGCCCCCATAGGGAGGCAAGAGTACAATTCTGGCCCTGCACAGCATCGCTGCCTGAGTTTTCCCAACATTTCTAGTACTGAGAAAATACTCCCTATAATCTCCCTAGACCACTCCCTGTGGTCTGGGGAGGCTGGAACCTTCTCTAGATCTACTATAGCATCAGGCTGAGCAGATCCTGGGCTTTTTTTGGGGGGGTCCTCCCATTTGAGTCATCAGGATGAGCACTAGGGGAGGACGTGTGCTGGCAGCCTCAGATGGCAAGAGGTTTGGGTGTTGTGGCCAGGCATGGCTGTGGGGAAGTGGGGACAAGCAAATCACTGGGGCTGTGGGTCAGGCTTCTGAGGCTCGAGTGCTGTGCTGCCTCTGGCTTTTTGCAAGCCTCACTTTTTGCTTTGTGTGAGAAGCTGCTTCCTGTTTGTGAGCAGCATGATGGCCCCTGGCATCTGTGCCTGTGCAGCGCTTTTCCTGTGCACCTTCCCTGTGAGCAGAAACTCTTCTGAGTGTCAGAGGTGAGGGCAAGAGTGGGCTGGCTCTTTTTCGATATGTGTGTCTGTCTTACCCTGCCACTGCCAGCTAAAGCCTCTTTTACAATCTCTGAAATGTTTGGATGTGATGCTGTGCTTTTGTGTCTTTTGCAAGCTTCCGGCAGTTGCTTAATTTATGTTTTCAAGGTTTTCTTTTGCTGAAAATACACAGTGGCGGCTCATGAAGCTGCTCTGTTGGAGCTTTGTGATGCAGAACACTAAAGGCATCTGCCTACAGGTGCCAGGGTGTATGGGTGACCAGAGTTGTAAGTCCACACAGCTCTGTTGTGCCTATCTGTTTTTAGGAGGGGCTCAATATACAGTGACTTGTATGTCAGGCAGTCAGCTTGGGAAAAAAGCAGAAAAGATTCCGATGGAGTGAATCGGTCTGGATTCACCTAGTAAACATAGACAGAGATACAGTTTAGACTGGTGGGACAGCACTTGCAGCAGACTTTGCACGCTTTCTTAGCATCACAGATCATGTCCTGAGTCAGCATCCCTGGGAGACAATGGCCCTACGGCTGCTTGCTATCCAGGTAGTCAAATTTCAGTGAAAAGGATTTAAAATTAGCAACTGGAACCATGACACTGTTCACAGTTGGAAAGCCTGTGCTTGTGGATTTGGCTTTAGCTTTGTCCTGCTTGGGAAGTGAGCTGAAAGTGTTGATTTGCAGTGGGGGTGGTATGTTGCTGCTGCTTTGTGTCAGCCACATGGCTTTAGGAAGTCTTGTTTGTTTTAGTCATTCTGTATTTCAAAACAGCCTGTTCAGCTTTTTTCTGTTTTTGTATTCAGTGAATGTATTAACCGAGTGATTTGTGTCCAGCCTGCCCCAGAAGCGGCTGCCTTGCTGCACATGGATGGCACCGGTGCCTGGGAACTTCTCACTGACCTGCATGTTGGCTGCATCCCTCATGACAGTATTTGCAAGAAGCTGTGCTGCCTTTAAAACTGATTTATTAAGCAGGAGGTTGGAGCAGGACAGATAATTTCTCACCAGTGCCCTTCAAGACTATGAAACTGTTAAATCTCTGTCTTCTGCAGCTTTTTTTTACCATGACTATGTTTTCTTCTCCCATCTCTTCCTTGCCAATGCTCCAGTCTACTGAAGGCAAACAAGAGCAAGTGCTGGCAGGATGAATGGTCCACATTTGGCCTTGGGGGGTTGCTGGATGCCGATCTGCAAAGTGCCCTGTTTGCAGTGTCCAAGAGCTTGTGGCTGTCCTTGCCCAGTTGGAGCTTACAAGTCACCAGCAGGAGTAAATTCACCTAAATGGAAAACTTTCATTTCCTTCCACCTTAAAATGAGTGAGTGTGAGACATTAAAAGAGCCTTTGTTCATTAAGCCAGAAAGCATCCTCCGGGCTAATGGGGCTTGCAGTTGTTTCTCAGGAGCAGCAACTAGGAGCAGAGTGTGGTAACTGGGAGCAGAGAGTGCAGCCTGTCCTGGCAGGAAGGGGCTGCTTGGTGGGACAACAGCCACCCAGCGCCCAGGAGTGGGCCAGGCTGGCAGGGCCCCATGAGGGGTCGTGTCGCTTCTGCCCAGCTGCTTCCTGCAGCATCCCACCAGATCGGTCCTGCTGCTGGCAGCCAGATGTGAGTGAGGCAGGAAAATAACACCCTGGACACAAATGCCCAGAGTAATCCCGTTTGCTGGCCATGACCGGTTAGGTGAACCAAGCCCAGTTCAATGCCCTTGAATTCAATTGCTGTTTAAGTGCTTAGAAGTGTAGCATCATCCTAAGTCTGAGTGCCAGTCTCCTGATGGAGGTAATGCTGATGGGCAGAGGGATGGGTGAGGGAAGCAGGCATGACGGTGGGTTGAGGCCAGAGGTTGTTCTGGGAAAGTGCTCGCCACCATTGTGCAGTACCCAAATTCAGAGGAAATTATGCACTGTCTCCCCCTCCCACCCCCACTGGCCTCGTTGACATGGTGTCTGCCCCAGACGTCCCACAAGCAGAAGGATGGCTGTGCCTGGCCCCTGATCCTGTCATCACTGAGCCCCGGTCTGGGTCACACAACTGCATGTTCCTTCCTGCCTCAGTTCCTCCAATTCTTTCTTCTTCCGCCACTGCAGAGCGCCCTCTGAGCTCTCCCTGCAAGCCACATTTAGACCGGAGAGTCTCCAGACCTGGCCCTGCAGCCGCAGGGCAGGAATCCACATCATCCATCTTGTGCTGTGGGGCAGAGAGGGTGCAGAACCGGGCAGGCATGTTGGGGGTGCAGCTGGGAACCGCCAGAGTGCTGAGAGCATGGACAGACTGATCCCAGTGCCTGGAGTCTGAGAAATTGCTTCCTTCTCCTCCTCTGAGAGAGGGAGACATGCCCATTTAACCAGTGCAAAATGCAGAGGTCAGGAGATCCTTTTGCATCCTGTCCATGATGCCGCTTCCTGCCGCTGTGCAGGCAGTGAATCAGGCAGCAAAGCTTCCCTGCTGCTTCCGGGGGTACACTGGGTACCTCTGCCTGCTTGGCCAGTCTCCTCCTTGCCTTCTCCAGCCTCATCCAGCACAGGTTTGTGGAGCAGCACAACTGAACTAAAGTAGCTTCTTCTAAATAACCAGGGAATGAGCCGCGAGTCTGGAGCCTTATTTCTGCTTTTTTTAGTAGTCACGTGTTACGAGATGCACAAGGTTGATTGTGACAGCCCTGGCCTTTTTGAGCTCTAAAAATCACTTGTGCCCCTTTCTGACGGGCTCCCCAAGTGCTCTGTAGCCCCCGCTGGTGTGTGCACACATTGCCTGCCTTTTGGGAGCCTGGGGGTCTCTGTAGCAAATGCAAACAGGAGGCAGTAGCTCTAGGACACATGTGCCTGTGCATCTGTGCACACCAAAATGGAGGAAAGGGGGAGGGCACAGCAGCCAAACCTTTAAGGAGTGATCCCCAGCCTGGTATTTATGGTGGAGACTTTCTGCCTTGTGCACAGGGGCCTCAGCATCCCCACCCGCTGCAGAGGTTTTAGCAGGAGATGAATGTGTGTGCAGAGCCCAGTGTATTAGCTGGCTGTTCCTGGGAGCAGGACGTGGCAGCAAGAGAGGCCCTTCCTTCTGCAGGAGCTGCCACAGTTGTTAGGCTTTTGCTCCATCAGGGCTGGAGCAGCTGGAAGCAAATATTGCAGAAGGACTGGCCTTGATGTTCAGAGAGGGCATCTCTCTGAGTGAGTTCTCTCTGTGGTGCCACAGGGGCTTCTCAGTTTTACCCACTGGTTTTGGCACAGATTGTTTTGGCAGTTTCAAAACTGGCCACTGTTGAAACCATCTGCAGGAATTGCCAACCTGCATGCAAATCTGGAAGAGGCTTTTTTTAGCATTCCTAAGAAATACGGGGCATGTCTACAGAACACTGAAAATACCTCTAAGAAAAAAAAAACAAGAAAAGGGGATTTCATTCACTTTGCATGTGGCTAGCCATAAGTAATTATTTCACTAGGAAAGCAAGACTATTTTTGAAGTTCTTGGGCTGCATGAGATGGGCGAGAGTGCAGAGGGTACTGCTTCAGGCTGGTTTTATGGTGCATGTGCCAGTGGGAGCACAGCTGTTGGTTTGCCACACAGACCGTAGAATTTTCAAGACTCAGTTTAATGTCATCGACTTGGTTGGGTTCTGATACCAGGAGGCCACAGTGTTTGCTCTGAATGATGGTGTGAGGTTGCTTTGGGTAAGGATGGTCCAAGCTTCAACACCTCTGTGCACTGCTGGGATTGAGTTGGGATCAAAAGGTCTGTTTCTTAAAAACAAGACCAAACCAAAAACCAAATGCGTGTAAAGGATGATACATGCTCAGAGAAATAGATTGTGTGTGTTAACTTGCTTTGTGCTGTGCCTTTCTTCCAGTTGGTGCGCTGCGTGTGGAGTTTTCCCAGCCTGTAAACCTGGAAGAAGTGGCAAGAATAAATCCAGAGATCAAAGTAGGAGGTCGTTTTGCTCCGAAGGACTGTATAGCACTTCAGAAAGTAGCAATAATCATACCATTCAGGAACCGAGAGGAGCACCTGAAGTACTGGCTCTATTACTTGCACCCAATTCTCCAAAGGCAGCAACTTGATTATGGAGTATATGTTATCAACCAGGTAAGAAAGATGCTAAAGAGACAAGCCCTTATACAGCTGTCATAACACTGCCTGTGCCCCTTCGAACAGAGGAACGGTTGCTTTACTTTGAGCAGCAGTAGGCTGGCAGGCAGGGGATAAGGTTGCTTAAAAGAAAAAAAAGAAATTAAAAATGAAAAATTTTGCTTCCAACAATTTTGATGGAAAAGCTGAGATCCCCTCTTCTGCTCAGGCACAATTCACTCTAGAGAGCTTCTGCTTAAAAGAAACCACTTGGTGAGTAGGAAAAAAATTCCTAATAGCACAACCCAATTTAATACCTCTTTCCAAATGTTCCTTTTTCCCAGCTGCTGCAGGAATTGCATGCAGAGGTCTTTAAGGTGACACAGTATTATTAAAGCCTAATCTGATATTGGATGTGCCATGAAGTTGTAGGATTTCACTTAGTTTCTTGAGCATCTTCTGTTAATGTTAATGCACAGAGTGTCAGGATGGAGAAAGCAGTGGAGCAGGTAAGTGGTTGTCTTCAGGTGAATAGAACAGAAAAGAAACAAGCAGTCATGGGAAGGTTGTTGGTTTTTTTTGTTTGTTTTTTCTTGATATCCGGTGGCCTTAGATCTCTCTTTAAAAAAAAAAAAAAAAGCATAAAAAGGCACATTTCACTCAAGACAAGCTGTCTTAATTTATACCATAATGCTGTTTAAATAACTGGGTAGTGTTTGCACTTCGAAAGTTTTAAAATGTGCAGACATTTCTGTGGGCTGCAGTGTGAAAGGGCAGGTGCAGTTCTGAGAGCCCCAGCAGAGACCACTGGCTGGGCAATCCCACAGTGCAGTTTCTCTCTTGGATATTTATTTATATCCCTCTTTCTCGTCTCAGTAAAAACTGAGATGATATAGCATGCTCCCTTAAATGTTAACTTCTTAAACTTGTGCTTGGATCAGCTGATGTGTTTGGGCATATCAAACACCATGAATATTTAAAGCGGTCGCCCAAGCGATGAATTTCCTCACAGAATTGAAAGTAAGGGGAGAACTATTCCTAGAGAGAAAACCAATACTCCATTACTACAGTTTCTCTTACTTTGCTCATTTTCAGGGTGCCAGAGATCTGGACAAAGGTGATTTGTGAGGAATTAGCAGTTGTTCCCAAGCATAGCAGCCAAGATGCTCTGGTGTCTGCGTCTGGCTGTGCTTGTGGCCTGGCAGCCACATTACTGAGGACACAAGGCATTTCTGCAGCATGTGGACTGGCACACAGTGCCCTAAAATTAAGCCCTGTAAGGAGACCCTTCCTCTGTAATGCAAAGAGCAGCTGGTGCTGCTGCGGTCCAGCAGTGCAGGGCCAGCCCCAGCCCTTCGTCCTTCAGGCTGCATTTCCTTGCACACGCAGCATTTGCCTGTGCAAGCTACTGGTGCCACAAGGCTGCTTGAGCCACGGACCCTCCTGGTCCCTGGGGTGTAGGTGGGTGAGGGAAGCAGGGCAGTGCCTCGCTTTCCTGAGCGTGGCTCAGAAGCGAGGGTGCGATGCGGCGTCTGGCAGTGGTCCTGCAGTGGGGTCCGCTGCCTTCCCAGCTTGTCCGCCAACTCTGCAGAGGACCAGGGAGAGCTGCCCACCCGTGGTCTGGGGCATCACTTGTGGAAAAGCCAGTGTCTCCATTGCAAAGAGCTGGCAGTGCAGCTGGTGCTGGTATTCTGCCGTCGGTGGTGTTCAAGGGTAAAGGCAGAGGCAGTGTCTGAAGCCCGGTTGGAGTTCCTGCTGCTGCTGCGATGGTGCATGCTGGCTTGCATTGCCCTGTGTTGCTGGCTACTCCTCTTCTCTGGTCCTGTTCTCCAGCACTAGAACTGTGTGCTTTAAAGTTAACCGTCACAAAAGTTTCTGAAGCAAATGTTTTTTTCGGGTGCATCCCTTGTGCACAGTTTGAGCAGGAGTGGAATGCGGTACACAGGGTATATATGCCCTGGACACATCCAGCAGATGTAGGTTAGCAAGTAAGACTACTTGATTTGCAAAATAAACATCTTCCTTCTGCATGCCTCTAATAAGCTGTGTCTGGAAGAGGTGGAGTGGTCAGTGGTAGTAAACCCACTGGCTGCCTTTCTCAAGGGTGAGTGGGAACACTGAATAGAGAGAGTTGCAGAAAATGTATTAATTCTGCCAGAAGTACAGTAGGAAAACAGTCTTATTTCTCTGCTGTCTTGACAATTGCTTTTCTCTTTTTCTTGTCTGTCCTTCCCTTTGCATCTGCCCTCCTTTTTTTCTTTTTTATTTTATTTTTCCTTCTAGTGGGGAAATATTACCTTTACTTGTTAATCCTGTCTATATCAAAGCAATCACTGAAGCAAGGAGAATTGCTGTGTGATCTGGTTCTTACACGCTGCCTACATGCTCTTCTGTGCTCCGCATCTCATAGAAAGAAAGAGGAGCGCTGAGCCCTGCTACTGCTGCACTGGTAATGTCAAACTTCTTCCTTTCAGCGCAATGTGTTTCTGTCACGAGTCCATTGTGTCTCCACCATGCTGTTCTTGCGTGCCTGAATGCCTCAGGGTAGGACTTGGCTGAAGTCAGGGGGATGATGCTTGTAAAATGTCTGCCATGTAACAGGAGCCAGTGGAAAAAACACGTTACGTTTCACCCTGCACACTCCTCCCCCAGAAAAACCCAAACCCAGTGTATGGAGTAGCAGTTGTAGGATTTTTCAGATAAATCTGAGATGAGGGCACATGGCTGGGCACACTTTGTGTAGTGCCCGTTTGATGCTGTGCAAGCTTGACCTGAGCAAATGAGAAGTCAGTGGCGAATTTGCAGTGTCTCCCTCAGTCCTGCCATTACCAGTATGCTCTCTGGCACCTCCAGCTCTTGCCACATGGGCACGCAGGTCTAGAAATGAGTTTTCTCACTGCACTTCAGCCCATGCAAATGCCTGTGGAGCCAGACTGAAGTTTGGGAAAGGGGAGACTTGACAAATTCCCTGAAAACCGGGCAGTTGCTCAACCATTTTCCACTGGCCCCTGGTGCTACCTGCAATGTCTAGGTAGCAGTTTCCAGAGAAAGGAGTGTGTGTGTGTGAGTGTGGAGTGGTTGGGCATCACTCTTATTCATGTCATTTTGCAGGGGGGTATCAGGACCCCCTGGGTATGTGGGAAAAGGAGGGAATTGTGCTTGGCTCCAGTTTACCCTTGCAGTGGTGAGGGAGGCAAGTTTCCACTGTGGCTGCTCTCTCACGCTGCCCAGTGTAATTGTGCCGAGGCATCAAAACACCCTTTGACATAGAAACACCAAAGCATCTCTCCTGATGCCCTGTATGACCCTGGAAATCCGTTTCTACCTGCTTAAGTCACTGGAGTGAAGACTTTAACATGGACATGGTGTGTGTGGTTCGGGTTGTCTTGGTGTATTCCTGACTTAGCTAGCAAGCTCCCATTAGAGGTGATGGTTCTTCTAGCTGGCCAGGAACATGTATCCTCACCGTTACCTCCCTGAGAACTGATGAGCGTAAGATCCAAGTGAGAGAGATGCAGCCACAGATCCTCTGTGCTGTCTGCAGGACAGAGCTGCCTCCTGCGTGGAAGTGGAGGTAGGACAAACTCAGGACAGGTGGCTTCTTGCTGGTTTGCAACCCCTTTAGCTTGAGTAATGGCTCCAAAAACATTATTTTTTTCTGTTGGGCCCAAAAAAATTAGTGCCATCATTTGGTAGGTCTGCCTAAGATTTCAGCAAATGTAAGGGATGGGAAGTAAAAACACCTGGATGTTCTTTTGCTCAGGCTGATCATTCAGCACCTTTGGGTGCAGGAAGGAATCGGCATCAGACCTTGCAGGACTGAGGCAGCAGTTTGTTTCCCTTCAGTCAGTCTCTTATGGATCAGGGAATGGGGATGGACTTGGGTGTAGTGGGATTGATATAGAGAGTAAATTCAGGAGCCAGAAACAGGTGCTGGGCACCAGCACTAAACTCAGACATGGGTTAAGTTTCAGGACAAGAGAATATTGGGAAAAAATTGTCAGGAAAAAGAAAATAGCAAAAATGTGCTGGGACTACATTTTTAGTGGTTGAAAACATAGGAAGGTATGGAGCTTGACTGCACTGTCAAAGCAGCAGCCCCCTGTGTGCTGCCTTGCTCTTCAGGATAATGCTCCTCTGTCCAAGCAAGTCCAAAGTAATCCATTTCTTTGTGTCAAAAAACAGCTTCCATGGGATGAGGAGCTGCCAAACAGAGCAGAGGACTGGAGGTTTCTTCAGTTCTGCTTTATCTGCTTTTTCGAGGGTGCCCTGTGCTGACCTGGAAGGGACAGTGGCACAAAGTTTTCTCAGCTCTGGATTGTTAGGCTTTTTTTCCCGAACTGTGAGGGATCAGTCAAAGATGGAAGTCTGCACCATGCTTCTGAGTTTTGAGAGATTTGAATCTCAGATACTGCAAGCATGCCAGTGCTTCCACATTGCCTTAGGTAAAGAAATAGAGCTTTCTGCAAAAAGCAAAACCTCTCAATAGGTGTTGTAAAGCACCACGTGCCTGATGGGACAGAAAACCAGCCTTCTGCATTTAAAGCAACTGCATTTGATAACAGTCTTGCAAAGTTTGCTGCATGAGCTACCTGCTCGATGTAAAGTTACAGAAAAATAGCTTGGAGAAGGGTTTTTGTTTTCTTATACTGGTTGTTATTCCCTTGCCCCAAGTCTTTCCTTTGCCCCTTGGGATCCTGGAGTATGAAGCTGTGTGGCCATTTGGGAAGAGAGTGGCAATGCCCTGTGTCTAGTCCCCTCCATGTGCAGCGGTCCCACATGTTCTTGGTGTGGTTCACTGCGCTGTGCTTTGAGGCTTTTCGGGGAGAAGTTTAGAAACGCAGCTCCTCGTAGCATGTTAATCCCCATATGTCACCCAGAAGAGTTAGAGGCTACTTGAAGGCATGAGTTAATTACAGCTCAGCCTCTGCTGGTAACAAAATCAGTGTGAAGTGCCCTTTGCCTTGAATTTCATTAGAAAAAGAGCAGCCAAAGGGTGTGAAATGAGGACACTCTGCTAGACTGGACTCAGAAGCTGCTTTGAGGTATAAAAACATTGCACTTTGCACCAGCACCGGGAAGAGTCCCCCTTGGGACTATGGAGCCAGGTTTGGGTTTGGTGCTGTGGAACCTGAGGAGCACTGAGGAGCTGGGGCTGGGCAGCCCCTTTGCTAGGTGAAGGAAACCCTCTGATCTCACAGCCTTACTGCTCCTCTCCCCTGGCTCTTTGTTCCACTTGCCTTCATTTTCTGTAGTCGAGTTTTCACTGCTCTTACTTTATGCACAATGGTAATCATCCTCCCACCACCTTATTTACGGTGTGAACCCTTTTGTTTCTGGTAAGGATGCTGAGAATTTGCTCAGATCCTCCTCCATGAAAGCTCACTCCTCCCCGTGAAGTCATTTATGCCCGAGGCAGCTGATGAATGCTTTTGAAAACTGTGGTTTGACACTTGCATGTTAAAACCTTCATTGGAAAGATACTTGGGGCTGTTTCAAGAACTTGCATTGGCTCTCCAGCAGCAGATCCATTAACCAGTCTGGATTAAACAGTTCCCAAACTTGCTGTTTATTAACCAGGGAAAGCTGTTCGGGAGGTGTGGTGTTTTAAGCTGCTGCTCCTTGGGCACAAACCATCCTTGATTTTCATCCCCTGTCGGGCGTGGGTAGTGCAGGGTGGAGGGGCAGCTTGCACAGTCGGGGAGTCCTTTGGCTGAACACTGCTCAGAGAGTGTGGAGGAGCAAAGGTACAAAGGATTTGGCAGTCTTGGTTTCCAGGCTGGCAAAAAACTTCATCCTCCTTCAGGGATGGCCTGTGAGTTTCCTTCCACCTGCTCTGTTCCCCTGCATAGGGTTTGGGTTTGAAGCTGCTGTTGCAAAGGGGGGTCTTGGACTGAAAATCCTTACTCTCAAACCAATATTCTTCTGTTTGTGGATATGATCTCGTAGTATTTCAAAAGTACTCAAGCAATTTGCAAGCCTCTACTTGTGCTCAAAGCCACGTTTTTAAATGTTTCTGCCTGAAAAAGGCCAAACAGGTTCTCCTCAGTTGCTCAGGAAGGAAAGTGAAGACTCTCCTGCCCTGTTCTCTGCAGGTCCCTTCTTTCGCTGTGACTACCCTGAGATAAATTTGCCCTGCTGCAGTGTCAGTTCTTTTCAGGTACTTCCCATCATGATGACAGCCTTCGTGATTTTGTTTTCTTGTGAGGGCCCCCAAAACAGATGGATGGTGGCAGAGGAGCACCAAAGAAGGGGATATGCCACTGCAGCAGTGGCATCATCCAGCATATGAACCATAGCCCTTTCAGGAAGCAGCTCACACTGACCTATCACCCAGTAACTGAGGCTGTGCCGCAGCCATGTGCTGAACCAGCTTCTGAGGTTACCAGGGAGCATTCTGCTCCTATGTGTGCATATCTGCCCAGGGCTTGGCAAAGGATCATGAGCGAGCAGCAGAGAAGCAGACCTTAAATCCTGGTGCCGTCTTGTGCTTTGCAAATCAGGTCTGGCTTGTGCTCAGCAGAGGCCATGCCACAGTCCCACAGCTGTGTTGTGGCAGAGCTTAGGAAGAAGGTGCTCAGATCCTGGCCACAGAAAGTTTTGGTCCATGGTCCTTTGTTCTGGCTGTAAGCCAAAGCACCACCAAGGTTTCTCTCTGTGGGAAGAGACCCTTATTCTAGAGGAGCTCATCTCTCTTTGCTTTCCTTTGCTGCTCCAGAAAGCCCCAGCTGCTTCCC
This sequence comes from Chiroxiphia lanceolata, assembly GCF_009829145.1. Taxonomy (NCBI): domain Eukaryota; kingdom Metazoa; phylum Chordata; class Aves; order Passeriformes; family Pipridae; genus Chiroxiphia; species Chiroxiphia lanceolata. The sequence goes on along the minus strand of NC_045671.1, from coordinate 66,051,924 downwards.
CTTTACCACAGAATTCGATCCCAAAATGCCTATGTGGAGGGGGGGACAGGACATGGAGATCGCTCACTATCAAACCTGCCCTCAAAGCTCCCACCAAGAGTTGGGAGCTGAGCCAGGTCCAGCTTTTCCTCAGCCATTTTGTCTGCCCCCATGGTTTGCAGCTGCCCCAGATGTCACCACCCCACAGGCAGCATCCTCAGTGGATGGGAGGTCTTGCTGCAAACATCCCATGGGTGCTGCAAGGGTAGCGCTCCGGCTCGAGCTCAGTCCATCACAGGTGTGCCAACCCAGTGTGGCAACACGGGCATCTCGGAACAGGTAAGAAACTGCTGATGTCAACTGTCAAATTTAAGGCACTTAACTGTTTTTCTTTGTTTTTAAATTAGGATGGAGAGGAAGAATTTAACCGTGCTAAACTGCTGAATATAGGATTCGCAGAGGCTTTGAAAGAGTATGACTATGATTGCTTTGTGTTTAGTGACGTAGACCTCATCCCAATGGATGACAGGAACACCTACAAATGTTACAGCCAGCCGCGGCACCTCTCTGTATCCATGGATAAATTTGGATTTCGGTGAGACACCTTTTGGAGGGGCATCTTTTTCCCAATACCACCGTTCGTCTAGCAGGCCAGGCACGGTGTTACCCATCCCCACCTACCAGTGGAAGCATGGGAAAACGCCTCTCACAAAAGCCTGTCTGGGCATGCGTGTGCCTGCAGGGAGTGGGATGGCTGGAGGGGAGGAGGGCGGAGAAATGCAGCCAAGCAGTGTATTAAAATTCACAGCTTCTGGAAAGTGAAATGTAGGGCGAGGAAAAACCAAGCGCCCTTCGTTTCACAGATGCCCACATATCCCTTCTTGTGTTTCAGGCTGGAAGCTGGAAGACAGCTACTGTTTCCACTCAGTCTGAAAAGTGAGACACTCTCACATAGTGAGAATTATGTGCAGCTTTAAAAATACTACATTAGGCATTATTTTAAGACCAAAATGAAATTTTTTTGGCTGTTCAGTTTTGTACCACTGAGAGACCTGCCCTGGTATCTGAGAGCAGCACAAAATGAAATTTCTTTCAACATATGTTTGTGTTCAGCAAGGTGTTGTGAACAGAAATGTGTCTTGCTTTTCCTTTCTGGCTTCTTTTTTCCTATTCCAAATCCCCAAGGGGGAGTTTAAAAGCTCACCTATATAGTGAATCTATAAAGTGAAAATTGGTGGCTGGTAGTGCTAAAGCTATAGCAGTGGTGGTGTAGCAGGATCCCTGCACGTCTCCACTCCAGACCCAAGCACTGCTCAGAGCAGGACTGCCACTGGCACCACAACAGCTGCAGGTTTTTCTTGCAGCTAGGTGAAGTTTAAAGAAGAAATGCATGCCCCAGGGTATTCTTCTGCTTGTTGAAGCGGAGACAAGTCTGCGCTAGGTCCTGGTGATCCTTGTGTGGACCTGCTCCTTGTGCTGTGGGTCTGAAATTCATCTGTCCCCAAACCCCAAAGAGGGGTGAATTGTCCCCTCTTCTGAGCAGGAGCTGGTTGGCTTTGTGTATGTAAGGTCACACTACCAGCTCAGTTTTGGGCTGCAGGCCTCCTTTTATGACACTGAGGAGTGTGGAGGCGAGCGGTAGAGCTGCAGGAAGAGAAGGCGGCTCTGTGGCACACCCAGTGTCTGTCTGAGCTCTTGCCACTCCTGCGGCATGCACGTCACCTTTGGTGATGTGATGTGCATCTCACCAGCCTGTCATTTGAGGACAGTGTACTGCTTAGTGAAAGGATGCATCCATTGCCAGTTGTAAAATACTTCCCCAATGTATTTGAGCCCGCCAGTTCCCTCTACACCAGCCGAGTCCACACATGCTGTTTCCTGTTGCAGGAAGGTGCCTTGCAGTGGGTGCTGGCTCTGTGTGGGCTGGGTTAAAGGGCAGCAGCAAACCCTATTCAGGCAGGCAGGCAGGCTGCCCCTTGAGTAGCACCTCTCCTCCTCTAATGTTCTCTTCTCTCTGCTTCCAGGTTGCCTTACAATCAGTATTTTGGAGGTGTGTCTGCCTTGAGCAAAGAGCAGTTCACAAAGATCAATGGGTTCCCAAACAATTACTGGGGCTGGGGTGGCGAAGATGATGACATTTATAACAGGTAAATAAATTTTCCTCCTTGGCACCCTGGGGTGCATCCAGGGTGGGGATGAGCACAGACCTGCTGCTCTCACTCGGGTATGGGGGCATAGGGTGTCTCCAGGCAGGAGATAAAGGTGGTGTGTGGGCAACCTGCTGGCTCAGCAAAAACGTGTTCCTGCTGAGTGCTGGCACCCCATTTCACAGCTCCCAATGTGTGGTGGGGAGTGGGTCTGGTTTGAAAAATCATACCCGTGCCTCCTCCTCCCTCATTGCTCATTCGCTGTGTGGCCTCACATGTGCATGGTTTGGAGCACTGTGCTTCTGGGTCTCCCAGCACTGGCTGAAGGAAGGAGATTCAGGACATGCAGCAGGAGGGTGGATGAGACATTTATCCACCTTGCCCAATGCAGCTCAGTACTTGCCTGGGTCTGCAGCCTTGTAGGAGATCCCATGGTTCCCAGGAGAGCTTCATTTGTCAGGCTGTAAGCAGCTCTAAATAATGCTGTGAGCCACTGGTTCTTGCCTGGAAGGAAGCTGAGCAAGGCTTAGAACCGCAGGAGAGGAGGAAGGTGTTTGCACAGGGCAGGCTGGGACCATCCCTGCCTGAAGACCAAGGCAAAGGGTGGACGTGGGGTTGTGCTACCTTACAGCTTCACATCCCCAGGCCAATCACTGAGAGAAATCATCATTGGGACCTTGAATTTGAAAGCCCTGTTTCTCAGTGACAAAACCACTCTGCATGGTCATTTCTCTGGGCTTTTTGAGCTCTTCTGGGCTTCAGGAAGGGTCTTCCTAAAAATGGTTTAAGAAACCAAGAGAGGGACAGCCTTCCAGTGGGGCAGAATGCCAAGAGCAAGGTAGTAGTCCTCTCTTTTTAGGGCACTCAGGTTTTGAGGAGCAGAAGATGCTATATAGAAGTGAAAAGGGAGAGGCAAAGAAGAGAAAAAGAGAAGTACTTTTCCAGCATCAGTATCCGTGAAATAACTGCAGGTGCCTTGCAGAGAACATGCAAACAAAGAGGGGCTGCCCCTCACTCGGTGGGACCCAGCTGAGACTACTGTGACTCTCACCATGTGTGTCCTTTATGCTGCTTCACCACTATTCACTTCAGGTTCTCCCAGCCCTGCAGCTTTCACATCCTACCCAGAAGGGTTAAAAACTAGATGCCTCCCATTCGAAGTGGGGTCTGCAGCCTGGAGCAAGGTTAATGTGGGTGTTGGGTGTTGGTTGCAGGAGATGGAGGTGAAGGTGCGGTGAATTTAGGTTAGTGTTGACAGGGGGACATCTCTTCTCCCCACACTAATGTGCTTGTATGGAAAAGGACTGGCTTTCCCCCCCCTTTCAGTGTTGGCAAGCCTGGAAATGCACTAGCAACGCCCTCAAAAAAAAAAAAAAAAAGTAGGCAAAACCAATGGTCATTTGTGGAAGGTGTGGCAGAGCATCCCACATCCGTTTGAGTGTTTAATGTTCTTGCTTCTTTTACAGGCTGGTGTTTAAAGGCATGGGGATATCCCGTCCAGATGCCATCATTGGGAAGTGCAGAATGATCCGGCATACTCGGGACAGGAAGAACGAACCCAACCCTGAGAGGTGTGTCTCACCCTATCCCACAGCAGGTTTGAGGGGTGCCTCCTGCCCTTGCTGCTCCGACTGCTCGGCTTTTTCTTTGCCATGCAAAAAGCTCAACTGCAGAAGGGCTGCAGCCATCTCCTCCTCCCTGACTGAGCTCCCTGTGCTCCAATCCGCCCCCTTCCCCTTACCAGGTTATTTATTACCTGATTAAAGAGCTATTCCCCAACACGCAGGTCTCTCCCCCTTTTTTTTATTTCTTAAGCACAGCAAATTAAGCTCCGAGCGTGTCTTTCGGATATAAACCTGTGCTCCGGTGCAAAGCTGGAAAAGGACTTGGGTGATTTATACGCTTAGCTGCTTTTTCCTATCTAAAATTTGACCCCATAGGGATGCCTTGGCCCAACTGCTCAGTCTGGCCAAATCTGGGAGTTTATGGGACTGATACTCAGGTTGTTCTTGAAACACCGGAGATGCTGCTTGAGGGGCGTGCAAAGTTCAGATTGTTTAAACATTTTTTCCTTTCTTTCTTTGTTGTTTCCGCCCTCCCCCTCCTGCAGGTTTGACCGAATTGCTCACACAAGGGAGACAATGAACTCCGACGGCTTAAATACACTATCCTACAAGGTGTTAAGAACTGACAAGTACCCTCTGTATACAAAGATCACAGTGGATATTGGCTCGCCAAATAGCTAACATCTGAGATACAACAGAGACTTGCCTATATTGCCCAGGACATCTGGCCTCACTGATGCATTATATCTGCTGATTTTATAACAACTGCAGTGAACCAAAAAAAGGCCTCTTTTGGCATGCCAAAGTGTCTCCAAATTGGTTGGACAAGTGCTTTTTTTTTTTTAAGTTTTTAAATTCTAAACTTGACTTTACACAACTTTCTAGCTCTCCATTGTTTTGTAAGTCCAGAAGTTGTATATAGGAGTTGTAAATATTTACCAGAAAATGTTGAATCTGATCTATTTGCTGCAGTACTCCCCATGGGTTGAGTTAATTTCTGGACCCAAATTTTACTGATTATGACTGATGTATCAACAATTACTGCCCATGAGATTTGGTATTTTACATGAGGTGCGTGCAGACATTCTTTTTAATTCATTCCTGGTTTTACTTTATGAAGGACTGTAAAATGCTGCTAAAATTGTACAAGTTTACGCTTTGCATTAGATTTTAATTTTTTTTTTAAAGGAGACAACATCACACATTTTTTTCTCGTAGTGACCAAAACAAACATCTTCTCTGTGTGCAGAGCAGGTGTTGAACAATCAAGTCTGGATTCAATGAATGTTATTATTTCTCTTCTTCTCAAAGGAGTCTTTGAGTGAGTCGAGACAGAGTTTGCTGGAATTTGTCAGTGAGCTCTCTGCATAGGTTGGGAGCTACACAGGCAGCATCTGCAAAAACTGCTGGCTTCAGATAATGTTACTTCTGGATATGATAGAGCCTATTTGCTTCCGCACAACAACACCTGGGGGTTTTCGGGGGGGTTGAGAGAGGTGGGTTTGTAGTGTTGGGTTTTTTCCCCTGAAATAAAGATTAATTTAATTGCATGATTAAATTATGGCCTTAGAATTTGCCGACACTTGTTAACGGTGGTAGGAAGTTACCACACTATTTAAACATTGTCTGAAGCTTCATAAAACCAAAATTCTCTCTTGCAAGATTGTGCATAAAACTTGAAATCTTTTATTACTTTTGTTGTTGTCGTAACATTTTAATAACTTTTAAAAGTAATTTGTGTATCATAAGCAGTATATTTAATACCAGATTAAAGTAGGGTGCAGCATATAATAGGATATGATTCAAGGCCTCCTCTATCTTTAGACTAGTAGGCTTTTTATGTGCGTCATTCTGTATAAGCCACGTATCATATTTGCTCTGCATATTTGTCCGTGAAATCTCCTGCGGTGCTGAGATACAGCAGGGCTGACATCCAAGTGATTTTCCTTCGCCTAAAGCCTGTTTGCAGTGCGTGTGTACTCCATCTGGAACCTCCTTTCTGATTGTCTCAGGCTTTGAGGGCCATGCACGTTCTGCAGTACTATTTTCTGTCAGTGCACCAGGGCACCACCTGTACAGACCCTGCTTCTCCTTCCCATGACCATATGAAAGCCTGAAGCGCTGACACCCATGGAGCTCGTTTAAATGATTTAAAGCTCTTAGCCATAACCGAGAACTGAATTCCTTCTGGTGAGTGCTTTGCCACCAGCTCTGACCACAGCAATTTGCACTTCCTTGGCCTGTGCTGAAGGCTGTAAAAATCAGGGACACTTGTTGTATTGGGGATCATCTTCAGCACTGCCTTTAGTTTTTTTGGTGGGGGTTTTTTTTTGTTTATTTTTTTGTTTTGTTTTGTTTGGGGTTTTTGCTTTGTTTTGTTTTGTTTCGATTTGGTTTTGGTTTTTTATTGCATTTTTTTTGAGACCTGAAGGTTTTGCTGAACCCTTGCACTGCAGGGGTGGGATCCTGCAGAGGCCGGGGGACAGTGCATTTATTTTTAGGCCAGCAGTGGCTCAAAGGATGCAAAGAAACTTTAATTACTAACTGCCTTTTCAGTCTCACTTTGAAAAAGTCTTCACTCCCTTTGCTTCAAAGCTCTTTCTGGCTAGACTTGCTGCTCCAGTCATGCTGGGAGGTGAGCAAAGATGGGCTTACACGGAGCAGGAGCAAAGTGCAAGGAAGGAGGCTTGTGGTTAAGAGCTTCTCTGTTGTGCTTACCATTGCATTAAAAAAAAAAATGAATAAAATAAAATACTCCTTTTTGGCAGTTTAAGCTCCAGCTCTTGCAGATACAAGGGAGTACAAGAAAATGTGTTTTAGAGAAGTCAGGTCAAATGTCTACCCATAAAACAGTGTGGTCTACACCAGTAATGAGACACAGGAGAGGACTGGTTTTGTTTTTTCAAAGGTGCCTTAGAAGCAGGGACCCACTCCCACGGGAAGCACATCAGCACCAAAACTCCACTTGAAAACGGCAGACCTTTGCAGAGAGCACTGCCATTTTGTGCTGAGCCTTTTGTAACTTGCAGAGCTGGGACCTTCAGCTGTAGAGGTGTCTGTCTCGTACCAGCCTCTGCAAAGGGGATGGATACCTGTTGTAATTGAGTGGTTGGTTTTGGCGAGAGGTGGGGGGGGGAGGCCCTGGGGGCGCTCCTTGCAGTGGGATTCTTTGAAGATTAGAAAAAGTTAGTGTAGCAACTCGTTATTTGGCTGTGTGCTGAAATCATTCAATATCAGGAGGTGGTCCGAGCACCCGTTTCTGGCTGTTGGGATCTAAGGTTTCTACAGCATGTGCCTTGAAAGAGGATAGAAATGGAAACTGGAAAATCAGGAAACCTGAAAAGCATTCTCAGCAGAGAGATACTAGCAGTGCAAGAAGCTGCTGCATAGTTTCTCTTCTACTTAAGCCACAAGCCATGTAAGAACCAAAGCCACTTCTGTTGCTCATTTTGCCCTTTGGCGCTGACCTTGATTTCCAGATCTCACTGTCTCTGTGTAAACTGTATCAGTCAAACTCATTAAGTGCTCTCGTCTCTCTACCTGGCCATGAAATTTCTCTCCCTGGGATTTTATGGGGCCTTGTCTACGAACCTTCAGGCTGCACAGGAGTCAGTTCTGGCCATGTCCTGTGATGGGTGGTGTTTTTTCCTCTCCCGTACTGGTAAAACCACTCAAAGTGATACTGAGTGTAACTAAGGGTTGAAACCCAGAAAAAATAGCTGCAAAGGAAATCCTAATGCTTGGTTTCTTTGGGATGACTGTCTGCTTGTTAGTGTGAGGTAGGGTCCTGATACACAGCTTTCCCCAGGATGTTGCTGTGTACTGGACTGATTATGGGTTTCCTGTACATGTTTTGCTTTTGTATTTTTATCATTTTATGTATCAAGGGCTGTGTAATCCAATGTTCCTGCTTTACTATTGATGTCAAATAAAGTATTTTCAGTAATGATGTCTGGCAGCATTGCTCTGGATTATCCCCCTGGCTGGGTGGGTTTCTGGCTGATGGGGTGGGCTGGGCCATGCCTTAGCCTCTTTGCATTAACTTTCTCCAGCTTTTCCTCCCTTTGTCTTCCCCCTGAGTGAATTTCTCTGTGCTGCAAAACTTTTCCCTGTGTTAGAGAAAGAGATCCAAGAGTCCCCAGTTGACACCAGAAAACAACAGTGTGGTTCCTTTACCTGGGGGTGGGGGGACAGCATGCAAACCCTTCCTGAAACCAGGCAGGGGATGCAAGCCCTCACTCAAGCTGTTGACTATTTGGGGAAAAGAGGTCACTGCTTGCTCCCTGGGTGCCTGTGGATTTGGCTCAAGCATAGAAATGGAGAAGTCATTCCTGGGAAACTGATGTAAACATTTGCCTGTGTTCCTTGGCAATTTCTCATGAAAACAGTTTCCGTGGAAGAGATTTTTCCGGCTGCAAGACTGTGGCTAAGGCTAGGCAGCTGGCATGAGCTCCCCAGTGCTCTCCAGGCAAAGGTAGGTTTGCTTCCAGCTGGGAAGAACTACCAGCCTCTGGGGCCAAGCCTGGCACTGTGGGACACCCCTAAGCCCCTACAGTTGTTTGGAGGCATGCTCTGAAGACCACAGTGACAAAGGGCTCTGGAAGAGGGCACTGGCCTTTGCCTGTTTCATCCCAACACGACAGGCTACCAGGGCACTGGGGACAATGCAGGAGCATCACTGTATGAAAGCTGCCAGCAGACTGGGGTGCTGCAGTAGCCTTGGTGATGATCCCTTGTGCATCTTTCATCGAGTTTTGGACCCTGAAATGTTGCACAGGAATTGTGGGTGTCACCTTCTCATGATTCAAAGTTTGCTATCTACTGGCAGAAAAATGGTCCGAGAGGGACCTTCTACTTTCTCCTACTTCTGCCCTCTGAGTATTGAGCCCTTCCACCTGTCTTCTACATGGCTGGGTGAGGAATGCTCAGGAGTCACACAGCTCAGTAGCTGGAAAAAGCCCTGTATGGAAGTTTTGTCCCCTGCTGAAAGCAGGAGAGAAGCGTCAGCAGGATTTCACCCTTCTCCCTACTGGTTACCAAGGCTTCCCTGGACCAGATCAGCATGTGGCTTGTAAAGGATCCCTTGACTCTTTTGCTGTGAGACCATACTTTTTCCCACCTCAAGCTTCACCTGCCTGCCAAAGGGCAGGGTGGGTGAACAGAGGTCTCTGACATTTATCCCACATGTTTACTCTGCTACACTTTCCTGTTCTCCAGCCCGCAGGGAAAAAAAAAACCAAACAAACCCACAACAAAAAAGAAGCTGTTGTTAGAAGGAAGAAAAGTACTAAGCTGGAGTTTGCTAAACCTTTTAACCCTCTTGGAAGGAGCCTGAAGTGGGTGTGCTTGCCCTTTGTTCTTGCTGTGTGTTTTAACATGGCAGTGCTGACGCTGGATCTGTTCTTATTTGACTACATCTCACATGCAGGATGTCTACGCACTCAGGGACGATGCACGCATATGAGACCTCTGTCTTCTGTTTACCCAAGGCAGCAACCCCACCCCTGGAACCCGTTTTATTTTTCCATCCGCTGCTCTCAGTAAAACTACCAGCAATGCAGATCAGTGCACAAAAATCTCTGTAGAGCCAGAGGTGACTGGCTTCCCAAGTCTGCACTAGAACTCGTAGTGAAGAGCTAAGCAGGAAAAATAAGGGCCTTCGGTTAAGTCCGAAGGCTGGATCAGTGGAATTTTCCTGATTACCTTCCTACCCTTCACATGCTTGAAAATTACTTCCAAGAATTCTTGCTTACCTTCCTACCCTTCACATGCTTGAAAATTACTTCCAAGAATTCTTGCTCCATGATTTTTCCAAGGATAGAGGTATTGCTTACAATAATTTTGTAATTCCAATACAAGGATGGAGGTATTACTGCTGTTTCCCAGGTCTTTCTCCTTGCCCTTCTTAAGGGTGGGCATAATATTAGCTTTTTCATTCAGGCTTTTCCCAGTTGCCATGATATTCCACCATGGCTTACAGCACCTTCACTGACATGAACCAGCACAGCTAGTTCATATGAATGAGTGTCATCTCTTCCAGTGGGTATGAGTATGCCCAGCTTATCTAAGCAGTCCTTAAACCCCATATTTGGTCTTCTCACCTCCTTCCAAAACTAAGCTGGTGAATGCAGAGATCTCAGAGCAGGCTTTCCTTGTGAAGATGCTACAAAAATCCATTGATCATTGTGAGGTTTTTCATACTGTTCAGCATCACATTGTTTCCTCCCTTTGTCAGTGGATGTGCATTTTCCCCAACTTCTAGAATGCCTGTGGAGTCCTGTTGTTCTGCCTTTGATGATCCTCTCTAGTAGCTTTGATGAGCCTGTCTAGTCTGAGCTCTAGGTAGTCTTGGACCTGGTCAATACCACTTCTAAGTACTCAAATAAGCAATGTTTACCACATTATTTTGCTATCATATTTCACATTCTTACATCCTTTCTTTTTTTCCATTTTGGTGCAAGAAGCACCCTTTTTAGGGTGCTTCAAGCAGGATTTCTAGTGAAATTCCCTGCCTTCCTGCAGAAGGGAAGGCTTTGAATATTCAGGATGGACACTATGAGAAACCCCTTCCCCAGGAGGGTGGTGCAGCCCCAGGACAGCATACCAGGGTAGTGGGGGTCTTGAACCCTTGAGAGATTTCAAGGGTTGGTCAGTGGTTCTCGGGCGGGGGGACTGATACAGCAATAAACCAGGCCCTCAGGAGCACCAAGCCAGAGCCAATGGAGCAGCAGGAGTGTACAGTACCTGTACAAAAGGACACTGCTGCTTTGGTGGTCGGGAGACAGGGCCATGAATGATGCCAGCAAGCCTGGAGAAGCTTTCAGGGCACTGCTAGGGAAAACATGGAGTCACAGTTGCCTGCCCTTTCCAAACCTGCTTTACACTGTATTTCAATAATCAAAACTTGGCACGGTATTTACCACTGTGAGCATCTGCCCTGCTGCAAGAGAGAAAGGGAGGAGCTGTGAAGCTTTCCACGCTTGCGTCCAACTCATCCAGGCAAACAGATGCTGATTCTGTGCCTGGAAGCATTTCTTCCAGGTGTCTGTGGAGGTGCTGCTGACTGCTAGCACAAAGGACATCACAATAAGAGCTCATTGACTGGTTTGTTTTTTTTTTTACATCCTCTAACTTTCTTTCTTTTAAGAGGGAGAGAAACGACTTAGTCAAAAAACGCAAAACATCGGCAGAGTCCCATGTGAAACAGAGACAGGCTGAAAAGTCATCCCTCCAGCAGCACCCCACCTACTAAATGGGTCAGTTTTCTTTTACCAAATCACAGTCTGAAACAACAAAAAAAAAATCTTATTTGAAACAAAATTTAAAAAAATAAAAGCATAGACACTGTATCTTTTCCCATGGTATTTAGTGGCCCCTCTAAGGGTAATGTACTGACAAGTCTTCACAGGGAAGAGCAGCACGGATGAAGGAGGCCTGAGGTCACAGCACCACTCCAGAGTACTATGTGCTCCAGCAGCATAACTATTGTTCTCCCCATTTCCAGAAATAGTCTCAGAGACACATGGGCCCAACGAAGAGTGAGATGTGCCAGAGACCAGCACTGGAGAAAATCTGCAGTGAAGGGAAAAGGGATGATTTTTCTGTCCGTGGTCCAAATTTCTTTGCCTTTCCGATCCCAGTAGGACCAAGATCGATGTGTTCTTACAGAAGAGACAGTGGTAAACTCAGCCAAGGTACTGGGGTCTTCATGAATTTAATGCATCCACTCACTAAGCATCAATGCCTGGGGACGTGCTTGACCCAGGAGGTGCAAAGGCTGTGTAAGGACATCAATAGCACGGGTGAGATGGGGTGTGTTGGTGAATCAAGTCCACAGATGCAGCTACACTCTCAAAATGCCATAGAATCATAGAATGGTTGGGCCTGGAAGGGACCTCTAAAGATCATCTAGTTCTAAACTCCATGCCATGCACAGGGACAGCCTTGCCTCGACCAGGTTGCTCAAAGGCCCATCCTGGCCTTGAACACTTTCAGGGTTGGGGAATCCACAACTTGTCTGGGCGACCTCTACCAGTGCCTCACAAACCTTACAGCAAAGAAATTATGCCTAACAGCTAATCTAAACCTGCCCTCTTTCAGTTTAAAGCCATTAGCCTTTGTTCTATCACTACATGCCCTTGTCAAAAGTCTCTCTCCAGCTCTCTTGTGTCCCCTTTAAGTACTGGAAGGTGCTATAAAGTCTTATTAGAGCCTTCTCTTCTCCAGGCCAAACAACTCCTACTCTCTCAGCCTGCCCTCACAGGAGAGGTGCTCCAGCCCTCTGATCAGCTTCGTGGCCTTCCAAAACATCCATGTCCTTCTTACATTGAAGCCCCAGAGGTGGATGCAGCAGTCCAGGTGGGTTCTCACCAGAGCAGTGTAGAGGGGCAGAATCAACTCCCTCAACCTTGCTGGTCACTCTACTTTTGATGCAGCCCAGGATTCCACTGGCTTTCTGGGCTGTGACTGCACAGTGCTGGCTCATGTTGAGTTTTTCATTGACCAGCACCCCAAGTCCTTCTCTGCAAGGCTGCTCTCATTCCATTCTCTGCCCAACTTGTATTTTTGCTTGGGATTGCCCCAACCCCGGTGCAGATCCTTGCAATTCACTTTGTTGAACTTCATGAGTTTTCCATGGGCCCAAGTCTCAAGCCTGTTCACGTCCCTCTGGGTGGCATCCCTTCCCTCCAGCACATCAACTGCACCACACAGCTTGGTGTTGTCAGAGAACTTACTGAGGGTGCCCTTGATCCCACTGTCTGTTGCTGACAAAGAGGTAAAACAGCATTGGTCCCAGTACTGACCCCTGAGGAACACCACTCCCCACTGCTCTCCACGTGGACATCAACCATTGACCAGAACACTCGGAGTGTAACTATCCAGCGAATTCCTTATTTACTGAGTGGTCCATCCATCAAATCCACATCTCTCCAGTTTTTAGAGACATCATGGAAGACAGCGTCAAACGCTTTGCGCAAGCCCAGGTAGATAACGTCAGTCACTCTGCAGAATGACCAGGTTTTGCTCATTTCAGGTGGAAAACACTGATTTTCTGTCCATGTCTGTAAAACTTGCCTTTTCACCTAGCTACTAGAAGTTTGCATCATGTATTTTCCAGGCTTGGGTAGTTTTCCAAAGTTTGGTCTAAGCAGCAGTCCTACTACAGAGCACAAAGAGGGGGAGAGGGGATGTCTCTAGAGCAAAAGGAAGAGGAAGACTACAGCCTCCACTTCAGCTGGACAAGCCCCTGAGTGATGATGTAGTGTGAATTCAGATTTACACCAGCTTTGAGCAAAGCGATTGAGCAAGAGCCCTCGAGAGATCCTTCCTGCCAAAATCATCCTAAACCACCATCATTCCCTTAAAAAACACAGTTGCAGAGGCAGCAATTGACTGTGTTTTGGTTACCTCTAACTTGCATGAACACTGTGGTACTTCTCACCAAGAATCCTGTAGAAACAAGGTCTCAGCATGGTTTGTTGACATAACAAGGACTGCCCGGACAACATGGAGTACAGGAGTGGAAACTGGGATTTCTCACTGAGGTCTGGTTAGCAGCTCTTAAAGCTGTGATCTCACTGCAGTGAGAACCTCTGGTGGACAAGAAGCCATGTGATTGCAGAGGTGGTGTGAAATCAGTGAGGGTCTTAACATGTAAAGGGCTGCTGAACATCAGAGTCAGTGTTGGCAACTGCAATCTGCAGGGCTCTCATGGGCTGTTGTGGCACTCCCCTCAAAATCATGTGCTTCAAAAGTCAGCATGTCTAAAACATTGCCACTGGCCCACCTTTGAAGCATTTTGACAAGGAGTGCTCTGTCCCACATGTGCTAATCATAATACTGCCAAAAATCAGTACTAGACACATTGAGTTGATACACAGTGAGAACTGGAATATTAGATAGGAGAACTGTGCACAAAAAGCCATGCTCAGACACACTCACGGCACCATGCACCCTGTGAGACACTGGCAGCTCAGATGGGTTTTATCAGGGTTTGCAACCAGGCAGATGACAAGAATCTTCATCCTTGGAGATGTTCAAATGCCATCTGGACATGGTCCTGGGCAACTGGATCTGTGTGGCCTTGCTGGAGCAGGGAGGTTGGACCAGATGACCTCCAAAAGTCCCTTTCAATCTCAGGTTTATATGGTCCCCAGGAGAGCAGAGCTGCATGGACCAGGGGCACTCACGGCCCCACAGCTGTCCTGATGTTGTGAGTCTGGGCACAGAAACCCCCAGAATCACACCACATTCAGCATCCTGGCACTTCTTCAAGGTGTCTGAATCTCTAGACAGCTCTCAGCCCTTGTCCTCCACCTCCTTTCCTGCACAGCACTGGAAAGTGTTGCTTTCCCACACCACAGCAGGTGCCTGACCCTGTTGCTCAGATGTGTTTCTCATTGCTCAGCTGCTGCTGCTGCTTTTCTTTGGAACACTTAGCACAGGCTTTGCCCCGCTGTTGAGGCTGCACACCTAACTAACTGCCAGTAAGTTATTTATAGTCCTGGCGCCTCTACTTCTGGCCTGTTCCAAAACTCTCAAGGCCCCTACTGCTATTGTGCTTACAGTGCACATTAATAACAAGAGACACCTGGCACTGCAGGCCAGTTCACACACCAGGCACTCATGACAAGCTGGCAACAAGTATAACGGGCCACAACAGGGTTCTGAACCTGAACATCCACTGTTTTAGCGTAAAGACTGGAACTGTCACCAGCAGCAGCAACATCCTTTCTGGTGGAGCCCCAGGCAACTGCAGCAGATGGCAGAAAAGCAAATCAGAAATCTCAGAGCTCCAAGAAAATACTGGCAAAAGCTCACCTTGCAACAGTGCACCAAGGCTCACTGTCGGACCCTATGGGAAATGGGAATACTTATTTTGAAACTAAGCCAGTTTCCTCACTGCCATCCTCTTACTCACAAGGATGCCCAAGACAGCAGAATCCAAATGGTCTGTACAGGATGCAAGCACCAAAATGCCAGCAGTCTGTTCCAGGGACACTAAATGGCGATGCAGAGTAAAAGGGACACTCACTGCTGAGGTCTTATCATGGTTCCTGGCTTGTCACCTGAGGTTGTGTGTGCTGCTTTTGAGACTTGACCTTTTGTACCTGTTAGGAGCTGATGGTGATCGTGGTCTCCTGTCTCTCCATCCCACTCTTCTTCTGGGAACCATTAAAATGTACTTGCTGCTCTTCTTCTCCTTATTGGGATGCTTTATGTCTCTTGTCTTCCAAATGCTAATTTTAATAGTTTCAGTATACCATGCTTTAGGCTGTCACATATTTGAGACCATCCCTGGTTTTGGGGTGGTCTGGAAAGCAGCAGGACCACGGTAGTCAGCTAATGCAGATGCCATCCATGGCTGCCAGCCCTGTGGCGCTTCTGCCACTTTTTCCTGCAGGTGCTGCTGTACCCACACACTCTCCATCCACACCAGGCAATGTTTTCAATGCAATCCCTTGCAGAAGAAAGAAAACCAGCACAGTATCTCTATGAAGATAAAAGAAGTAAGGGCAAGGGGACAGTTGGCTCCTGATTCAAATGTCAGAATGGCACTCAGGATCAATAAAGAGGCTGAAAACTGCTACCAAAGTCAGCCATGAAGCACAGCACTGTCAAACAGATTTTCTTCTATTTTTCTTCCTTAAATAAACCCCAACAAACAAACAGCACAGGATTATTGCTTCAATCCAATAAAGGGAATGCTTCTGTTACATAATCGGATTTCCTCAAAGTACTTTTTTACTCAATATCATGTGATACTTCGTTAAGACTCATGCCTTAACAAAAGAAACTGAGCTTAAAAAATGGTTCAGCGACCTTTCAAAAGTAGCTGTTACAAAACCTTTACGAAGTTTGCAGATGGCACAAATGTGGTGGCATAGCAAATAATGTCTGATCCAGGAGGCTCTGGATCTAAACAAATCATTACAGTCTGGTGAAATAAACTTTAATAAATAAATTACAGAAATGTAACTGGAGGTAAACAACTTCAGATGTGAGATCTGCCTTGGAAAGCAGTGTTTCAGGGAGATTGAAGTGTATCTGTGGGTAACACCATGAGCTCCTTGTGCTGCAATTAATAGAGAGAATGCAACCTCCAGCTGTAAGCAAGTGGGTAAAAGCATCAGAAACAGAGCTCTTGCTTCTGTGCACAGCCCCAGTGGGAAAAGCATTCAGTTGCTCTCTGTATTTCCAGAGGAACAAGAAAACATGCATATTCAAAGAGACTGCAGAAGTGAGCAAGGAGTGCTACAGCATGAATATTACCTTATGTCGCACATCCATGAGCTATGGCAGAGGTACAGCAAAAGGAAAGGCTCTGATAATTCCCTCTAACCTTCAGTCTTTTAATCAATAAAGTCTCTATTTTGCTCCTTTTTTTTGCCCTGACACGGAGTATGTCTCTGGGGAGGAGGCATTGACAACTCTGCAGGAAACTTATGCAGCTCTGCCTTGTGACAGGACTATAAACCAGGGCTCAGGCTGCAGGGCTGAATACCTGCAGGGGTCAGGAAGAGTAAACCCTTTCCTGGCCAGCTGCATTCTGTCTTTTTAATCCTCACAAGTGTTTTGTCAAAGATGAAAGTGCAGAGCAAGTCTGGAACAGCAGTGAGTTAAAATGACCAATGTGAGCAGTATGCTCGAATGGTACAGGGTGGACAAGCAAAGCTGAGCACACCTGCAAGCTGAGACAGAACTGTAGATCTAAAGACATTCCTTTGGGTTTATGATTTCACCTTGAAGGGCTGAAATTATTAATTTCTAGTCTTGTCTCAATACTCAGGGCATTTCCTTCGTTTCTGTGTGCACAGCGTGAGCCCCATCACTTGAATATGCTGGGAACAGCCAGGTGAGGGCTGCCCAAGCACTGTCTGTCCATCTCTCCTTCTGCAGATTGTCCAGCCAGGGGACGTATTTTCTCTTACCATTTATTTGCCAAGCTACAAATATGCAGTCCCAGGAGAGTGACCTTGGCTCTGACAAATCCCTCACTGCCTGTCAGGGAGAGAACAGCCTCTGTGCAAATGTCAGGTGCAAAACCCCCAGTGTGGGGTCAGCAAAAGTGGATGCAGCCATCTGGTTTTAGCAAGCAAATTCTTCCTGAACTCCAAGCCAAGAGCAATGCAGCTTCTTCTTTGTCTCTGGAAGGAGGGGACTAGACCCTGGACCTCAAATGTTATCCAGCAGAACACTTACACAAGTCCTTCAGAGGACTGCCAGAGGGTTGCCACATGGCCAGATGGATGTTAAACAGAGCTGGTCCCAGAGGGGATCAGTGATGAGGACGGGGGAATCTTGGCAGCTGAGGAGAGGGAGAAAAGCAGATAAGCCCCCAAAATTCCTGCAATGGCGCAGTACAGCTGCCTGGCTTTCTAAGCAAATGCCTGCAACCTGCACGTGCTCTTAGCGAAATAGCCTTGTGACCACAAAGCCAGAGGGAAGCCCAGAGGATGGCTGCCAAGGAGAGGAGCTGGCGTGGCTCATTCACAGAGGGGAGTGGGAACAGATGCCACTCTACTGCCCTGGCCCCTTTCCTTGCATCTGCCCCAGAACTGCCTCCCCAGCCCCACCAGCAGAGATGATGTTAAGGCAGCACTGGCTGCCCTGGGGCAGAGGGAGGTGGGCTGAAGTCCAGTCCTAAAAAAAAGTCAGAGGAACTTGCACAGTTGTTAAATCGACCAACTTCTCCTTATCTCTGTTGTGATTATTTCCTCCTCCCTGCTGCATTCCTCGAATAGCAACATTTATTTAGGAAATTCCTCTCTCTAGCAGTTTCAGGCTGGAAATCTGTGAAGATGCAGGAGCAGTCTGGGGACAGAAGTTACACTTGTCCTGGGTCTGTGTGCCAGGCTGCCCTGCCCGTGTGTACTCAATGTGGCACCCACTGGGATGTGTGGCAGAAGCAATGCCCCAGTCCTGCAGCTGCTGAGGCTGTCGTTTTTGTTGTCCCATCACTTAGAGCTCCTCTGTGATTTAGCATCTTGCTGCACAGCAGTGGTGGCACAGCAAAGCAGCTTACTCCTCCTAACCCTGTTGCTCCAAATCCCAACCCCTGCCTTGGTTTCAGGACTGTGCAGGCCAAAGGAGAAAGTACTTCCTATGGCAGAAGTACTTCCTATGGCAGAAGGGATCTGGTGCTGCCAAGCTGTTTGGCACGTTTTGCTCTCTCTGGTGGCCACCATACAGTATGTTTTGTTATTGCCCACTAAAACATTCGTATCTGTACTGGTCGAGGGGAACCATGCAATCACAGGTAAGTCTGTGAGTATGGATGTTTTGGAGGACAGCCAGTGATAAGGAGGGGCTCCTGGCCTGTGTTTGAGCATGCTGAGAGGGAGACTGGGCTGAAAACCGCATTCTGGGAAGTCAAAAATCAAGGTAGGAGAGGGGCTGTGGAACAGTTGTATGTTTATCACCCCTGGACAGCTGCCTGGCATCCTGGTCCCCTCAAGAGACAGTTGCAAATCAAGTACACAGGGAATATTTTGACCCAAAGAGGACTAAGTAGGGGAAAGGGTTGTTGGCACCAACTGAGCAGCTCTGCTCTTAACCTTAGCCTGGTGCCAGCAATAGCCTGCATGACTACAGAGCAGATCAGTGTCACAGATAGGGACTTGTCTGACATGTTTCTTGGGAGCAGAAGACACTTGAATGTGCTCATGCAGAGGACAGAGCCATGCTGCAGCATATACAAGACACATCCCCACGTCTGAAACCCCAGACAAGCTGAAGGAGGGACATCCAGGTCTGTCACTATGCACAAGCAATGAGTGCACACCTCTTGCCAGCAAAGACTGTACAGATGTCTACAGGCCAGACAGCCTGGAGGCACTGCTGTCAGGACCCCCAAAATCTGCCTGCTACAAAGCTGTACTGCTTCCAGAAAGCTGTGGACTTTTGCTTCAACCAAAGAGGCACTTCATCCACCTGGCAGGTCCTTAAAAGAAGAGGGCAAGTTCTTTGAACTGCAGGATGATCCCAGTGGGTGAGCAAAAGTAGAAGGGAAACAACCTGTAGAATTGCCCCAAAAGCCAAGCAGCATGGAGTTGGGCCACAGGCTGGAAACCCTTGGTCATGTCCACACTCCCTCTCACCTGCCCAAATATTGTATAGTGTTGTGGTTCCACACTGCATATGGAGCAACATCTCGATCTACTGTGCCTGGCAAAACATCATCCAGAGGATCATGTACGTCTCTGCTCACATATGCAGTTCTGCAGTTTCTCGTATATAAAAGAGCAGCAGAGACATCTTGCACTGCACCACAAGAGAGACAATAAGGCTGCTGGCCTAGGGAGCTGCCATGGCTCCAGGCAAATCTGGGTAGTTGTGGAAGGTCAAAACCCCATACAGGAGTGTCAGTCCTGTGCGTCAATGCAGAGAAGAGAAACATAGCCCTGCATACCAAAATCTGATGGCAGAGAAAGCCTGAGTTGCAACATTTTTTTGGCAACCTCTAGGAAATAAATTAGTCTCACTTCACTGCAAACACAGAGATTTACAAACACATTGTGAGACAGTTGATGAGTCTGGGAGCTGTGGCTGTACTGGAGAGAGGATCTTGAGCTGTTCCAGACCCAAGGGTAGGCTCTGTTACTTCTTGGGACAGACATTCTCTGTGGCAGATGGGACAAGGAGACTGCTCAAAAGTTACAGGAGTTCAAAGCAGTTTGGCCATAGCTTTGGACATGGAGAAGTGTGAAACTAGCAAGCTGAGGGCAATGGTCCCTTAGAAGGAGGTGCCAACTTCATAGCAGAGAGGGACTGAGAGCACAGAGCCAAGAAGGGCAGCAGGGGGTGAGGGGCAGCAATGCCCTGAGGGATGGACATGGGACAGGTTTTTCCACCTTGTGCTTCATTTGGGCTGAGTGCTGCTAGCAATCCTGTGATGCACCCAGCAAAAGCAAATGACCTTTCTCAGTGGAGTTTCATGTTTCGAGCACAGCTTGCTCCCAGAACACCAGTATTTACACAGCACTTACTGGTCTCAAAATAGAGCACTTAAAGCAACACTGGGGGGCTTTCCCACATCATCACAGTGCCATTTGTCACTGGACCTGTTGCACGGGGGACACGGTGAACTAGTAATTTCAATTCATATAGTCATCAGAAGAAAACATATTTTGCTGCACATGTAAGACTGAAGTTTATCTTGAATGCCAGAAAGCTTGACAGTGCTCAAATGACTAGTGTTGTTATGTCTTTTTTTGGACCAGGTAGGGGCAATTGCCTCTCCATTTCTGACTGGCATGGCTTTGGCTCCTCGCACATCCTGAGCACAGACACCAAAACTCTTCTGGCACCCAAACTCTGCACAGTGACTGCTGAGGATATTCAGTGTGTGCACAGCCTGGGCAGAAAGGCCCAGCATGGGTGACTGCATGCTGGATAAAGTCTTGCCTTTTCAGACAGACTTTTTCCTGACCCTTCTGTTCCCTCATTAAAAGCAGATGATGATAGGCCAAGGCTGCATGGTGAACTGCCTAGGAGTTTTATGCCCTCTGACTCCCACAGATGCAGAAGGTGGAGCCTGCATTGCTGTTGCTAATGATAATTTGCAGTTCCCTACTGCAAAATGCAGCCCCTGTGCATGGGACACGTAGAGAGCACAGAGTGGTGCTTGCCACACTGGTGGCTCCTGCTCTCAAGTTGCAGCTGCAAAGACAAACACAGTTATCTCTGTGCCTAGGGGAGAACCAGGCTTCAGATCTCTCGCCAGTCAAGTCTGAGCTAGTGTGCATCTGGACACAGCACTTTGCACACTTGCACAGCCCCAGCCAGCACATGGCAAGAGCACAGGCAGATATGCTTGGTGGAAGCAAAGAGGAGATTTACTCCAGGAAGAGCACTCTTCCTTTGGGTGGGCATGGGCAATCCCCATTCTTTAAAAGGGATCCCCACATTGAGCTAGCAGAAAAATTGACTTGATTCTCTCTTTGATGTATTTCCTGCCCTTGGAGCAGCTCAGACCTTATACACACTACCCTCCCCTGCCCCAGCATTGCCTTTTTGTGTGCCATGCCTGGAGCAAAGGTGGGGACAGGCAGCTCTGTGTGCTCCCAGCCACTGCAGCAGGGAGATGCTGACTCAGGCCTGCAGGTTGCCATGGAAACTGCAGTCATGCCTGAAATGCCATCATACTCCCTTCTGCAAACCAACCCCTGAGAGCCCGGGGAAAAGCCAGCAGTGGGCTTCCCCTGCCTGAGAGGTACAGCTCCAACCCACTGGCAGCAGCTGAAACTGCAAGGAGAGACTCACCCTGACACTGCTGCCTGTTGGAGACTGTGAGAAAGTCCCATCCCTGAGGTCATCCCTCCTACCAGGCCCACACGGCTAGGCACAGCAGGAGGGCAAATGAGCTGGTCTGAGCTTCAGGAAGCCCTTTGTTTTGTTTCAGCTCCAGCCCCACCACAGGCTCTAGTACTGGGTTTCCCTTCTCCTTTGCCATAGCACATAGATGCCTCCTCCATGCAAAGACCCCTTCCCAATGGGAGCACAGTGCTTTGTGGTCTCACATCTCTGCTGTTCTTGTGTGCCCAACGAGGGGGATGTGTGTGGGAAAGATGCATACACGTGTTTACTTTACCATCATTTGGGCAGAGACCTGGCATGGGGAACTGCTGTTTGGATGCAATGAAAAGCTGGTTCCCTGTGGAAGGGATGCAGCCAAGAACCAGAGGACTGGTAGGATCTCTGGTCTTGGAGATACTATAAACCAAATTGATAAGGCTTAGAACAACCTGACCTGATATTGGGGGTAGCCTGCTTTGAGGAGGGGAGGTGTTAAGAGCACTGCAGATCTCACTTCTGATTTGTTCTTCTGACTCCCTGCTAATAGGAGCCAGCTGGTTATGTAAGTTTCTGAAGGACATGTTCTGTGGGAGATCCCCCTTCTCTAAATTCAGGACTGTAACTTGCACAGTACCCAGCTCCCTCCCTCCCACTGCCATGACTGAAGCCAAGGAGAAAAACTCAGGGCTGTTGGTTGACAGGAAGCTCAGCAAGACCCAGCACAAAGCATTTGCAACCCAGGAAGGCAACCGTGTCCTGGGCTGCATCAAAAGCAGCATGAACAGCAGGTCGAGGGAGGTGGCTCTGCCCCTCTGCTCTACTTTGGTGAGACCCCCCACAGAACACTGTAACCAGTCTGGGACCCCCAACATACAAAGAACATGGACCTGTTGAAGCAACTCCAGAGCCAGGCCACTCAGCTGATTAGAGGGCTGGAGCCCAAGCTGAGCCTTACTCATGCAGCACCCTCCACCCACATACTCCACCACAGGTCCACCTCATGCACCAGACCCACCTGGGGCCAGAGACCCAGCCCAGCCTCTCCACCCATCCTCCAGACTTGCTTAGCTACCACATAATGTCTCTCCACACCAGCATTTCTTCCCACCATGTCTCCTAAGTTCCAGCTGTGCCCATGTGCAAACCACTCTATCCCAACCCACAAGAGCTTCATTCCCCACCAGAAGCTGACTCCTCCCTGGTCTGCTCCTATTTAGGTCTCTCAATCCCAGGAATCCTATCGCAGTCTAAATCTAGGTTCCCAGGGATGGCCGAGCAGTTGGAGGTGCTGAGTGTAATTCATTACGCATGTTGATTATGCATTCCTGGTTGACTAATATCCCCAAAACTAAACACCCATCTGTGTTCACATTTAAGCATAGAAGTGTTTTTCAGGCCTGGTGATAATAAAAGTTACTGATTTGCAATTGGGAGAACGAGAGGGAAACTGAGGAGAAGAAAAGGAGAGATAGTTCTTGTATAAGCAAATCTTTCTGTCATAAAAATGCCTGGATAGCTCTCGACTCCTCTTGTATCTGAGTGCAGATGTTGCTGATGCTCTGCTGTATTAGCTGTCCAAAATTTGTGCCTGGACCTGATTAAACTGAAATCCTTCTCTTAGAGTTTCTCCAAAGTATTCCATCTATGGTAATTTGAATGCACGAGAAAAATCTTTGCCATTCCGGCATTTTTGGACTAAGAATAATTACCTACAGAAAAGACTTCAGACCAAAGCTCTTATTCTAATACCAAAGACCCCTATCTTCCATCCCCCCACTGGGCTTGCTTGCAAATTAGAATAAACACAAAAACTGAAACAAAGGGGGAAATTTAATTACTGTGTTTGCGAAATTTTTGTTGGAAAAGTAAAACAGTAAGGAGTTCCATTGTTAGCAAACAAAGGCTGCTTCTTTTGTAAGCAGCTTCCATGTGGTCGTTGGTCGCACATGAGTAAGTGATTATCCTGTTTCAATAACATCCAGGAAACTCTGAAAAAGCACCAGACATGATTGCATTGCAATGTCTTAACAAATCAAATTTCTAACCCCCGCTGTCAGAGTTACAGTATTGCTGGAACTACAGCACAAAATAAGGGCAGAGCTATAAAGATCCTCCTCTGGGGAAATAAGTAACTTTTGCTTGTGTTTAATGCCCGGGGCTGCTGTTGCACCAACAGCTTAGGGCAGAGAGTGCTCCAGCCGTTTCAGCAACCCCCACTCCATTAACATGAGATGGTGTGATAGTAACAAACCCACACAGCAGGAACCACCGGTGGTATCGGCAAGAATAACACTGTGGAAACACGGTGTGGCCAAGGAGCCCAGGCCTTAGCAGCAGCAAAACAAGCCGAAGGACATCAGACAGTGCCAAACAACTTCCATTTTGCCTGAGAAAGGAACAGGCTGTGTTTTAAGACTCATCCTAATCTCTACCTTACCAGCTTGCTGGGAGTGATGGCCCTGGGAGGAAGCAGAAGGGACGGTGCTGCTGGTACCCTGCACGCTGGCACAGCTCTCATGGCTGCCCCATTCAGGCAGAAAGTTATTCAGGCCATGCCAGCAAGCATGTTCACTCTGGTGCCTAACATATAGCAAGACATCTTGCCTGCTGTCTTCTGCCAGCATGCCTGTGCACTTCAGTCTCCCTGGTGGAACACTTGGGTTTCCACTGGTGTCACTATCTGTGACCTCAGCAGTTTTGTGGAAGGTTGTGAAAGAATCTTTCCTGAACTTTGCCAGCATCATTATCCATTTCTCCATAGTATAATGGATCATATTGAAGAGCTTTTCGGACTCACAGCTATACAACAGTCTCCAACATCCCTCCACTGGGCTGGCCACCGTCCTTCTTTTATGGCCCAGTGAGCAGTTTGCATTATGCACAATGAGAATTATTTTTGGGCCATGTTCAAGCTCATGTTCACAGTCACCTCCAAATCATATCAAGGAGCTCCACCAGTCACTTCTTAGCCTAAACCAATGCTTAGGGTTATCCCTGCCTTACCCCTGGGCACCAGGTGCCACTGACACTTCTACTTGGGCTTTGTAAACATCCTGATGTTCCAGTCTTCCCATTTAGAGATCTCCCTCTGGACTGAGGCTCTGCCTTTCACCGTGTCAGCCTCTCCCTCATAATGATGATTTCCAGCACTGTAAAAAAACAGAAAAAGAATATGTAAGTATACATCTACATATATATATTTGTATGTGTGTGGAGAGAGAGAGTCATATAACATTCCTCTTTTCTAGAACTTAATCTTTTGTCTGCAGACATGCTGTTGAACTTCTTTTTTTTTATGTTCCCTGGCAAATAAAGACTTCCATTAAAAGCAATACAGAAATACCCAGTGATGTATTTCAAATTAATTTTATCCAAAAGAGGATAAAACAGGAGCCAAAGTTTTCTTGAGGTTACTTCTTGCCAGTAACAAGTCTCTGGGACCATTACTGGATCCTCTGCCAACTCCATGGCCTCTCTGTGTTGGCATGGTGCTGTGACTTGGCCAACAACTCCAAAAGGCCCAAGGTGATCAAAGGTCTGATACTGGGTGGCAACCTGCCCTTTTGGTAAAGCCCTCCTAGGATGGCAAATAAAGAAGGCTTTGTACAGCCTTCCCACCACAACAGTACTACAGCTATAGAAAATCTGTTCTCAATAAATTCTTGTATAGAGGAACAAGAACTAAAGCTAAGTAAACCTGCAATTACAGCTGAATCCTTTGAAAATTTAGGTTGGAAGGGACCTCCAGAGGTGCCTAGCTCCAAAGCCCTGGTCACTATGCCACCCTGTATGTCACCCTGGGCTCAGCCCCATGCCCCAGCCATTCTGTGCACGTGAGAGCATGAGGAGGTGTGTGTACAATGCACTGCCTGAGGTGCACTGAGAGCTGCCCCGGGTACCTCCACTACCCCCAGGCTGTCTCCAGCCCCTGCCACCTCGAAGCTGAGGTGCTTCAGATCACTCATCCCTGGTTTGAGTGGAAGGGGATGAATTGGAGACCCCCAGAGGCTCAACCACAACCACCAGCACTGCTGGGGGTCTGAAACCATTCCGGTGAGACAAATTGGTAGTAAACAGCAGTGGCCGAAGGTGCTTTTACTAAGTTACTCAACGAAGCAAAAAACATGGTTGTGGTACACAGCTGAAATTAAATCACTAAGTACTGCTTACAGCTTTTCACATTGCACAGATAAAAGAAAATCGTACTTAGGTGCAAATACCGGGAAAGTTTGTCTTTGTTCTGAGACACAGGTGCAAACTGACCCACCCTGCCAGCTGGCATTCACACCTTGGCTGAGAGAGATACTGCCGGCGAGGATGACAACTCAGAGACTGCTTTGCTTTTTCTGAATGTCAGGTAGCTGGCTTTTCTCCTCGTGACAGGAGGAGCTGGGCTTCTTCCACTCGGCTTGGAGTTCTGATTATAAAGACTGTAAGAGGACGGTCCCAGCAGACATTTCCAACACAACTCAGACTTTGACTTCAGCCCGTGAGAGGTGTGTGTGTGCTTCTCAGTGACAGGAACAGAATACTCACGGATCTCATCCAGCCACCCTGGATGAGGTGAACTGATTTAATCTTGGCTGCCTCTGGCAAGAGCACATCTACAAATGATCTACAAATGATCGACAAATGTAGATCGTTTAAAAAACAAACAAGCCACTTGTAATTGGAGGATTATGTTTGTCTCCCACACCTGCCTTGTCCACTCTGAGGTTTGTTATGGTTAGGCTGCACACAAAGCAGCAAGAGGATACCAGCTCTGCTTCCACTGCCCAGCAGCAGTAGAGGCTGTCTGTACTGGAGTCTCTATGTCCTGGTGGCTGTCCCTCCTGTCAGCCCATCCCTCTCTTGCAGTCTGGGAAAAAAGCCTGGTGAGTTTTCCCCCTGGCCATGCTCCCACACAGATGGGTGAGAGGAGTTGTGATTGTTCTGCACTCACTCAACCTGGGAGAAAGCACCATTTTCCAGCTGGACACTGTTTGTTCTAAGGGACAGCAGCTGCTCACCTGCACTGCACCCCTCAGGAAACACCCAGAGGCAGAGACATGGCCAAATGAAGGAGAGGCAGCTCACACATTTTGAGGCACTGAAACTGCTTTTGTTTAGAGTATCAGGGTGGAACAGCGTGAATCATAGAATCATAGAATCGATTGGGTTGGAAAAGACCTCCGAGATCATCGAGTCCAACCCTTGGTCCAAATCCAGTCCATTTACTAGATCGTGGCACTCAGTGCCACGTCCAATCTGTGTTTAAAAATCTCCAGGGTTGGTGAATCCACCACCTCTCTGGGCAGCCCATTCCAATGCCTGATTACTCTCTCTGTAAAGAATTTTCTCCTGATATCCAACTTAAATTTCCCCTGGCGGAGCTTAAGCCCATGCCCCCTTGTCCTATTGCTGAGTGCCTGAGAGAAGAGACCAACCCCCACCTGGCTAGAACTTCCCTTCAGGTAGTTATAGACGGTGATGAGGTCACCTCTGAGCCTCCTCTTCTCCAGGCTAAACAACCCCAGCTCCCTCAGCCTCTCCCCATAGGACTTATGCTCCAGTCCCTTCACCAGCCTTGTTGCTCTTCTCTGGACCCGCTCCAGCACCTCAATATCCTTTCCGAACTGAGGGGCCCAGAACTGAACACAATACTCAAGGTGTGGCCTCACCAACGCAGAGTACAGGGGAAGGATCACTTCCCTGGTCCTGCTGGCCACGCTATTTTTGATACAGGACAAGTGAAGGGAGAGCTCTTGCTCCTGCAGCTGGTGCCTGAAATGCACGGTATGGAACCCCAGCCCTGCAAGTCTGGAACCCCGGCACAGACTCAGCTTTGCTGTGCTGTCAGACTGCTTTTTTTGTTCAGAGCCAAGCCTCAGACACGGGCAAATGCACTTCACACCAGTCACAGAGCAGCGAGACCACTGCTCCTGGAAGAGAAGACTGAGTGTCTTGATGGTGTTGATGATCCAAAGGCCTGCACTGAGACTGGGGCTAACCCTGAAGAAAGGCGGCTGCCTGCCAAGCCACAAGCACCATTCCCTGTCACCTTCTTACTTCTATCACTCATGTTGCTGCATCTTGCCTCACTTTTAAAAGCATCCAAGAGCCCTGCCCAAGATTATGACTTGGAAGTATAATACAGCCTGCAAGTTAAATATACTCAATTCTATCTGACATCAACAGGGAGTGTTGTTACTCATGATTAGTCTCCAGTTACACAGAAATTACTCTTTTCACAGTTCTCCCTTGCAGTCCTTAAAAACAAAAGATAAATGTCTTGAATCAATTTTTGCCTGTGATTAGCAGCTCTTTCTGCCTAATTTTTAATTTCACTTCTAACTTTGAAGGGGTTTTGATATAAGCCACATGTTAAAATTACTCCAATGGGTTGGAAGGTCCAGCTTCGGAAATAAATCTGTAATGTGGTCTCCCTCTCTAAGATGATACAGCCAAAGTACACCACGCCACATTTTGCTTTCAGGAGGCCTCCTCTGCTCTGTATGCACCCAAGTGAATGCCTGGCTGTACTCGTATCACAAGTTGTTTCAGGATTTCAAAAACCGTGCGGATCAGAAGCACTGGCACTTTCCCCAGGCTGGGAGGAGAAGCTGACCTGAGGCTAGCTGGGGATGCTAGCACCACATTGTGTAGGTTGGTTTCCTGCTGTTTGCAGGGAGGAGCATGGGGGAGATTCAGCGCAGCTTGCAGATGGCAGGCACTTGCTGGAGCTTCCAAGGTGCCAAAGCCAGAAGTCAGAGGGCTGAGATGAAGCTGGTGGGCAGTCTGATCATGGGCCCTTTACATGCTGCTGCAGACCACCATGAAGGCACATGTGAGGAGCACCAGGCAAGCTGGAGACTCCCTATCACCAGCTGTTTACTCAAAACGGAGCTCAGCCCTCCCCACAGCTGTGGGGTAGGCTTGGTCTGAAACAGGATATGAAACCTCCAGCCTAAGGACTGCAGGTGGCCACTGAATGTAGGTGTAGGAAATATCTGACCACACTTGGGCCATCCTTTCACCTCTCAAAAGCAGAACTAAGAATGACTCCAGCTCTTACTACACTCTGTGCAAGTCACCTTTTGCTGCAAGGCCACCTTCCAGGGAAATAGTAGTTCCTACAGCTCACCTTGGATCCCCAGCCAAGAGAGGAGGAAATCCCCGTCAGTTCTCAGGGCCCTTCCGAACCCACTGCACATATGTCTGGAGGATCACATAGGAGGAGAGATCCCAAGGAGAGATAAGAAAAAGCCCATGGCTAATATCAACTGGGAATGGTCACTGTGTTTCAGGAGAAAGGCCTGTCATCTCCTGTGATTTCAACAGGCTAGAGGAATGGGGCAGAAGCAACCTTGTGAAGCTAAGCACAGGAGAGATGATTCTTCCTCGCCACTTAGTGCTGCTGAAGACTCATCTCCGTACTGCATCCAGTTTAGGCCTCTCCAGTACAAGGAAGACACGGACAAACTGGAGAGAGTCCAGCAGTGACCACCAAGGTCGTGATGAGGCTGTGGCACAGGGCATATGAAGAGACATGGAAGGAACTGGGCTTCTCCAGCACGGAGAAGAGACAACTAGAGAGTTCTCGCAGGGGTCACCCACTTCCTGAATCGTGGTCATGGAAAAAACAGACCCAGACTCTTCTCAGAGGCAGATAAGGACAAGACATGGGGCAATAGATACATGCTGTAAGACAGGACATTCCAGCTGGGCATGAAAAAATTCCTGCACTGAGGGTGGTGCAACTCAGAGAACCGATCTCTGTCCTTGGAAGTATGCAGAATTCGACATGGCCCAACACAACCTGATCTAGCTTTGGACTAGGGGGTTGGACTGGAGACCTACAGAGATGCCTTCCTACCAAGACTTCCTGGCAATTCTGTGTTACAGTGGGAGGAAGGGAATACGTCTGCCTTCCTTTGGAGGTTTTTGGCTTCCCCCTGCTCTAAAACATCCCTTGTGTCCAGTACAGACCTGAGACACTACATGCCTCTCCCTCACCATGCCTGGGCTGCTTTCCTCCTCATGCAGCATTAATATGGCAGCGAGGACTTTTGGTGTGGTTTTTTTCATGGCCTGGCAATGGCTGGAAGGTGTGTGTCCCAGCAGGCTGGCTTGGAAAGAAGGTCTGAATACACAGAGCTGCGCTGGAGCTGGCACCACTGTACTGCATGGTGCTGTGCACTTCCAGCTGGCCCAGGAAATAACACAGCTGCTGCAACTCAGAGCCCTCTAACATGCTCTTGGTGATCTTCTCTGCTACCTTTTGAGAAGTATTTGTGTTTGTACGTCTGCAGCTTTACTAATGCAGAGCAGTGACTGAGCAGCAAGGGGAATGAGACAAGGGTGGAAAATGACTGCAGGCATGTATTAAAGTATTCAGCTTGTCCAGCTGAAAGAGATTTCTGCCAAACGATTTTATAAGGAATGAGGCATTTTGCAGGAAAAGCAGGGCCTCTCCTCTCATTTCCTTTCTCTTCTTCTCTATGAACTTCAAAGAAAAGAGGGGTCAAAACAGAGGCCAGGCCAACTGAAACCGAGTTCCTGAGCCCTAAAGCCTAATTAGTCCAAGATACATTTCATTGGGTATCTTTCTGAGACTGGCCTAAATTGCCAATCCTCCCTGCTGTGCTGCTGAGGGTCAGATAAAGCCGGAGTGTGGTCCACAGTTTGCGGAGCCCCAGAAGCACCAGAGCTCTTGCAGGGGTGGGGGTGGGGTCTCCGCCCAAGTCCCACTTCTGACAAGGCCCTCCCAGCCCCCACAAGCTTTCTGTGGCCACAGCTAAACCCGCTTCTCCAGGACAGGGATCAGTCCCCCTCCCTGGTGCGTTGTCCCAGGGCTGATAGTGACCGCAGCCCACTAACATCCCCCACAGCTGCGTGGCTGCTGCCCCTCATTGCTTCATCCGAGGCTACCAAAGAGCCTTCAGCCATTTGGAATTGCCCTTCAGCAGTTTTAGGCTGATGTTAAAGCCCCTCCTGCCTTACCTCTTCCACGCAAGCTGCTAGCTCCTGCCAGCTCGGCCTGCAGGCCACGTGCCCCATGCTCTTTCCTGCCTTGCAGTTGTTTGCTAGTCCCCCCTCCAGCTTCTCCACATCCTTCCCAGACGGATATCCAGAAAAAGGGATAGTAATGTCCCTTTATCTGTCACCTCACATGGCCCAGCATGTGGTCTGCCTCACCCACAATGACAAACAAAGTCAGTTTTGCACAGGTTTAACAACTCTCTGGAACCACACCTCGATTTCAAATCACAGTGTCTCTGCAAGACACTGCTCTTGGGGTGGTTTTTTTATTAATTTCTTTTTTTTTGGGGGGGGGACACGAAAAGTATTCTCAAGAACAGAGAAACAGAAACCACACAGGCTGTTTCCCTTGCACAGCATCTCTCAAGAGGCTGGCCTCAGAGGGGTGCATCTTATTTTGAGACAACAGTAAATGCACTTTGATGGAAGGATTCGTTTCCGGCCTCGTGGTCTGAAAGCTGAGAAAAGCAAAACTCCCAATGCAGGTCACTAGAGTAATTCCAAGAGCAGGGAAAGGGCATCATTGTCACTGTAAGCTTATGTGGCCTCCTGGTGCCATAGCACAGCTCTGGAACACAGGACTGGACAAGCTGTCTTGTGAGGCAGCAGACAGTGGCACATGAAGGCAGATGGCTGTCTGGCGGGGAACGTGATGTCCTCATGGATGTGGGGTGGGGCTGTGATCCTTCACCCCATCTGCTCCATGGATCCTGCTCCCCAGCCACTGCAGATTGGTGACCTGGTCAACATAAGGCACGGCTCACTCCTGGCTTTGGTGCTCAAGCTGCTCTCACAGGGAAGCAAGAGAGCAGGGGGCATGCAGGAGGGGAGAGCAGGAAACTGACTAGTTTTGTATCAGGAGGAATCTGAAAAATATTTTATTAAATATTTTATTAGATTTTCTGCCAGAAAAAAAGGTAAACTTATTCCCTTAAAAATAAAAACTTTTGACTCCAAGGCACTTGCTCAGTTTCCATTTAAAGAGCGGGTCTGTGACTGATGAGGCTTGGATTCAGCTCCAGTGTACTGCAGATACCTGTGCTGCCTAACTGCAGCAGGATTGTTTATCTCTCTTTGCATCCATTTCCCAGTGGAGCCAAAATATAAAATGGAAACCTTTCCTTCCCTTATGTAATGCTCTGCTAGAGCTGGCATCCTGTGAGTGTTGGCTAGAAGGATCTCTGGAGGTCTCCAGTCTCCAGATGCTGGACTGCTGCCAGCACCAGATTAGATTGGCTGTAGCTGTGTCTAGCCACAAAGTTGAAGTCTGCTTCTCATGTGCTTGCACAGCACTTGGATTGAGTTCATGGAAAGCACAGAAGATTTACCTGGAGTCGCCACCTCCCTCTCTCCATCTCTTTGGAAAGGAAGGCCAGAGAAGGTATATAAATTACCATCCATCCAGTCTGTTAGCATCTTTACCTCTCAGAAAAATACCATCCTGAGGACTGGGATGGTTCAGGACCAGGTAGCCTGACTGTTGTTTTTTTTCTGCTAGAGGCCAGTAACACTGCAGGTAGGGCAGGCAAGAGAGCACCAGCTGAATTTACTGAGGAATTGAGCCAGATTCCTGTGTGCTGCCAGCACAAAAATAGCTGCCATCTTTGGATTTTATGGCTTTGCTTTGTTACAGTCTGGATTAGACTTGTTTTCAGAACAACCTTCAGCCCACATAAATACACCTGTCATTGAAAACAAATTTGCCTGGAATAATTTAACCA
Organism: Chiroxiphia lanceolata; assembly: GCF_009829145.1. Classification (NCBI taxonomy): domain Eukaryota; kingdom Metazoa; phylum Chordata; class Aves; order Passeriformes; family Pipridae; genus Chiroxiphia; species Chiroxiphia lanceolata. The sequence goes on along the minus strand of NC_045671.1, from coordinate 66,020,193 downwards.
ATACCTTCCTGCAGTAATCCCTGCAGCTCTGTACGAGCAGTTAAACAAACTAGTTGGGATCACGCAGAGGAAACAACAGCGTACAAAATGTTAGCCTTGTGCCTCACTCACTATTTTTTCAGCTTCATGCTATTGGATTACTTTCTTAAGTGCTCTGGGGACAGAGACAGTGAAGAACAGCTTTCCTTGGCAAAGGGAGGCAGTTTCTCACACACGGCTCTATTTTCCATGGCTCATCCAGCAAAATGTACACGCCTAAAAAAACCAGCAAGAAACAAGCCCATCCAAGAGGGGACGAGAGTACTCTGGATTTCACACCCCCATGCCCTGGCAGTCTAGCACTGGTATAGGGGCATTTACTGGGAGCAGGTGACAAGTGTGCCATGCCAGGAAAACTCGAGCAGCAGGATCCTCAGTGCTGCCCAGGGAGCGAGGAGCTCCTTTCCTGACAAGGCCACCTAACATGCAGGCAGGCATCTTACATGCAGCCAGGAAAGACACAGTCAGTTTTATCCATCCTGTAGCATTAACCAGGGCTTCAAGATTTCTGGCCTCAGTCAGAGTCCAGCAGCACGATGGACTGCCACAGCAACCCTGTGCGTGTTTAAAGGACAGTTGTCTTCTTATGCCCATCCCCGTGCCACTGGAGGGCTCTGTCTGGTAGAGCAGTTATTTTTCTAATTCTTAGTCCATAAATAAAAGAAGTAAGTCATGCTATTAATTTCTTTACTCATGAGATATTACTTTGTGTACTGTCATTCTTTCATACATGACCACACTCTTGAAATGCAAAGCTCACAATGGCTTATTAAGCTGCAAGTAATACCCCTGACTTGCACCTGCAAAGCTGCATGTGCAAAGCAGCAGGAGGACAAGGAACTGTTCCATGTCCATGCCAGGATGCATGACCTGCAGCCCGACATGTCTGTGTCACCACAGGGAATCAGCTCTGAGATCCCAATGAACAAAAAGACAGAGGGTGGAATCACAGAATCAATTAGATTGGAAAAGACCTCTCAGATCTCTGAGTCCAACCTATGACTGAACACCACCATGTCCACTAGACCACGGCACTAAGTGCCACGTCCAGTCTTTCCTTAAACACCTCCAAGGACGTGACTCCACCACCTCCCTGGGCAGTCCATCCCAATGTCTGATCACCTTTTCTGTGAAATTTCTCCTGATGTCCAAACTAAACCTCCCCTGATGCAGCCAGGGGCTCTGTCCTCTCATCATGTCACTGGTTACCTGGGAGAAGAGACTGACCCTCACCTGGCTTTAACCTCCTTCCAGGTAGTTCTAGAGAGCAATAAGATCACCCCGAGCAACATTTTCTCCCACCTGCCTCAGCTGCTCCCCATAGGATTTGTGCTCCAGACCCTTCCCCAGCTCTATTGTCCTTCTCTGGACCTGCTCCAGCACCTCACAGTCCTTCCTGAACGGAGGGGCCCAGACCTGGACACAGAACTCGAGGTGCGGCCTCAGCAGGGCCAAGTACAGGGGGACAATCCCTGCCCTGGTCCCGGCGGCCACAGTATTCCTGGTACAGGCCAGGATGCCACTGGCCTTCTGGCCCATCTGGGCACGCTGCTGGCTGATGTTCAGCCGGCTGGCGCTGTGCTGGAGCTCAGTGGGAGGCAGCCGGACCGCCCGCCTTCCCGGCGGTGTCCTCGCCCCGACGGCCGCGCCGGGAGCCCCCGCCGCGGTGCCGCCACGCCGCCGCCAGGGGGCGCCAGAGCCGCGCCAGAGCTAGGGGGGCTGTCCGCGCGCGGGCCCCGCCCCGCCAAGTGATGTCATCGGCGTCGGCCGTGGGGCGGAAGTGGAAGGTTTGACGGAAGTGGCGTTAGGACGCCTGGCGGAAGTGCTGGCAGAAGGCCTTGTGCGACGGCGGCGGCGGCGGTAGCAGCAGCAGCGGCGGTGGCGGCGGCGGCGGCGGCGGGGGTAGCGACAGTATCGGCGTTAGCGGCAGCGGCAGTAGCGGCAGCAGCGGCTCAAGATGTCGATTGAAATCGAGTCCTCCGAGTACGTGTGGCGGTGGAGAGGGGATGGGGGGGACGGCGGAGAGGGGGGGGGCAGCGGCGCAGAGGGGGGGGGACGGCTGAGAGGGGAGGGGGGGGCAGCGGCGCGGGGGGGGGGACGGCGGAGAGGGGAGGGGGGCAGCGGCGCAGAGGGGGGGGGCGACGCAGGGAGCGGGGGGCGGCATTGGCGCGGGGGGGGGGGGCTGTGGCACGGGGTGCGGGGGGGTTGGCGACCATGTCCTCGGCGGCCCCGTGTGCGCCGTGCCCGGTCTGAGCGCTCACTGTGCTGTTCCCCATAGCGTGATCCGGCTCATCATGCAGTACCTGAAGGAGAACAGCCTCCACCGGGCGCTCGCCACCCTGCAGGAGGAGACCACCGTGTCCCTCAACACCGTGGACAGTATCGAGAGCTTCGTGGCGGACATCAACAGCGGGCACTGGGACACGGTCCTGCAGGCCATACAGTCGCTGAAGCTGCCTGACAAGACCCTTATCGACCTCTACGAGCAGGTGAGCGAGCACGGGGCTCTTACGGGCTCTTCAGTCTGCATGGGAGTCTCTGTGTGGTGTTCTCCATGCTAATGCAGACGTGTCTCTTGGTGCAGGTTGTGCTGGAGCTGATCGAGCTCCGGGAACTGGGGGCTGCCAGGTCCCTGCTGAGGCAGACAGATCCCATGATCATGCTGAAACAAACCCAGCCTGAGCGCTACATCCACCTGGAAAACCTTCTGGCCAGGTCCTACTTTGATCCTCGTGAGGTATGTTGTGCTCTCTTAGAGACTTCTGCTCTCCTGCGTGACCCCCATCATCAGCCCAAGTTGCTGATGGCTCAGGGAGTCTCTTTTCCTTATTTCTGGGAGTGAGAATCTGCAGTTTCCCAGTTTGAAGATTTTATATGTTTTATTAAGTGTTAAGGAAATGGTGCTTGGCACTTGATCATGAGACAGCACCAGAGCAGTGGGAGTTCAGGGGTGTATACCTGTGTCCTGCCATAGGATGACATCTATACCTTGCTTTTTCTGTCTTATGTAGGACAGCAGAAAAAAAGGCACCTTGTGCCAACAAAAGTACTACTGTATGGTAGCAAGGCATTATTTCTTACTGGTTATTTCACTGTGATGATGTCAGTCTGACATTTTTTGTGAAGGCCTGTTAGGTTATTGGCTAACTTGGTTAGTGGACTGATCCTGGAGGTCTTTTCCAACCCCGAGAATTCTATGATTCTGTAACCTGAGCGTTTCAAGGGTGGGTATTAAAGAGAAGAGAGTTTTGGAGGTCTGATAGGAAATTGATATGGAAGGGGCTTTGATTCAGGGCAACAGAGGTTTTTGCGGAAAAAAAAATAATTATGCTTTGGAATAATTACCTCATAAAAATAACTTCTCTCTAGGCATACCCAGATGGGAGCAGCAAAGAGAAGCGGAGAGCTGCTATTGCACAGGCTTTGGCTGGAGAGGTCAGTGTGGTGCCTCCATCCCGTCTCATGGCACTGTTGGGGCAGGTAAGTCTTGGAAAAGTATTTCAGTAGCTGTGTCAGCTTCCTTAGATATCTGCTGCGGAAAACTAGCTATGGTGCAGTTGAGTCTCCAGCTCTGTAAAAGTAAGGCTCAGATGCTACACATTTACATGTGGTAAATTTAAATGTGGTGAACAGTTAAAAAGTATTTTTTTTCCATGTGGCAAGGATTTAGCTGTTGTAGGAAAAGCTACCACTCCAACAGTAGATTTTTTCCAACAGAATAAATACTCAGCACATAGAATGCGCTTTGAAAATAACGTTCTATAACACACACTGTTCCTGTTGTGCTTTCAGCCCTTTTTTGATTCTCAGAATGTGTTTTTTTGATACTCTGTGCAGACAGTCTTTCCTATATCGTATGTCTGTATTAACTGATACCTAATGCTGATGTGTTTCAACTCTTTTAAAGGCACTGAAATGGCAGCAGCATCAGGGTCTGCTTCCTCCTGGTATGACAATTGACTTGTTCAGAGGCAAAGCAGCTGTGAAAGATGTAGAAGAAGAAAAGTTCCCCACACAGCTGAGCAGGCATATTAAGGTGATGTATTTGCTTTTATGTGTGTTACTGCTGCTTGTTCCTTCCTGTACTTTTGTGTTGGGAGATAAGGGTAAATCTTCTGAATTCTTCTGTTCTTTTTGTTGTAAGTCATCTCCCCCCTCCTTTTCCCCTCCCCCTTTCTAACTCCATACTTTATCTCATTGGGAGACTTTTCTTCATGAGAGTCTGAGGTGAGGTCTTTTAACAGGATTGAGTGCTTATGGTATTTGTGATTAAGATAAATGTGCTGTTTCTTTGGCTTCATAGTTCAGAATCAGTCAGTTTCCAGAAGTTTGCATAGTCCCCTTCTTTGTCTGTGCAATGAAATACTTGTATCTTAAACTGTTTTTTAGAAGTCATGAGTCAGAACTTGTGAAATCAATTTGTGGTGTTCAGTAACAGCTTTATTAGAACTTCTTTTATTTACCAGTGCGGATCTTGTATTTTTGTTTTGATTAGTGAAGACTTTTTTTCTATATTCAGTTGTCATGGTCACTTGTATTTAAAAACTTGGAAGTTTAAAAATTGGATATAAAAAAATATCAAACATTCCCTATAAAAATTACACTGAATAAACATTACTCCAAGTGAAGCAACTTGTACTAAGGAGCATTAAATTTACGAGTGCATACCTGTACAAAATACTGCATTTTTACTGTCAAAATGAGACTACAGTTTTGTTTTAATGAGTTGTTCCTTTTAAGTTGCTTATCAAGTTTTGCTTATATTCTTCTATAAAACAGTTTGGGCAGAAGTCGCACGTGGAGTGTGCTCGGTTTTCTCCAGATGGACAGTACTTGGTTACTGGCTCTGTCGATGGCTTCATCGAAGTGTGGAACTTCACTACTGGGAAGATTAGGAAGGTGAGTTACTCCTTATTTCACACGAATGGTTCATTTGTCAGAGCACCTGAATTTATTCTTTGAGATTTTGTTTATTTTCACTTGTCAGGGAATTTGAACCTGAGAAGGTTGTCTGCTTAGGCGATTCACATATCAGTCTGAAACATTTACATGGGTTTAACTGTTTGGTCTGTCACAGATTTCCCTCTGTGATAACTTTTTTTACTTCTCTGCATCGTTGTTGCCTTTGAATCCTGCATTAGAAAGCTGTGAAGTCTGTTTGACGATAGGTTATAAAATGTAACTGTAAGTTAAAACTGCTGCGCTTTTGTACTTTGCCTTAAAATAGATATGTTCTGCTTTTGTTTAGGATCTGAAGTACCAGGCACAAGATAACTTTATGATGATGGATGATGCAGTGCTGTGCATGTGCTTCAGCAGAGATACAGAAATGCTAGCAACTGGAGCACAGGATGGAAAGATCAAGGTACAAATCTTTTTGTACTGTATATTGGGAGAGACGGTGACCAGAAAGATTACTTTGCAATTGCAGGAACGTTGCCATCCCATATAAAAATAAATGAAGTTTAGCATGGCTCAGAAACAGATATGTATATTGGCTTTGATGTTTAAGCTTCTGTGACCTCATAGCAGAGTAACCACTTCTGTTTCATTTGCTCTTTTCCTCTTCAGGTGTGGAAAATCCAGAGTGGTCAGTGCCTGAGAAGATTTGAACGAGCACACAGTAAAGGTGTTACGTGCCTCAGTTTCTCTAAAGACAGCAGCCAGATTCTTAGTGCTTCTTTTGATCAGACAATCAGGTAAATAAACTGAGAAAGTGTGAGCTACAGGGGGGGAGAAATGAAAACAGAATTTTCACATTAAGCAGCTGAACTATAAAATAGTTTAATTTGGAAGGTACCTGTACGGGTCTTTAGTCCACTAAGCTTCTCAAAGTACAATTAGCCTTTCAGTTAGGGTGGCTTGCTCAGGGCCTTGTCCGGCTGAGTTTTCGAGATCTCCGTGGTTGAAGACCCTATTGCTCCTGTTGCTTCTCTTGGAATCTGTCTAGGACTCTACAGTTCTTTTGGGGAAAATCCTGTTTGGAAATAGGAAAAAATGTTTTGGGTTGATAATTTTTTTTTTTTTTTCCTTTTTAACGTGTATCTTTTGCCTTTTGTACTTCAGCCGTGGGCCTTTGAGAGGAACTTGACTCTTTATTCTTTAAAAACATGTTGGATAGCGATGTTAAGCAAATAGTTATAAAAACTCTGTTCTAATCTTAAGTTACCAGGCAGCAGCAACCTCATCAAACCCTTTTTACTGCAACTTTTAGCATCTCGGAGATGTTGCTTAATGTTCATGTAATGCAGTAGTTCTGATCTTGCACCTACTTGGTGTCTTGTTACCGAGGGGAATTTACTCACTAGTTTACACCTGTGTTTTCTGACAGGATTCATGGTTTAAAATCTGGGAAAACTTTAAAGGAATTCCGTGGTCATTCCTCCTTTGTCAATGAAGCTACTTTTACCCAGGATGGCCACTACATTATCAGCGCCTCCTCTGACGGCACAGTGAAGGTAAGATAGCATTTACCCTTTGTGAATAAAACATTCAGACTCTTGCTTTCTTCTAGCTGATTTGTTATGGTTGCTGCAGTCTTTGGAGAAGAACTTGGGGTTACCTGCAGTAGTGAGTCTGCTTGTGACCTTCACTCTAGATTTGTGTGAGAACTGATGGCATCTCATGCTGTGCTTACAGTCTGTTGCAGAGCCCGTCTCTGCTGCATTTGTGAAAGGGGGACAGAAGTGCAGGACTTATCTGCCTGTTTTGCTTCATTCTAGACATAGAGTTGACTGTGACACCTCTTGTCCTAGGACCTGGGGATTCCCTTCTCTGGAGTAGTTGTATTTTCTTACTGTGTTGGTCACCTATTGGTTTCTTGGTGCTTAGGAGCCCCTTGCTGTGTAAGCTGGGTAATTTGACATTAATGAAGCTGATGGTAGAAGTGATAGGTCTGGCTTTTAGTCCAGGAAAGAGCAAAACTGCACAGTGTGTAGTAGTTAAGAGAAGTAAAGCATTATTGCATAGAGGGCATTGCTGACTTATTTGGTTAACGTAGTTGTTTCTATATTTATTTATTAAGTAGAGCATCGATGTAGTGCACTGACGGTGGGCAGACAGATCCTGTTCATAGATGTGCCCGGGAAACTGTGATAGATTTGCTCATATCAAATGGAATGTTACTTCAGACTTGCACCCTTTGCTTGACTGCCCCACTCATGGGAATAGCGTAAGAAGGTGGTTTCTTTTGATTTTACTAGTAGGTAAACAACAAAAATATTTCACAGATGATGAAGGACATTTTAAATATTAAACAAGTTTCTAAACAGCTGGTGTTGAGCCTGAGGCAGCTGTAAGCTGGGATGTCCCTCTCAGTAATAGCAGTGAGGCTTTGCTTTGTCTGCAGTTTTCATATCAGTCTTGTGTTAAAGCAAATTGCGTGTGCAGAGGTTACACCTATATTCACAGATACCAGCTAAATGCAGAAAGCAAGTCTGGACTCACCCCTTAGGGAATATGCTTAAAGTAAGGGAACCAGGTAGAATTTGGGTAATGGAAATTCATCTACGGTTCAGTTGTAGTGAAGTTAGTCACGGTGTTCACACTTCATAATAGATGTGATAACTTTCTCAAATTCTGCATTAAACTATAACTTTTGGAATTCATATTTCCCTCCAGGAGCCTTAAAAATTCTGAATCCTGTATCAGCTCATTCTTGTTTTAATTTTTTGAAGCTAATTGGTTTTATGTTTGTTTTTAAAACTAGGTTTGGAATGTGAAGACAACAGAGTGCTCAAACACCTTCAAGTCTCTTGGCAGCACTGCTGGGACAGACATTACTGTGAACTGTGTCATTCTGCTGCCTAAAAACCCAGAGCACTTCGTTGTTTGCAACAGATCGAATACAGTTGTCATCATGAATATGCAAGGACAAGTATGTGATCTTACTGGCATCCTTTAAAGTTCCTCTGTCTTTTCTAGAATGCAGAAAACCCTGGTTAATAACCTAATGTTGGGTTAAACCTGATTTCTCTGGTTTGCTTTCTGGACAAACTGTTCTGTACTCAGTTTATAGAATGCAGAAAGCACTTTTATCTGCAGAGAGATCTTGTGTTCTAAGCAGACCTAGTACTGCATAAATATTTTTGCCCTGGATAGAGTAATGGTGCTGCTGTTTAATCCTGGCAATTATTTCTGGGGGGATGTCTTTACAGATTGTAAGAAGCTTTAGCTCTGGTAAGAGAGAAGGTGGTGACTTTGTCTGCTGTGCACTTTCACCTCGTGGTGAATGGATCTACTGTGTTGGTGAAGATTTTGTGCTTTACTGCTTCAGCACAGTGACCGGCAAGCTGGAGAGAACTCTGACTGTAAGTTTTTAGCTTTGAACTTCTGCAGAGTTTAAACACAAGGTGGATGTAAATATTCACCATGACTTCCATAAAGAGTAGTCCCAGACCAAGGAAATAGCCACAATTGGTAACAAACATATTGCAGAACATTTGGCTTTAGAATGCGTTTGGTTTTGTAGAACCATTTGATTGTAAAAGTTAGAAAAATATTTACCCACCAAGCCAGGAGTGAATTGGCTCAAACCTATTTGAACAAGAGCATGTCTTGTCCTGGGCTCCAGCTGGGGGAGGATCTGACCAAGCTGTCAGATGTAAAGCTGTCAGGCTTAAATTTGTCTTGGATTGAACTAAAAAAGAATACCAGATTGAACATCTGAATTTGACAAGGAACACTTAAATTTTGTGGATTTCTGTGGATGTAAGCTTTCACTGAACCTTCCCTTGCCCAGCAAAAAGTAACTGCCATGTCACAAAAATTGTTGTGACTGGAATTTGTTGTTGGGGGGTGTGTTAAAACTCAGTCCAGCTTTCCTCTAGTTCTCGTTTGAAGAGAATATTTGCCTCGAGTCTGCTAGAGGAAAACTCTTTTGACGCATCTTTCTGCTTGTTCTCTAGGTTCATGAAAAAGATGTCATTGGCATTGCTCATCACCCCCACCAGAACCTGATTGCCACTTACAGTGAAGATGGCCTCCTCAAGCTCTGGAAGCCATAGATGGATGTCACAGCCAGCTCTGAAGTGTGCCTGTTAGTCGCGGGTTATTGGTGTTTGTGCTTTAACAAGATCTAAATGTGCAGAGTATGATACTTGCTCAATTTTTAGTTAGGGTTTCCAGAGAAATGCTTAAATACACCATTGCTTAATTTCATATACTTATTTTTATCAGAGTAGTCAAAGTGACTTTGGTGAGAGTGCTTTTCTGTCTCCTGAAGTCTGTACTCTTCCTACAATGTTTATAAAAGTTGAATGAGCCAGGAAGTAGGCATACTTATGAGTGGTTGCTGACTTCCTAAAATACAACAAAATGTTTTGTTTGTTTGTTTGTTTTTTTAATTTGAGTGAAATGTGGAGTGGGAAAGCTGTTTCTTTCACACTGCTGAAACATAAGCATAGTTTTTCTGGAATGCAGATGAGGCTACACTTCATCTTGAAGGCAAGGCCATTTCTAGTCCATTGGGTTTTGCTGTGTTCGATTTTCACTATCAGTTTTCCGATTATATTGGAAAGTAGCATCACACAGCTTACTCAGAATGAAACCATGCTTCCCCATCTGCCAGCACTTCCTACTGTAAACTATAAACCTGCCTGATCTGGCAGTGAGATACAGTTGGTTTTGTTTGGGTTTTTTTACCTTTTGTTTTATTTCACTTCTAGATTAAAAGGTATGAGTACTCTCTTCCTGTAAGTGCAAAATGTCTTCAGACCAGCTGTAACTGAAACAGGCTTTAGGGGATCAATATTTTAAAACATGCAAAAGTTGGTTTACATAGGCTGAGTTCCTAGTGCTATGATAATGCTTTTAATAATTATTTGTAAGATTTTCTTTTTTTTCAATTTCATATGCCTGTGGACCTGGTCAAGGTGATACTTAGGTCCCACAGATAAAAAGACACTTTCAGGTTCTTCATATGCTCAGTTTGGAGCAAGTGATTTTATGATTCGAGATCCTGTCTAATGTACACTGTTGTGAGTGTACACCAGAATCTGACCATGTCTTTTCTAGGATGCAGAAGATGAGGTTTCTCCTGTAATGATGAATGAAACGCTTGTAGGTGTGAATCTGCTGTGCTGTGTTCTGTCTTCATCTCTTGTAGAATGCTTTCCTACCACAATAATCTTTCAAACAGTGACGATTTCTGTTTGATTAAATAAATTAGTTCCAACTCAAGTGTTTTGTCTATGTCTGTAGTGGTCCAGGGAATGCAGAAAAAGTTCAGCTGGAATTCTCACACAGCATTGCTCGTTCAGTGCACTAATTAAACTGTAGTGTTTAGTTCTCTGTTTAGCTGATGTTTTAATTCCCAAGTTGTTTTTTTACTTCCTTAAATACATCAATAGAGGGTTTTTTTAGATAGCAAAAAGTGATTATTTTTCCTACCTGAAAAGACAGAAATATCTAACGGTGACACATCTGACAGGCTCCATTGGCAATTAGTACTTTTGATACAGAAGATCTTGACAAAATATTTTTAATACTAGCTAACTTGTGGTTCATTTTGTCTTCAGATTACACAGAACTGCTAATCCTCAATGAAAACTGTATCTTACATTGTTCTCTAAGAGAAAAGCAGTTGCAGCAAATAAAACTGTCAGAATTTTAGTGTTTAAAGGTTGGAATACATTCTCTAGCTTAAAAATGTAAGAAACTCTGGCCTTTCTTATGCTTTTCTTTGAAGAGTTTCAGTTTATTGCATTAAATACTCAAGACAAAAGGGTGATATTTACCAGTACTTATGAAAGAGCAGTGGTAAAACTTATTTCCTGGGCTACAGCTGTAATTTGTAAAATAGCTGACAGTTGACACAAAAATGTAGTGTTACTCTTGAAAATGTGATTTTTTTTTTTTTAATTAAAACGGAATTTTTTTTAAGGTAAATGTTAGTTTTTTAAATCTAGGCAGACATTTTCTCTCTGGACAACCACCCGGGTGTTATGCCACTTACCTCTCTGTAAGACTAGAACAAGGCAACATCTAGTGCTTTGACTCATATTAAAGAAAACATTGTTCACCCGTGGGCTTTGCTTTGTTCTTGAATTGTTTTGTTTGGAAACGTCAAGTTCTGTCACACGTAGAGAAATGTCGGGGGGGAGGGGGAGGGTTGTGCCATGTGATGAATATCCTCCAAATATACACCGTTAATAGGGAGCTAGTGAATAAATAAAAACTAATTAAATACTTCCTTGAACGAGGCTGCAGAACTAACTCCCCATGCCTCCCGAAGGGAACGGAGATAACAGCAGGTAGGAGCAGCAGGCCCTGGCCTATACCAGCAAAAACCGTCTACAGAGAGACCTGTCACCTTCAGCCACTGGAACAGTGAAGAGAGCGAACTCTCTTATCTGCACCTTTTTATATGTTGTGTTACGGAAAGGGATGATATGGAATACTTCCTTAGATTTCTGACCCAGTTGCTAAGAAAGGCCTAAAAAATCCAAAAAACCAACCCCGCTACGTTCTCCACCCCTTATTCCATACAATTTCTTTACGTAACACTTATATCTCACCCGTATTTTTTTTTTTCTTTTTTACTGTCAGAAACAGCTAATGGAAAAAGAAAATAAACATTAGATATGAAGGCATGAAGTCCTGGGTTTGTTTCACTCCCATCCCCATGCTAGCGAGATCAAATAGAGCATGATGAGAAGTGCAAAGGGATAAAAAAGAATAGCTGTGTTCCTCAAAAAGGGCAATGCACTGTATCCTAGGAATGTCACATAGATATAATAGCCGATGGCAATTATTACGAGCTTGACATCCACAAGCAAAAATCAAACCCTCCCTGGTAAAATCTGGGGAGACCACCTGAAAATGGAAGACTTGACCTCAACAGCAGTGGAGTCTTTGTGAATGTCTTGTAAAGCAGGTAAATTCTCATGGAGCCTGAGAGAGTAGATGGCCTCCAGGATTGCCTGTCAGCCCCCATGAATCTCTGATTCTGTGTTTTGCAGGGGATTTTGAACCAGGACCCTTAGTAAGAGGGCCTGCCTCTAATGTGAGTCATCTTGACAGGACCAGTGTTCAGTTTGTGTGAAAAAAAAAAAAGAAAAGATGTTGCATAAATTTATAGGAAAAATGATGCCAGCAGTCAGCTATAAATACTTTTGGGGTACAGCTTTTCTTCACTTTCTACCTAGTCTGTGTGGGTTTGGGGAGTCCTTAAGCATGGTTACTCCATCTCCAGTTCCTGTTGATGGTATGGGCCCCCATATGTTCACTGGATAGTTGTAAATAAACCCTGTGACCTGCTGGGTCATGATGACTTGTGAAAGACAGGCTGAGCAAACTTGGGTCTCACTATCAGGAAAAAAAGCACAGGCTTTAGGGAGAAAGGTGGTTAAATGCTTTATTTTGGGGGCAGAGTAGGAGTTGTGGAAATTCTTTGACTCCTCATGGAGGCATAACAATTTTATTTTAACAGGTACTTGCATCATGAAAAAGAGTAATGAAGCCTTCTTCAGTTTCTTTATTTCCCCTAGTGTATAAAACTTCTCCCTGTGTAGTAACAAAATCTTTTGATAACTGCCTTTGTTGGGCAGGAAATGGCATTTGCTTGTCTGGGAACAGGCATGTGCTGTTGGAAGCTAGTTAAGCCTTTCCTGTCTTCCCAAATTAGAAGTAAATGTTCTTGCAAGTTTTATTCACAGAACGACAGGATGTCTGATGTTGGAAGGATGGAGACACCACCACCTCCCTGAGCAGCCTGTACCAGTGCCCAGTCACCCCCAGTAAAAAGAGTTCCCAGATAGTCAGAGGGAACCTCCTGTGTTTCAGTCTGTTCCCATTGCCTCCTGTCACTGGGTACTGCTAGGTAGAGCCTGTTCCTCTTTGCACTCTCCCTTCAGGTATTTCTGCACATAAGTGAGATTCCCCTTGAGTCTTCTCCAGGCTGAACAGTCCCAGCCCTCTTAGCCTTTCCCCATAACAGAGATGGTCCTGTCCCTTCAGCATCTTTGTGACCCTTTACTGAACTCTCTCCAGTACAACAAGGTCCCTCTTGTACCGGGGAACTCAAAACCAGGCACACATTCCAGGTGTGGCCTAGCCCTTGCTGAGTAGATGGGAAGGATCACCTCCCTCCACCTGCTGCCAACCAGGACAGCATTAGTCTTCTTTCCAAAAAGGGCACATTACTGGTTCATGTATGACCTTGATGTCCACCAGGACCCCAGGTTCCTTCTTTGCTGCTTTCCAGTGGAGTGCCCCACAGCATGGGCTGTTGCATTTTGTGCCTCCTCAGATGTAGAACTTTGCACTTCCCCTTCAACTTCCTGAGGTTCTTGTCAGCCCATTTCTCTGAACTCTTTAGGTCCCTCTGGATGGCAACAGAACCCTCTCTTGTATTAGCTACTCCTCTGTAGTTCTGTGTCATTTGCAAACTTGCTGAAGGAATGTGTTGTCCAATTGTCCAGATTATTAATGAGGATGTTAGACGGGACTGGTGCCAGTACTGACCCCTGGGATCCACCACTGTTCACTGCCCTCCAACTGGGCTTCGTTGCATTGATCACCACCCTATGGGTCTGGCCATACAGCCAGTTTTCAATCCACCTCATCTGTCCCATACATCAACAGCTTCTCTGTGTGCATCTTAAGGGAGACAGTGCCAAAGGCCTTACAGAGGTCCGGATAGACAACAACCGCTGCTCTCCTGTCATGCACCGGTTCAGTTGTTTCATCATAAAAACATATCACTTGGGTTAAGCATGACTTCCCCTTGGTGAAGGGTTTTCTTGTTCTTGATGTGCCTGAAAATGGTTTCCAGGTTAGCTGCTCCATTACTTTCCAAGGGATCAAGGTAAGGCTAACAGACATTTAGTTCCTTGGATCCTCTATCTTGCCCTTCTCAAAGACAGACGAGACATTTACTTTCCATGAGTCTTTGGGCACTTCTCCCAGATACCATGAGCAACCAAAGATTGTCAAGAGGGGCCTTGCAATGACATCTGCCACTCCCACAGCACTTGTGGGCGCATCCCACTGGGGCCCGTGGACATGTGTATGTCCAGTTTCCTATGTCTTCCCTGACCTATCCTCTTCCACCAAGGGTACATCATCCTTGCTCCAGATTTTCCCCTTGGTCTCTGGGACCTGAGGGCCCATGTCATCAGTAAGACTGAGGTAAAGAAGATATTCAGTACTTCAGTCTTTTCTCTGTCCTGTGTAACCGGATGCCCCATCTAATTCAGTAAGAGGCCCACATTTTCCCTACTCTTTCCCACTTATGTACTTATAAAGACGCTTGTTGTCTTTGATGTCCCTGACCAGATTCAGCTCCAGTTGAGCTTTAACTTTCATAGCTTCATCCCTGGATGCCCAAACAACATATTGGTGCTCCTCCCCTCTCAACTCAACCCTGGTTACTCATCCTCCAGATGATTCCTTTTTGTGTAGCCAGGAGTTCCTTGTGCATCCACACAGACCTCCTGCCATTTTTGCCTCACTTCCTGTTCACTGGAAGGGACTGCTCTTGAGCCTAGAAGAGGTGAACCTTGAATATTAACCAGTTTTCTTGGGCCCTTCTTCAATCCAGAGCCTTATCCCTCAGGGTTCTTCCAAGGCAGATCTTCAGAGAGACCAAAGTCTGCTCTCCTGAAGTCTAAAGCTGAGAACTTGCATTCTATCCTCTTCCTTCGTCTCGGGATCCTGAACCCCACCATCTCATGGTCATTGCAGCCAAGGCTGCCTTTGATCTTGACAATCCCAAAAAGCCCTTTGTTTTTGAGCATGAGGTCCAACAGAGCACCACTCCTCATTGGTTCCTCTATCACTTGGGTCAGGAAGTTCTCATTGATGCACTCTATGAATCTCCTGGACTGATTATCACAGAATTTTTAGGGTTGGAAGGGACCTCTGGAGATCATCTAGTCTTCCCCCTCGGCCAAGGCAGGGTCACCTAGAGCAGGTGGGTTTTGAATGTCTTCAGAGAGGGAGACTCCATGACCTCCCTGGGCAGCCTGTTCCAGTGCTCTGCCACCCTCGATGTAAAGAAGTTCTTCCTCATGGTCAGGTGACCTCAGGCCATCCTCACATGGCTTCCCCTCAAGGCCCTTCACCATCTTCATTTCCCTCCTTTGGACATTCTCTAGTAGCTTAATATCTTTCTTATATTTTGGCACCCAAAACTGCACACAATATTCAAGGTGAGGCCGCCCCAGGTCAGAGCAGAGTGGGACAATCCCCTCCCTCGACAGGCTGGTGATGCTTTGCCTGATGCCCCCAGGACACAGTTGACCCTCCTGGCTGCCAGGGCACACTGGGCAATTCTCACCCATAAACTCTCAACTGGTTTATCTGTCCCTGGCTAGAGCTCGATACATTCAAGTTGTTTTCTCACCTAAAGAGTAACTTTATCATCTCACCTCTCTGACTTATCCTTTCTAAAAAGTACATACTCAACCATGACAACATTCCAGTCACGAGCTATCCCACCACGTCTCAGTAGCTGCTATGAAATCATGGCTTGTGACTGCACATAGATTTCTAGCTCTTATTTATTCCCCATGCTGCATATGTTTGTATACAGGCATTTCAGAGAGGATCAAGCAATGAGGTTCCCTAGAAGGGGAGTAAGAGGATTCATCATGACCAAAAACATCCTTGTTGTGGTTAGCCCTTTGGTCCTCAACTTGAGAGGCAGCCATGGAACATCTGTCACCGCACTGGTTGGTATGACCTACTCCCCAGGGGGAAGCAATGGAAAAGCATTGCCACTTTGGACTCCAACCCTGAGTCCTTCAGTTTAAAGCCTGTCTCACCAAACTGGCCAGCCTGCTGCCAAAGATTCTTTTGCCCTTTTTAGACAGGTGGATCCCATTTCTCACTAACAGGCTACAATCATTAAAGCACAACCCATTGTTACAAAAGCCCAAACCTTCTCAATAGCACCAGACACAAGAACATTGATCTGCACTATGCATCTGCTTCTGGCCGTCCCAATTCCTCTAACTAGGAGGAAAACCAAGGAAAATAGCTTGGGCACCAATGTTTCTCATCTGCCTCACCAAGCCTTTATGGTTTTCCTTGATCCTACCTATTTTCTAGCTTATGGTGTCATTTGCATCCACATGAAAAAGTAATAGTGGGTAGTAGTCCATGCTTTTGACAGTTTGGTGTACCCTCCTGACATCATGGATCTCAGCTCCCAAGAGGCAGCAAACTCCCCATGACTCTGTATCAGGCTAGCAGGTGGGTGCCCCAGTGCCCCTTAACAGAGAGTCGCCCACCACGCTTACTCAACATTTCTTTTTACAGTAACCACTGTGCACTGCTAGTGCAGGTTCTCATTGTTGGTCTTGCTCATGGACATCTAGAGCCTTTAACAGATATATCATATCTGGCTTTGGTGTGGAGGTTGAATTGGAGCCCTGCTTTTGTGCATCACCACATCCAAGGTGCCTCATGCTTGGTGATATCCACTGTGAGTGTATGGTTCTGAACCTACTTATCTACCTCTGCTTGTCCCTCTAACACTGCAGAGTGTATTAACTGTCTCTTGTAATTCAGCCACTTGCCACAACACTTCATCAACCTCTGAGCTGAGTGCCCATCATTATGGCAGAGACCACTTAGCACTTACCCGAGGTGTGGATCCAGCTGTGTTACTGTTGTTATGTCCCGCTGTGTCTTCCTGACAGCAGTTTTCAGGGTAGTTGAAGTCCCCCATTCTTAGAGCACTATAATAGCACTCATCTTACCTCCTAAGACAATATTCAATCTGGCATTTCTTTGGTTTTGTTTCTTTTGTTTTCACGTGGTTTTGGAAAAAAATGGTTTAAATCAAACCTCCCTTCTCAGTGTGCCTTACCAATGCTCTAAGCAGTAATCAACCATAAACATGTCCTTGCAGATGAAGTCGCCAGTGAAGAAGTCACAGGGGCAAGTTGCTTGCTTGCTTGACCCTGCATCACACTGTAAGTTCAGAGCAGATTTGAGATGATTCAGTTTACTCCCCTAGGCTGAGCAAACTTCTTGCACTGCTGCTGGGTAGCAGGTATTCAAAGCTATGGGGAGGAAAGGACCTGTTTTTTCAAGGGCTCTGAAAGCAGAAGCAAAAATGAGAGCAGGCTCTTAAATGAGTCTGCAGTGGGTGCTCTGTTTCACAGCAAACTTGTGCAATAGTGGAGCTGCAAGATTTCTGGGGGAAAAAAAAGTCTCAGATGCCTGGTGCAGAGTGGAAAGAATAATTATAATAGACTAGACTATTGAGTTGAATAGATGAATTTGGTGGTGTTAAAACACTGGAAGTGACTGTAAGCATCAGATCAGGTAACAACACGTCAGATTACTACACTGGTAGTCATGGAAACAGCTATTTTGTGCTACTGTGGCCTCAATTTCTACAGCTGTCCATTCATTTCCCAAAATGGGAAACTGTATTCCACATAAAGCAACAAGAAGTCAGAAAAAATTGCCTTATTTTTCAGTGGCAAAGAACATGTTTTACTGCTTGCTGTAACTGTATGATACCTAGAATATCATGGGACAACAAAGAAGCTTGGAAGAGGCCACACCTTATACTTGAAGGTCCAAGGGCTGGGTCCTTCTTGCTAGCTCTTGCCATCATTGACTAGTGCTTTTTGCCAAAAGCTCCCTCTAATGCTGCCAGTATTTCTTTGGGACACAGATTTTACGTCAGTCACCAGCTCATTTCAAAGCAGAATCCTAAACTGGTGGTGTTTCTGCTGCTCTTCCTGCATTAGTAGTATGATCTTCCCCGGACTGCTCTGCTGAGGCTTCCAGAGGCAGCTTCTGGTCAGTCACTCTCCTGGAATCTAGACCTGGCCCACCCCCTCTGGTGTTACCAAGCATGAAAGAGAATTGTCTGTGGTCTGGAAAGTAAGTCAAGACCATTACCTCAACTGTGTGGTTGTGGGTGTGGTGAAAGCAAAATGAAAGTGTTGTTGGGAAAATAAGGCTATGGAATGCTGACTTTTTTGGTTTTTTTTCCGTGTTTTTGTGATTTTTTTTTTATATAATACACAGTCATCTGAAGCAAAATAATGTCCCCTTCTCATCCTCAAGGCACTGCATAGGTGTTGTTTGCCGTTGCTGTTTTGATCCAGTGCTTAAGGGAAAAAAATAAACATGTAAAAAAATAAGTAGCATATTTTACTGCTGTTTTAAGTCTCAAGACAGCTGTGCAGAAGTCAGGCCTAGACAGAGGTAGGATTACTTTGTTTCTGCCCTTCACTCAAACGAACCATCCTTCAAATAGAGCACAGGCACCTGCTGGTTACATTTGTACAGCTCACTGATGAGCTCATTCAAAGCAGAATTTGGAAAAACATTTTGCCTACAGAATTTTATTTCTGCTGAGTAGAATAAAGAAAACAAAAAAGCAGGGGAAACACGCAGGCGATTGCTGCTCTGTGGATACCTGAAAGGGAACTACATTTCAGGTACAAAACCCATGGTGACAGCTGTCTTTTATAAAGTGACACCTGTAACACTCAGAAGAGCTAGAGCTGTCTTCTAAGAGTTTCCAGATATTCAAGTTACAACACATGTACTGTCACATAGCAGCTACTTACGAGAGTTCTCTTTGTGACACTTTTGCTTCAAAGCAGTATGAAAAGCATAAGCTCTGTCCCAAGCCAGATGGCTGCACAAGACTAAACCACCACACTAGAGGTTAAATCTGGACCTGTCTTCTCAGCATATTTTCTGAAAGGTTTTTGCTAAGATTTTTTTCTGTGAATAGCTGTCTAAAAAGAAGGGGGTGGTGTCTTTAAACCAACATCTGGTCTAAGAAAGGAGGCAATGAACCATTTTGTAATTATATCGGAAACGCTTCATCTACAATAATTAGAACATTCATACAGAATTTCCAAGATTCAGCTTAAAATAACACACACAATACATTAATTTCAGAACATCCCATATGCATCGGCTGGTTGTATTCATTAAGCTTCTCTCCTCTGCAGGATCACACATACCCACCAAAAGCACTGCCTTCCATGACACACCACTGAGGGATATCTGGTTTCAGTAACCAAGGTGGAAATCAAGCAGCAGTGTGACAGATCCCAAGCCACGTGTCCTGATAAAGCCTAGAGATGTTTACTAATTCGCAGTAGTGAAGGAAGCTCCAAGCAAGCGCTGGCTCTAGAGGCAGTGTGGTGCAGGACAGCAGCCAAACAGGAGTCACTGGTGAAGCAAAGCAAGCTCCACATCGAGCTCTGGGGTCAGGACTAGTGCTGGCAAAGGAAGGGACTATCTGACCTTAAGCGCAATAGCTTCGGAGAGCTTGTGGATCACATGGCTTCAGTGGGCCTGTGGAGACTGACCACATCCACGTCAGCTCCATGTATCACATGGTTGCATCAGAGCCAGTGCCCATTTAACAAACAACAGTATAAGCCCAAAACATTGTTATCCTAATTGGTACAAAACTTAACTACGTCTTACCATGGATTGTAAGTACTTGTGCATACTTTATTCACAGAGTATAAGATCTAAAATTCCTAAAAAGCACACCACAGAATCTTAAAGTTTAAGCCTGAGCAATTGCACACATACAGGAATTACAAGGTTTGGAAGAAAAGACAAGCAGGTAAGGGAGTTTTCTGGACCAAGAGTCAGAAGTGAAGTGCAATCAACTTCATTGGAGCTTGCATCCTGGAGCTTTATACAAATTGCAAAGTCAGTTTAATTATTTCGTTTATTCCTTTATGCTTTTAGAAATAACTATGGCTGGATAGAACAACAAATAGCAGGAGGTGAGGGTGAACTGTCTGTAGTCCTTCACTCATCCACTACTGCATACAAAACAAGCATCACAAGTTATTCACTGGCCCGTTTACGATGTCTGGCATTGAACACCACCTTTAGGCTGATGCTCATCATCTTCATACACTTCTCCATTATAGTGGTGTTTTCTCTTTTGAGATGGATCAAAGTCCACTAAATCCACCTGTTCCATTTCCTCGGTTTCTTCTATTTCCTGCCTTGTAGGTAGCAGTTTTTCGAGTAAAGACAGCTTATCTGAGGAGAGGAAGCCACTCTCTGGGAAGTTGACCTGAAATCATCAAGAATTGGGGTTACTCAAGTCTGTCCGAACTGGTCTTTTACCATTGCTCCTACATACAGGTCAAACATCTGCCAAAGTCAGCTTTATCATCAGAGATCACTTAAATCCAGAGCTTAAGGAAATTATCAACATCACTAAGCTATTTTTTAATGCCTGCATGAAGTTAGTTTCTAACTCTGGCAACTCAACCAATACATTTCTTCTGCCTCAGGCTGCCCTCTGGAATCAGCCTAGAAACAAAGTATATATAAAATACATATAATAACATATAAAACTATATATTTGTATATATAAACACAAAATGTTAACATTACAGATATGGTTAAATATCTTCTAAGCCATAGCAGACAGAGCCTGCTGCTACAGCTCCCAGCATTAGCTTCTCCCCAGCGAAGAAATCATCATTTTCCAGCCTACTCTTCTGCTCCAGCACAGAAGTTGAAGTTACTCATCCATCCTTCCTAAAGAATATGTGAAACAAAAGGAAATTCACAAGGTCACTGAAGAAATTCCTCTGGTACTTTCAGCACAGAGTGTGCAGGAAGTTCTCTCTTTGTTCTGAACTGTAATTATGTTTGATGGATTACATGTTCTCGCTCATTGTAAAAAACAAACACCAAACCAGAACATCTGATTACTGGTGTCTCTTCTTGATTGAGGTAATGCTTAGAGGTTAAATTTTGGATAGATATTCTAGTCCTGAACTATGCCATGGAAGTGAGTTGACCCACTTACCCTGAATTCTATGATCAGACGTCCTTTTTCATATGGTCTGCGATAAATTGGCATACCTTCATTCAACACACACTTAATAGCCCCATGCTCAACTACCTGGCCTAAAAACAAAGCAAAACAAAAAGATCACACACACAAAAAAAGGGAAGAGATACATACAGGCAACAGAAGCAGCTTTAGTTTTAAGTCCCTTTAATATTTATGTAGGTTTCTATACTGTGGTTAGGCACCTACACCACTATGTAGTAGTCTAACAGGGACTTACTGCCTGTAATATCTGAGTAGGAAAGGAGGTTGATGCTAAATTAAATCCTGTAACCTTGTTATGCTTCCCAAAGGAAACATACTTACAAATTTATTAAGTGTTCCATCACTTCCAAGGCCAAAAAAGTGGTTTTCAGAGACCCACGCCCTTCAATTCTCATGAGGTATCCTCAGGATACAAGTATGTCCATGAGGTAAGGTCTGTTGCTATGTCATGCAAAGAAAAAGTTACTGCTGACTGCTTTCCAAAACTCCCTTTTTATTTTATGATTTGTACTGCAAAGACTAGGGAAAAGAGCTTGATACCAGCATACATCCCTTGTACATCTAAGCTGGATGTTTCTGTTCCTTTCGTTTCCAGCTTACATTCACGTTGTGCTAGGACTTCCAAGAGAAACTAAAGCAACTCTTACCAGGATGGGAGGTAATAATGATAGTTCTGTTATCCAACGTTGTGATAGGCTTTTGAAAGCCACAGAGTGCTTCCACCAGTTGAATATCCATAGCCAGAAGAAGATCTTCATCTCGTCTAAGGCAGAAGCAACCAAATGACAGTCACAGAGAGGCAGAAACAGTAAAAGGATCATACCCAATCTCAGTATTTAACTTGGAAATGACAATAAGCTGTTATGTTAATAGAAGCTCAGGCACTTAAAGAATACCAAATATTGATGTAGCATTTCAAGCCAGTAATTACTGGAATGATACCCACACTGAGAGCCATTACTGATCACATGAAGCTAAGTGAAGTGTAGAAGTGTTTACTGAAAAGAAATACATACAGCAAGGCTCACTTGCATCCAGTTTCACTCCCCTGTTCCTTTCCAATTCTAAAGAAAAAAATGATCTCTCAGCCTCATAAACCCTGCAACAATTAATCCCCACCTTCATTTTCTGAAGTGCACCACCTTGCTCTATGTTAATATGTTACACTCACTCTTGAAGATCTGTTACTAGGGAAGTTTGAAACGGTGATGGCCCCTGGGTAATGATGCAAGTACCTTTTAGAAAGCACCAAGAAGTACCTGGAATAGATCGTGTGAATTCCTTTAACTACTGCCTATTGTGGCTTCAGTATGGCAGTGCTAGTGATGTTTACATGTGCAGAAGCTACAAAATCGTCCAGCCTATTCAAAGAACTTGTAGCACTTACCCTGTTTTTGAAAGGTCTCTGGAAGGAGACTTGCACTAAAAGCTAATTTTAGACTCCTGACAGGAGAGGAGGAACATCCCACTTGCGGGAGAGCATGACCTCAGCATAACCCCACAAAACCAGTAATATCAATGGTTATCTGAGGACACTAGAACTGAAGGCAGTGGGCAGAAAGATGGACAAAAATAATCTAGCAAAATTCTGACTTCAAGACCCAGGAAACCATGAGAACAGTTCGGCACATCTGATTCAGTGTCTGGTTTCACTGGAAGTTAAGAAAAATCAGCTGAGTAAGCTTATCCAAAGCAAACAGAACTGATTCTTAACCTGTGAGCTCAGTGTTCTTTGGCACAGAATTCTGGCACCAGCTTCAAGAGCTCAGCACCGTGCAAAACAGTCAGGCAGACCAGCCACAGGTCTCCCAAGAACCTTTGGCTCCCTGTTCCTATTTACAAGGTCAGTGGTCGGTGCCGAAACAAATAAATGCTTTGTCTAAATAGACTGATTCCCTTTTAACTGCTCTGAACAGAAGCAGCACGACATCAAGCACAACCTATTTCTGCAAGATGATCAGCAGTGCTTTTAACTGGGCCAAAATGCACTGCACAGACCAATTCCACAAACAGTAACTTGAAAGAGCGAGGTGTGCAACACTGAGCAGGACCGTCCGGGAACGTGAAATAGCTGAGATGTGGTCAGTGCTGCTTGAGTCACTTCTGCATTCACAATAAAAAAACAGGCAGGACCAATTACCCACAGCACTTAGGCAGGAAATGAATTGAGGGAAACCACCTTTGATCAGAAGGGTGCAGGCTATACTGAGTGAGTTTGTCATAAGTAAGATCCCCAAACAAATGTGAACACACTCCAAGTTTTCCGTGCATTGAGGCCAAGCGGACAATAAACAGCTGCCTATAGGAAATGGTAATTTTCTGAGCTAAGTAATAGAATGCCATCCCAAAGTGACCAAGGAAAGAGTCACAAATACTCAAATCTACCACACAAAATCTCAGTATTTTAAGAGTTCTTAAAATTAAAGACCTGTAAAGTCTTAATTACTATAACTAGTTCCGTTTGCCTTCTATCCCCTTACTCTGCCAAAGCTCACAAACAATTCTCTCATGATACTAGAACACAAGTGGCTGAGACTATTTGCACCAGAATTCCTGCACCTCCGTGCTCCTCTGGCCACCCAAACAAACTCAGTGAGTTCCAGTCACATGATCATATCCACTGACACTCCAGTAGGCACCAGAAGTTAACACAAGAGGATTCAAGAGTTTTTACCTTGTAAATACAGAGTGGTCTTTTTGATCCAATACAATAATAATATCCCCTGGCTCCAGACCTGGCTCTTGGTCCCCTTCACCATGGAATGTTATTTTCTGACCATCCTTCATTCCTATTGCAGAAAACAAATAAACATTTTCCTTATTTTTAAGTGAAAAGCACCAACAAGAAATACTTTTATAGACACAAGCTGGTATCAAGAAATCTCTGGATCTTTAAACAAGAACATCAGGATCTTCCCTTGAAGAATTCTTCTTGGTTTTAATCCACTCACGTGTCCAACCTTAGTGTTGGCTAATCTGAATCAATATTATGGCTGAAGGTCACTAAGCTTAATTGTACTGTCAAAACAACCACCAAGATAAAACTCTTTAGGGGAATACCATAAAATTTTCATTATACACACAAGTACTAAAAATAAAACAGCAACACTGTGTACAAACTCCATTTTGAGAGCAAGCGACCAATAAGCTACTTCAGTTTTAGAAATACGTGGCACATCTCCTTATGAAACATCATCTCAGTGCCTGCCAAGTTGAAGAAGCACTTCTAGTGGACTGTAACCCTTGTGTCAGACACTCCTTTCACCCACAAAAAAGTGTGTCTACCAAAACTTCTAGCTTCCTAATGCTAAATAAGCCTATTTCTCTAGAAAGGAAAAGACACTCTTCTCAGAGATTTTCCTGTTCAAAACATCAGTATTATATCCCTCTTAGTCCTCATAGTTACTATTATTGTAGGATTTTCCTTGTTAAAAACAAATTCAGCATTGCACAAGCTATGCTTACACATACAACAGTTGCAGCTGATAATCAGGAGCAAGCCTGTAGAAGCCATGTGTTGTATGCTTGCTCTGTCTTAGAAGTTGGACTACTCCAGAGACTTCTCCCACCAGCTTTTGAGCAGCCCCCTCAACAGAGGTGCATTTGCCACCCAATACTGCCACGTTCACCCACCACTGTGAGGGTTTGTGTGTGGAGCTGCATTTTGCCAGGCAGGGAAGGAGTACCTACACTGAGCAGCACTGTCAGGGTTGTGCAGCCACCAGAATGCTAAGCACAAGAGGCTTAGCACTGTCTCAGCGCCCTGTTACTGTAGCAGACCTGGTTCCCCTTCACACTGAAACACAGCAGAAGTGATCGGAGTCTGCGGGGTTTCCCTACGGGCAGTGAAACCTGGTTAGGCTTCCTGACTATGAACTGTGCTTACAGCGAGCTCAAAAATAATTCATCTCTTACAATAATACAGGTTCTAAAATTCATTCTTAGTTATGTGCACAGGTTTTAGAAGAGAACATAGAAGTAGTCAACCTTCCCTAGAAAAAGGTCTCCCACTTCAAAAAAGGCAGCAACAGGCAACTTTACTGTATGTGTATTCATCAGTGTTACTCACCAAATAAACACCATGTATTTTCTAAAGCTTCTGTTTTAGAGCTGCAAAGTCAGTCAGTACATCCAAGTTCAATACTTCACCTCAGTAAGACACCTCACCTTTGTCAATGTGCACTTCTAGGATCTTCTTCTCTCTAACAATTTTCCTGCCATTGCAGCTCTTACACCGGTCCTTGGGGCTGATACGCTCTCCGTGCCCCTGACACTCCATGCACACAGACTGGATTTGCTGCACCATTCCTGGCCCGATCTGGTGAATTCTGATCTGCATGCCTGATCCCCTGCAATTAGGGCAGCATTCTACTGCCCCTTTCTTGCCACCACGACCTGACAATGAAATTTGAAGACAGACCGTTATGTGCTGCCAGAAAAAAACCCACGCCGATAACTTTAAAAGCAACTTATGCTAAGTTTCAGTTTCACAGTTACCTTCACATTTGTCACAGATAACATTTTTCTGCAGTGCAAGTTTCCTCATCGCACCATTGTACATATCTTCTAAACTTACTGACAGCTGGTGGACCACGTTTTTACCTGCAAAAGAAAACAGATATTTTAAGTCTGTAAGCTTGGTCTCCAGCTTCCCATGTCTCCATGCTCAAGTCAGGACACAGTCTTTGGGCTTTAACATTTTGTTTCAATAGAACTTTGTCTTGTTTTGCTGGCATTAGTCAATAGCCCCTTCACATCTGATTTCAAATTAAGTAACAATTCTAATGGCTTTGCCCTTAGAAGAGACTTTCTGTGAAAGTAAAAACAGTAACAGAAACAAAATATACAGAACCTCAGCCATTTAATTTATATAACGAAGGACTCAGTTTTAACAAGGTCACTGAAACATGTGTCCTATAAGGAAGTGGGAGACACCGCCTGGAATCTGTGCTCCAGCACTTTTTCCTCTCACCAGGGGACTTTCTGGAAACAGAATTAAGCAATTACATTTTTGCACTCAGGAATTCCTTAGAACTTTAGGTGCTGCAGGCTTAGTTTACCTCTGGCTTACTAGGAGTATTTTGCTACAACACTATAACACTTTCGTACAAATTCTTTTTTCTTCCTTTTGTCACCAGATCTGCACCAAGAGGTGATGGGGTCAGCATTGCTCTTAACCACTTTAGAATTTTTCCCAGCGTAATTAATCTGGAGCTTAATTGCTGAACAGCATTTTACTGCAGCTTTAACTTAACTCCACTGAACAGTGCAGGAAGACAAAGGGTTTCACAGACTGAACTTGATTCTGATATCTTATTTACATGCAGTTGCTTGCAATTAAACATGAAATTCACATTTAGGCACTACACTTACAGTAGCAGGGCTAACAAATCCCGTTAAGCTACTTAACCCTTATATTTCCTATTTGCCCAATTGACAGCTGGGCTTACACTCCGGTAAAGGCTGCCCAAACACAATGACACCTGGTTAGCGATTAACAGGGGACAATGAACGGCAAACCAAACTACCACCACAGAAGACCAATGTCCTCCCTCCCCTGTAGTCTCGGGCATTAACGGACAACAGTTTTCTCCGATTTTGAGATTAAGTCTGTAACTTCCCTTTAACTCTCTTTCAATTCGTACATCCAGGGCACTCTCATGGCAGACTCTGATTTGTCTACCACCGCGGGCACGCCGAGAAACTGTCGGAGAGCCGGCACCTTACCTCGTCTCTCTCTCTGCATCCTCCCTCCGCCGCCGAAGAACATATCGAATATGTCCATGGGGGACCCGAAGCCGCCCCCGGAGCCGCCCTCCTTGATGGCCTGCTCGCCTCCTTTGTCATACAGCTCCCTCTTCTTCGGGTCCGACAGCACCTCGTAGGCTTGGGAGATCTGCTTGAACTGCGCGACAGACACGGGCACTCGGACATCTGCGGGCCCCCCCGGCGGGACCCCCGCCCCGCTCCCTCCGCCCCGTCCCGCCCCGCCCCGACCTTCTCGCCCTCATTGGGGTTCTTGTCCGGGTGGTACTTGAGCGCGAGCTTGCGGTAGGCCTTCTTCAGCTCCTCGGCGGACGCGTTGGGCTTCACGCCCAGCACGTCGTAGTAGGTGGTCTCCTTCACCATGGCGGCGGCGGGGGGCGGCCGGGGCTGCGGGCGGAGATCCCGCACTTGGCGGCGCCGCTCCCGACTCTTCTGGAAAGTTCGGGCCGGTCCCGCAGCCCCGCCGCTCTTCGCACAGCCCCGCCCCACCCCGCCCCGGAAGTCCCGCCCCCGCCGCTCGCCGGGCCCGGGCGGGCGGCCCGCCAATGGCTGCTGAGGAGGGGAGCGCGACTGGCCAATCAGCGCCCGCTCTCGCCGCCCCCGGCGCGCGCGGGCCCCGGCCCGCCCCGCGCGGGCGGTGACTCCCGCCCTGCCCCGCGTGCGCATCGCGTCGCGCCTGCGCGCCAGTCGGGCCTCGCCCCCTCAGCGAAGGCACAGAGCGGCACCGGCTAGCAGCGCCGGCCCTGCCTCCGCCCTCCCGGCACCGCTCCGCGCCCTTTCCCTGCCCCCGTCCTACGCGGGTCTGGCCTCGCCGCAGCACAGGCCTGTCGGCGGCCCGGCCCGCTCCGCGCCACTGCGCCTGCGCCAGGCCCCGGCGTCCACCCCTTAAGCGCGCGGGCTCGGTGCGCCTGCGCCGTGCCACGGGCCGCGGCGGCAGCCACCGCCTGGTCACGTGGGGGCCGCGCTGCAGCAGGCGATTGGCAGCAGGCGCGCGCGGTAAGGGGGCGGGGTGGGGTGGGGGTGCAACCCGGAGTTGCCATGGAAACGGGGCCTGTAGTTGCCAAGGGGATGGGGACCGTGAGGATGGGAGGGGGTGGTGACAGTGCCGGTGCTGCACTGGGGATCGAGCCTTGCTTTCCGCCGGCGTGGGCTCACCACAGAGTTGGGAGGAGGAGCGCTCAGCGCCGAGCACCGGGCAGGGGGAGGGTGAGGGATCTTTGCTGTCCAGGGTCAAACGAGTGTAAACCTGAGGGTTTCATAGCATGATCCGTGTGCTGACTGTTGCTGCATGAAGCTATCCCCCCTCTCTCGTCCTCTCTGCTGCTCTCTTTGTTTCAGCTCTTAAGTTAGTCTCTTGAATCAACTCTGATTCAGTGGGAAACAAATCACTTTCTTTGTAGGTAGGCTTTTCTGTCGGATGGAACCGTCAATCCAATTGATTTTTCCTATATGTGATCCATGGTTTTGAGAACGTACGGTAACATAGGAAGGAAAACAGCATTGTCCTTTCAACAGGTACCTGCTCTTAGGTTATGTGAGTGTTAATGCCGTGCTTTGCCTTGAATTTCAGAAGCATGAACCTATTTAGCAGAACTGGCTCAGCTAATGGATGGGCTGGCAGCAAAATTCCTGGACTCTGCTCCACGGGAAGGTGGCCTCTAGGGAAGTGGTGTGTTGGTAACACACTGTTTATTTTGCTCTATAGCACAGCCATGCGTGTGTGCTGGCTCGTGGGGAAGGAGAAATGCAGTCAGCGAGTGAAACTGCCACACTTGGAAGCAGTGGTAATTGGGCGTGGCCCAGAGACTGGGATAACGGATAAGAAGTGTTCACGGCAGCAAGGTAAGGTGGCTTAGCCCAAATCCTGCTTTCCACATGCAGCAGCAACTGAACTTACCTCCCTCCTCTGTGTGGTCCGTAGGGTTGCCTGGTTCTTGAAGTCGTCAGGCTTTTTCAGTAAGCACTTAGGGAGATCTCTGGGTCCTGAAAAATCAGAGACACCCAAAGACAGGACGTTCACCTTCATAAACTAAAGCACTGAATCTCAGTGTGAGTTCCCAGGCCCCCAGTTGTGTTCCACTGCCCTACTTTGTGAGTGGCACTTCTCCCTAGTATTCCAACAGCTGATTTTTGGTATGACTTGTTATTCTATACATAAAATAACATGCTTTTGGAGAATATATGAAAGTACCTGTGATCTGTAAAATAAGGCACATCTTCCCTGCCTTATTTTTCGTCCCTCTGGACACAGTCCTGCTGCATGCCTTATTGTCACAGAGAGCTGGTAAGAACATGTAGAAGACCTCCAAACATTCCACTTTCTTCTGAAGTAATTTTGCTGGTCATGGTGTGGTTCTGTGTATGGGCTGGTTCTGTTTTGCCTGTGGTTCTGGGAGGAGATGAGGCAGAAGTGCTCTTTGCATACATTCACAGCGGTCAGCGTCAGAAGGAAGCAGTCCTTCAAATAGGGGAGTATTTTCTGCACTGGGGGGTTCATCAGTGTTTTTTTTATTTACACTGTTTTGTGACACTTTGTTCTTTCTCTTTTGCCAGTTCAGTTAAAAGCAGATTATAACAAGGGATATGTCACAGTTAAGCAGGTATGTCTTTGTGCGTGGATATACAACATTTATGATACTTACTGGGATGATTGTTGTACTTAACTCCACAAATGCTCCAGCTGATGATTCTGATCACTGATCGCTGGATCTGAAGGACCTGGAGCTGTTTTATCACCAAAGGAGAGCACAGCAAGTGGTCCTCATAAGTGATCTTTTTCTTTGTGCACCTCAGTGACAGACTGCACTATTCCTACCAGATATGTGCCAGTCTAAAGACAGACAGACTTGCAGCATCAGGGAATGCTACTGTGAATCCTGCATCAGTTCTTCCAGGTGCTGCATTTGGGAGATTTTGGAGTCCTTCCCCTAAACTTGCTTATCTGCCTCCTGAGCCTTAAAGTTCTCACGCTGAGGCAGCTCTTCATTTGAGGTTGAAATTCTTGTGTTGGTGGAACCACACAGTTGTAGAAGTTTTTTATTTTGATGGCTGATAAGAGCCAAAGACGTGGTTACTTCTGAGAAGGGATAGGATGGATGTGAGACAGCACTGAAGGCATTCTCTTGTTACCAGCTGGATGGATGCAGGGCCACTCCCTCACACTTATGAGGCCCAGCACCAATCTTGTGCAGCAAGCAGGTACTGCTGTGACGAAGCTATAGAAATTCTTTGTGACAGAATTTAACAGTCAGAGGAGGGAGCTGGTTTCCCGAAGCCTGTTTCAGGCATAAACATTTACCAAAAGCATTTTTCTGAAGAGTCCCAGTTTTCCTAGGGTCACCCTCACAATGGGGCAAAATCCATCTATCAAGCAGTCACTGTAGGTTGCCCACACCACGTGTGATTGGACTAAAATAATTTGTTAAAACCACTGTCACTGCTCAGAAGTAGTTGCTGCTGTGGGATGTGTGGCATGAGTCGTGCTGTAACTCTGTGGTCACCTTTGCAGACCTGAGGGCTCCCTGTGACACCACGTCCCTGAGGCTGTGTGCTGACAGCTGTGAGTGTAAGACTGGCCATAGACAGCTGGACTTCCCTGGTCCTCTAGAGTGGGTTGATGTGGGCAGGGGGGCAGTGAATATGAAATGCATTTGCTGTCCAGGATAGTGAGTGGTATTCCAGGAGAATGGGGCGGAAGCTGGCGATTCCACTTAAAACATCATTTGCTACTGTTTTTTCCTTTTTCTGTCTACCAAAGATAGGGGTCAACCCAAGTAGTGTTGATCTTGTGAGTATTGGCAAGGATGAAGTGGTGAAAATGAAGCCAGGCCAAGTTCTGCATATTGTGAATAATCTTTACCCCTACACGGTGCAATTTGCGGAAGAATCAGGGAAAACTGTTACAGAAGCGGAAGAGAAAACAGAAACCCACAAGATGCCACATGAGGACTCCTGTGAGAATGATGATGCAGAGCTTGTGCCCAGAAAAACAATGAAGATGGAGGTGGTGGATACACAAGGCAGTTCTGCAAATCCCAAGCTAAGCACTACCAGTGTATCTCCACACGAAGGAACCTCAAGCAAAAAGGCAAATGTATTGTATTAGTACTGATTATATAGTGCTGATTGTTCTGGGGTTGTCTCCTCCATGAGGACTTTGATCTTTTACTTTTGTGGATTCTAGTGGTGGGGAGGTGTCTTTGGTGAACACGGATCCTCAGAGCATACAGAGCATGTAAGCTGATCTGTGCTGATGCAAGGACTGTGCTCCTGGCATCATCCAGGCCCTGAGACAGTTACTTGGGACCCCTTCTAACCTGAGCTGAGGGTTGGGTGTGTGTGAGGGAGCTTGCTTGTAGCAAGTGAGGATTTAGTTTCTGGTTTCTCTTGCAGTTTCTTCTAGAAGGATAGTCCACATGAACTCTATTTAACTGGAGTCACCCAAGGATACTGTCCTGGCTCTTGCTGTCTAAAAGCAAACACGCAAAGAACAGAACAACTTGAGACTTTTTTGTTTTGTTTGTTTTTAATTGTGTGGGGTTTTTTTTCTCCTCCTGCTTTGTTCATTCCTTTCAGTAAAACCATTTTTACATTAATGAATGTAACCAGCTAGAATCATTTGAAAGGGAGTTTTTAGCCCTGTGAACACGGACAAAATAAAAGACTGCTTAATGCATTTGAAACTAGTGCATTTGCTGGAGGAGAAGGCACAGAAATGAAACCCCTCAGGACAAAATATCGGTCTCAGGTTGCAGTGGGTTAACCACTTACCTCATTTGTGGATTTGGGCTAGTTACACTGGGGCCAGATCTGTGGAATGAGCCGGCAGATAAGATGATTCACACTGTTTCTCTGCCAGCACTATAATAATGTTTGAACATCTTCCTCTATACAAATATGCTGAGGGTCATCATTGATAATGCTTGTAAAGTGATCTCAACACATAAAACATCTGTTTTGAAAGAGGTGCACTCGAGGCAGCCCTTCTATTAAGTGTTCAGTAACCAAGTGAAGAGAGCTGCTATTGTTGGCTTGATCTTCCCGTGCCTTTTTTGTTTGTTCTACAAGCCACTGCACAATACAAAAAAATCAGTACATCTAAGTAAGGCCACACACCACAACTACTTTATTCTGTGCAGAGCAGTGTGGGATAGGACAGTTAATGGAGATCTTTGTACTTCCTGTGGTCCTGGTGATCCCTGAAGCAGAGGGCCTTGTGCCGTGATATGTGCATGCAGATTATTAAATTCAAACAGAATCTGAGCTCCCTGATGTTAGATTTCCAACATTTGAAAGATTTAACTTTTCAGCTTCATGGTATCTTGTTAAAAGTTTTCAAATGTAGCTTTTTGGGGGCAGTTGGAGTAGATATGTTGGTATTTTATGGAAGGGAAATAACTCAGCTGTCATTCAGCTGTTGTTTTACTGTTACATACTGATGAATGTTTCTAACTGAATCCTTTAAAATATATAATCGGATGCTTAATTGCCTTATAATTTATTTTTTTCCTTTTGTGCTGTAGGAACATTTAGGACACTGGAGTCAGGGTCTAAAGAGCTCCATGCAAGATCCAAAATTGCAGGTGAGGGTTGTACACTTGTACTTTACAGTAGTTCCTGTCTAGCAAAGCTAAATGAGCTTGATTACTCCTTCAGTTTACTTTAACAATCTGGTTAACCAGTGGAGTGTTGCATGAGGGCTGAATTGTACTTGCATCTCTCTCTGTAATAAAATTAATTGGGGATGATTTTGCAGATTGCAGATTACTGATTTTACAGAGTGTCATTATCTTAATTATCTTTGAGCTCTCTATACTATCAGATTTGGCCAACAGACTTCAAAAAGGTTGGTGGAAGAGCTGGTGAGCCATGCAGTTGCTTTGTTTTCTCAGGGAAACCAACGAAAATGGGGTTGTGGCTTGAAGCAAGTCATGGAGGTTCCCGTTTTCCTGTAGTCAGCACTGCTTTATTTCTAAGCATAGTGCAGTTTCCTGGTTTCCAGCAAACTTAACTTTGATACCTTTGTGCCAGGGGACAGGATCTGACCCCTGGCTCCTCCTCCACCTGGTTTCTTTGTGCCAACAGGAATTTTCCTGGGTAATTTCTTTTAACCTTGTGCAGATAAGCAGGGTTATCTGTCCCAGGTGCAGAATCTGGCACTTGCCCTTGTTAAACTTCATGCATTTGGTGATTGCCCATCTCTCTGAATTTGTCAAGGTCTCTCTGCAGGGTCTCTCTGCCCTGGAGGGAGTCGACAGCTTGTCCCAGTTTAGTGTCATCAGCAAACTTACTTAGTATTTATTCCTTCAAGTCCTGCACCCAAGTAATTTATGAACATGTTGAAGAGCACAGGGCCTAAGATGGAACCCTGTGGAACCCCACTAGTCACAGGTCACCAGCCTGATGTCACTGCTCTCACTATAACTCTTTATGCCCAACCTGTGAGCCAGTTGCTCACTTAGCTGATAACTTATCAGAAGGCCCTATTTCTTGACTGATTTATTATTATTTTTATTCAAGTCTGGAGTGTTGAAGTGCATACCGTTGTAGAACTGGATGCTTATTGTCCTGGAATTGCCAGCACTTTCAAATGAGTCTGTCTGTAGGGAATGATAAAGTTACTGAAATTCTTACTCACTTTTTAAACATGAAGCTTAATTTTCATCCCTGAAGTGGAATTTCATACAGCACTTAACCAAAAAAGTGCTTTTTTGACCCTAGATATAAGCATAAAATGTAAGAATAGAAAGCTTTTTCCTTCTATAAGGTATGTGAAGAGGGATGCTGCAACACCACTCCATAATGCATATTATGGAAGAGGGCACTTATCCTGAAGCAACTTAGTTCCAGCAAAAGTTCTCTTTGGATAACATCTCAGAAACCACTAAATATAGTGCTTATAGGATTAATATAGTTAACTTTCAATCAGAAAGTAATCTAGTTGTTTTTTTGCAAGGTTTACAAAGATGAAAAGACTGTGGTCATTGAGGATAAATATCCCAAAGCACGTTACCATTGGCTTATCTTACCATGGGACCCCATTTCCAGCCTGAAGTCAGTCACCAGGGACCATCTTGAACTCCTGGAACATATGCATGCAGTTGGGCAAAAAATGATTGAACAGTGCCCTGCCAGAGAGAGCCTGGAGTTCAGACTGGGTTACCATGCTATCCCCAGTATGAGGTAAGACCTGCAGGAGTCATCAGGTGGAGACCCTGTTCTTCCAGTTACACAGATTTGGGGCTCAATCTGTGAGGTGATTTGACATGGCTAGAGAACAGCTGATCCTCCTGAGCACACAAACAGCTTGGTGTCCAGGTCCTGTGCAGCACACTGCTGCATAGATGCCGATGGGCTACACAGTGTCTTGGGTCCAGTGGGAGATGCCTGTTGGGTTCCCCTGGCAGAGGGCTGTGGCTGAGGGATGCCTGTGGTCCAGCCCCAGCCAGCTCCCAGTGCCAAGTGTGAGGGCATCCCCATCCCAGGGCACGAGTGTGGCATGAGAGACTGACCCTTGGTCCTGTCAAGTCCTGCCTAATACCAAGCAAGGATTTGAGTTTTGTGTGTAAGTCCAGATCCCAGAGCATCCAAATGCCTTAGATATTGCAGTCAGTGCTCCTAAGTTGTTCTCTGGTTCTTGAGTGGACATTTTGGTCACTCATCAAGTCCCATTCAGTTACTCTACGAAGTTTAAACCTTTGATTTATTAAAACTACTCTCTGCCTTTCTGTAAACTAGTAGGCATATGGACTGTAGTGAGGGGCCAATGGAATATGCAGGTTAGTGACCTTGACTGTTTAAGTGAAATGCTTGGCAAGAGATGGTGCTTCCAGAACAGACGATGTTTCTTCTGTCCCGGGACTGAGGGCCAAGACTGACCCACAAAGCTCTGCTGAATCATCAGTTTGCAACTGATACTACTGCAAAAGAACCTGAAGCGTTAACATTCTTCTCTCATATCTGTTTTTTTTTTTTTCAGTCAGCTGCATTTGCATGTAATCAGCCAGGATTTTGATTCTGTGGCCCTGAAAACCAAAAAGCACTGGAACTCTTTTACTACAGACTATTTCTTAAACTCTCAAGGTAATATTAGAAAAGGTATTTCATAACATGTAATCCTACTCCCAGCTCCTGCCTTTGGGCTCTTTTTCCAAACAAATGTGTAAGCCATGCATTTTCTTGCAGAAAGTGAAAGGTTTTATTTCATTTCAGATACTGGGGAGTAGCAGTAGGTAATAGTGCATTTTGTGGCTGGTTTAAATTAGAATGCAGCAATGACATGCTGTGCATGCAAAACAGTGCACAAAGATTTGCAGTGTCACGTGTTTCATGATGCTATGTGGTCTCAGTGCCTCTGGTTTCTTTATATTTCCCCCAGATGTGATAGAGATGGTAAGAAGCAAGGGAAAAGTGATGGTGAAAGATCGTGTCTCTGAGCTTCTCAAACTGCCCCTCAGATGCCATCGTTGTAAACAACAGCTGTCCACAATCCCACAGTTAAAGGAACATCTCAGGAAACATTGGCCAAAATGACTTTGCAGAAAATGGTGTCTCAGCCTGCCTTTGGATTTCAGGCCAAAACAAAGACTGCGAAATGTAAGTGGAAATGTGTATTTGCTAACTGGAATGACAAATGTAATGTTGGGAAAAGTAGCCTGGAAACAGCAGCATAGTGACTTTGTAATAGCTGAGACAAAAAAACAACCCCCCCCTTCAACCAAATAAAAACATAAAGTGATTTCTGAAATGGAAGGTGTGTTTGCAGCTTTGCTTTGGGGTACAGCCACACTAATCTGTATGTGAGCCAAAAAGTCCGGAAGAAGTGTTTTGTTTGGATGAAAGGATTTATTTTGATTCAGAAGCTGAACTGAGCTCAGATCTAGGTTTCTACTGAGAATGCAGAGAAAAGGATTTAGAGGTCTTTCTAGTCATGTCTGCTGCCTATCACTGAAGTTTCTCCTAAGCAATAACGTTGCAGGTGCTGGTGTGGCTGACAGAATGTGCTGTCAGTGTAGGGGAAGGAGCATCAGCTGTAGCATCCACACTTTGCTGTGCCACTGAATGGCTTGACATTTCAGTGCTGCTGAACTTCCCCTCAGCTATGGAGCAGGCCTTGCCCCTCACCAGGGTGCAGGATAGCCACTGCTCAGGCTTTAAGTGGGGCAGACAATGTCTTTCATGTACAAAGATGTATTTAAGCATTTTTATGTAAAAATACATGCATAATAGGAAATGATCAGCTTTACTGCTCCCCAGAGTAATAAACTATCAAGGTTTGCAGTTGCTTGTCTGCATACATTGAGTTTGGTACAGAAATTGTGTAGTTTAATCCTGCTCTGTTTCTCCCTATCGGAATTTTGGTGAGCCTCTAATCATTTGATTATTTTCAAGATGTGAATTTGCAGAGAGGCAGCAGAGCAGTACTAATAAAAATCTGTTTCTGGGTCCAGAACTGGTGTGTACAGTTCAATTTCATCCTAAGCCCAGCTCTGACTTGTTAAGTAAGATGCTTTCTGGGTGAAATGGCTTCAAGTAAAAGAGCATGCAGAGCTTTTGCTACACAAGGAAAATGCTGCTTCTAACTCTTGATAACGCATTTCGGGGGAAGAGGGTGTCCTCTTCTTCCGTCCCCCCATGCAGCTGCATGTTGCTATACACACTCCAGTGGGGAAATAGTAAACTTGTTGCTGCTGGAAAAGAACAAAGACATTCCTGTCATGGAACTGTCCCCAGAAATGGGTTCTTTCACCTGGTGTGCAAGGAAACGAGTTTATTTCGTGTCAGCGCAGAGATGGGTGCTGGGTGGTGAATCCACAGAGCCAGCACACCCAGTTACAGCCAAGCAGGGTGTTTGTATTTTCAAAATACCAAAGTCTGGAGTTACCCAATTTCTAAATGCATGCCTACTTCATAGCTATTGGACAGTCTTTTGCCTGCTTCAATTTAAAGGTACAAAGCATTTCAGATTTATTGTGCATGTTCAGTAGGTAGCCGTTTTCACTTGGATGTGGGTAACCTAAGCTTTAGAGGCGTGGCTTTCACATTATAATGAGCTAAGTTCATCTAAAGGACACATTTTTAGCTCATTTAGCTAAGTTCAATAAAACTTACTGAACATTGCCAAGTGCAGTGTCCAGTATCTAATTCCAGATCTCTGTTTGTGATATCTCTTTATTTGTTTCAAACTATTCTGCAACACCTCACTGTTTCCCACTTTTCTGGTCTTTAAAATATTTATTGTTCTCTTATGAATCATTCTGCAAGATCTCTTCTTAAACCATTCATCTTTCACCAGAATGGGGTACAGTAAGTGTGAGGGGTTGGCTCTGGCCTAATTTCAAACACCAGTCACACTTAAGATTTTGCTGACATTATTAATAATATGCCTTAATTTAGAAAGCAAAACTTAAAGAGAGTAAGAAACAATAACAAAAGCACTGCCAGTCTGTGGATTCACTCTTTATACAAACTAGGGCTTCAACTGGCCTCAGAGATGAAGTAGTGCTGATGTTTTGCAATGGGAACTATTTTGGACCAAGACCAGTTGCAAATGCTCGAGAACCACAATCCTTCTCATGGCAGACACAGGCCAGAAGGGAAAGCCACATGATTCACAGTTAAATGTAGCTGGAGCCACAAGGGTCAGCTCATGTCTGTGACTCAGGGCAGCCTCAGGGCCATGAGGGAAACAAAAGCAGCATTTGTAGACATTGGCCCAGGTTACTTCACGTGGCTTTGCAGGGAAGCTATGGCCTTCCCACATCCTCCCATGCACAGCTGGTAAGCCCATAGAGGAGACTGAGAGCAACCAAAAAGACATCTTTGTTGGAAAGAGAACTTCAGAATAGCAACATAGCCTTAACACTCATCAGCCAGTAAGACATGGCAGTGGTGGACTGAAACTGTGCCCAAGATACTTTGGAGTGTATTTTGCAAGTGAAGATTCAGCTGGAGGACTATGCCATGCTGTTCTGGTGTCAGTGTCCAACCACTGATAAGGAGAGAGATGATGAGATGAAGTTTGAAGAATTTCTGCTGTCCTTGTTGCCCACCAGTCCTATTTATCCATGTACTCTTACTGAAAAACCTCAGCTCTTGCGGTGGAAAGGGGCCATGACACTTTGCATGTGTTTCCCTATCCATGAAGGTTATGTTACATGTAGCATCACTGAGATTATGCTAGCTTAGACATCACATGTTATCTTGTAAAGTTACTAAATGTGTAGTCACAGTACTTGACAACAGCCTGAAGTCATCCCCACACCACCCAGACAGGCCACATAACTCCGAACAGCTGGAAACAAGAGGCACTCCAATGCTTCACCCTGACAAAGGAGTGTTTTACCACTCCACTCGAACAATCCCAAACCAGCACAACACACAGGGCACAAGACCAAATGGCCATCCTGATACAAGGCACAAACCCACTGATCTGCAGCACTGGATGTGCTAAGGCCGTGCAGTAAGAACACAGGTCACTACTTTGTCATTAAATACTTCCAACAGACAGGAAATGCCTTGGTTTTGCTGGCATTTTTCCACAGCACCTGAAATGGCCTGCATTGAACACAGCAGCTGTTGGGCCAAAAGTAACTCAGAGGGGGCTGCTACCACTGAAAGGTTTTCCAGCCTTGCCCTCTTCCTCTGCTCCCAGAATTGCTGCTGTTACTGCTTGCATCAGATTACAGAAGTATTCTTGGGTGAAACCTAACTCTTAGGTACGAGACCAGTTTCCAGATGACACAGTTCTGCAATGGTGCGCAGCATTATCAGGGTACAGCTGCTGATCTGTCAGTGCCACACAGCAGCATTAGTCCGTCTTCTTTAAACTCAGATAATTACTTAGGTAATTATGAGGTAGTATTACCCATCAGAGCATGACACTGACACCTCCTGCCCTGCTTTTATTCATGTTTTCCTCTGCCTAAGATTTCCCTGGTGTGAATGAGCACCGTTTCAGGACAGCAATGGCTGTTG
The DNA here is from genome assembly GCF_009829145.1 of Chiroxiphia lanceolata. Taxonomy (NCBI): domain Eukaryota; kingdom Metazoa; phylum Chordata; class Aves; order Passeriformes; family Pipridae; genus Chiroxiphia; species Chiroxiphia lanceolata. The sequence continues at coordinate 65,981,606 of NC_045671.1, read as the reverse complement.
GCACTGCAGGGTTCACTCTGATGTAACAAAGCAATATTGATGAAAAACTGGTATTAGCAACATCCAGCTTCAGCAGAGAAAACAGTTAATTTGTGTAGCAACTACAACAGTTTGCTTTTGGTACAGACTTACTGGTGAGATCTACAGCAGGCTGAAGTGCTTAAAATGTGGCCTGTCATCACGGCATGTACTCCCATCCATGGGAGGGAGTGATGGCAGAGAAAACAGCCCATTCTGGTGGGATTGCTTCATCCAGAAGGGAGAGGACAGTGGTGGGAGATGGATTCAGCCAGCAGCACTCAGAGCTGCACACCCTTTTGCTCCCCAGTTTCACAAACCAGCTCTGCAGTGAGATGTGAGTGGCTGTCTCCATGAGTGTGCCACCATAGAGGTCACAGTCACAGCTGCATCAGGTGGAGGGACCCTTCACTTGCACAGCCCTAAGAACAGGACAGGACAACAACAAGCCAGGACAACAACAATTTCTGTAAAGATATAATGAACTTGTATGAAAAGTTACAGTTCAGAGTTCACAGGGATTCCTTGGCTTTTAGTTACTGCAGAAGATGCAGTTTCCACTGTAGATTTTTACTGAATTTTGGTGGAGTAAGTACATCTGGATCTGGAAGGCAAATGGAACAAGTGTCAGAACAGGGGGTAACAGCAATACAGGTTCTACAAGAGCTGTCAACTACTTAGTTCACTTTTCTTTACATCAAAGGACACTGAGAAATCTCTCAACATCTATAATTTCCCTTTAGTGACTGATCACCAGCCTGCACAGAGGAGTGCCGCCAGCAGAGCTGCTTACACAAGAAAATCTCCGGGGCACATCAATCCCCTCTCAGTTATTGTTACTGTTCAGAAAGAAGAAGCAACGAGCAGTGTCACAAAGCAGAACTCCATTCATTCACCTGTCACTGGGCAATCACACACAACAGCCAGCTCTCTCTGTTTGGCGTGAATAAGAGCCACAAGGTTTTTTCTGGAGCCAGCCCTGGCAAGTGGCAACAGGCAAGTCACATCTAGAGGTTCATTAGAGGATTTCCCCAGGCAATTCCAGGACTAGCAGGGGAAGAGACTGTAGGACTAGTGGGGAAGAAGGAAGACAGGGTAGTTGGGACAAGCTCTTGCTAAGTCTCTCAGCCCTAATTTTGCATTAACTGCAAGAATTTCAAGATGGCAAAGTGACATGACAGGCTGTAGCCTGCCCTGGTCAAGACCCTGGCCTGACTGCCAAAGCCAGATAGAAAAATTCAGCAGGTAAGTTACAAGAAGAACTATTTAACACATTCCTTAAGAAATCAGATTTTCAATTCCCTTGCAACAGACTGACATTACACACACAGGAAGCCAGGAGCACAACTGAGACAGTTTTAGCACAGGAATTCGGAATAAATAAACCTTGTTAAGATGGCTGCTCACTTGCCATGAGGCAGGACAGTACACCACAAAGAAAAGCAAGAAACGCCTACAGCTGAATAACTGGTACAACTGCTGGCAGGTAGCAATGGCTGGAGAGCCTCAAAGCCCATTAACCTCACTGACATTTCACATCCACACCTAACTCAGAGCCTCAACTAACCTTGTACAACAGGAGGCATCATCCTCTTCTGCTGGTAGGCAGCCATAATGCTGTTTGCAGTTGAATTGGGTCCCAAGGCCTGTAATAAGAAGCAATAGCCATGTTCCAACCTGAACTAAGCAAGGCTAAGAGCAGGGATACCCTCAAAGGAAATTCTGCTGTTAGTGTCCAAAAGCAGAAGCACCTGCCTGCAGGAGACCTCAGAGTACAATGTAATCAGGAATGTGTGATCAAGTCCAGTAATATCTCAGAAAAATTAACATAGAGGAAGAAAGAAAACTGCTTTCGCACAGCTCTGAAGGACACAGAACCCTTATCCCAGCACTGACTGCTTCACAGCCCTGTAAATGTCATGACTTGGCAGTACTAATTTCATTACAGCACCATCAATATTTAAAGTTCTTTTGGGAGTCTCAATTCCCTGTCATACAGAAGAATGTTAATCTGTCTTTACGAGTCCTGCTGATCAGCAGTTAGGGAGAAGATGTTGGGGAACATCTTGTGTTCACTGTGAATGCTCAGAAATCACTTATTAGAAATAAAGACTTTTACTCTGGAAGGGAACTAAGTACAGTCTTAGTGATTTCCTTATTCTGCATTAAGCTGAAGCTTAAGAAATCTGACATAAGCCTTCTTTTTGCAATATACTCCTTATGATATACTGGTTCAGACTAAACTGACTGGTCTGGTAGCTTTTCACTTCACAACACCAGGTTGAACAACCACTACTCTTGTACATAAAAGCTATGTTAACACTTCTACCATTAGGCCTAAAAGAGAAAACAGTGTTTCCATGTTCTACAAATGGCTTAAAATAAAGTTTACAAAAAGAAGTCACCACTAGGACAAGGTAACACAAGCCTCAGGATGTCCAAAGTGGCATTCAGTGCAAGGACACAGTAGGCTATACCTGTTGTACACATCTAGTGTGTACTGACTTGGCAGATACTGCACAGAATGTCTACTGAACTTCTACAGAAAAAAAAAAGCAAACCAGATTTTGAAAGCCAGGGAAGGATTCTGGGCTCTTGCTGAGTAATACAAAATACTGGTAAACACTTGGTATTGTATAGCAGGTGTGATAGGTATTGTGGATGAGCACAGACCAGGTCGACAGAGCTCTGTTGCAGGTCTGGAGTCCAGATTTCTGGGACTGAGGTCTCCATCAACTGCAAAACCTCTTCCAGGACTTGCTGCAGTGCCCCAGCTTGTTCATCATAACCAAAGAGCACAAGCTGCTTCAGAAGGATGTGTACATCTCCTGCAGGAGGGAAGAGAAGCACAAGCAATAGCAATTAACACAGGTATGCTAAATAAACAGCTGCATTTCTTTGCTATCAGTGCATAGGAAGGAGAGTGGCAACTCAGAGCTCGTTCTGTCCCTATCCAGCCCCCACAGTGCCGGAGTACAAAAGTAGGACAAACCTGTAGCGAAACAGACAGACAAGGCCTCGCTTCTCTGCTCCCAAATTTCAAATGCAGGGAGCTCACACTATCACATGTTCTTCCAACCACAGAGCCAGAGGAACTAAACCAAAGTTCAACATAGATAGTTGTACGGACCAGGCAACTTTTCCTTCCAACACACACAATAAGAAAAAGAGGGGGCACAGTGCCTCAGCTGTCCTCACAAGCAGAGTGGATTAAGACCACCAAGTGTCCTACCCTTCACAGACTCAACAGCACGAACATTTTCTCCCAGGACTTCCAGAAGGGCAATATCTTCAAAAGGACTCCCCTCTTTCAAGCTGTATTTCTTACGCTCTGCCTTGCGCCGATTCTTTGAGGATCGCCTGAAAAGGAGTGCACTCAGTTACAGGATGCACAACAGGACTGGCTGTTAACAGGGTAAGTCTGAAGGAACATCAACAGTGTGCATGAGACTTGTTATTCAAGTCCTTACTTGCTACAGTGACAGGGGACTGTGTGTAAACTTCAGCACTGTGACAAAGTTTTCAGTGCTACTCAACCCATATCCTTTGTGGTCTGAAACACCAGACAGGAGTCAAACTGTTTCTCTACCACAAAAAAGACTGCTCTGTGTTCCAGCAAGGTTAAAGCATGACTCCAAGCACCAAGCAGTAGTCACTATCAGGCAAAGATGAGCTCCACTTGAAACACTGGTGTCAGGGTTGGCACTTGTGTGTGCACATTTTAATTTTTGCTGTCTCCAGAGCCTCTTACTCATTATCACAGGAAAGCAACTTAATTCATAGGCCAGACTTAGCTGTATAATGTTCCCAAGTGATCAGCACACGCTGGCACAGGTGTGCTGAATACTAAGGCTGCATTCTCTTTCTCTTTACATCTGGTCCGCAAAAAAAAAAAAAGTGCTCTAAAAAGCCCACAATTTTCGCACAACTGTATTTTTCTACATTTCAGCTGGGAATTCAGAAGTGGTCCCACAGACTACACCAGCCTGTAACACCCCACACCCCACACTGCAGCCCATATTCTTAAGAGCACTTAAATACAAATACAACGCAGATGCCCGCTGTGGGAAGACATCGGTATGAGATTTAGCAGCAACCCCCACACACCAAGTGCAGAACCAGGGACAAAGAACACAAGTCATGCGCACAAGCTGTTAATGTTTGAGAGGCTCTGCCTGTATTCTGTGTCAAGCTTTCTACAGCCAGCTATTTTGGCAACATGCCCAACACCCACAGAGCCAGATCCTGCCCAGAGTCTGTGCTCACAGCTCCTCTGCTGGGCACTCAGTTGCACTAGTAGCTTCTGGCATTTTCTGCTCTTTCCCTTCCAATAGGAGTTAAAATAAGTATGAAATGCCTGTAATTAAAGCAGCTTCAAGGCACACACAGCTGCAAGGAGGAGCATTCTAAGCATGAGCAAGCTGACCTGCCAAATGCTGATGCCAGAATAGTCACTACCTAATTTGGAGGCAGATACCTACGCTGATATCCTTGAATTGCTGTGTGAATATTTGCTGTTCATGTCACTGGCTGTCACAATACTGCTGGTTTCAGAGAAAAGCTCCAATTCTGGGCAATTTGGCCCGTCATAATCTGCAAAACACGGTAACAATTGTCACAGCATGGAAAAAGATGAGAGTTATTTCAAGCTATCTCAAGCTATCTCTCTGGGTGATCAATGTAGTTTGCTGGGCAGATTCATTCTACCTGCTGGTGTTCTGGAGCATTATGGCTCTCAATCCCACTCAGCCAGCACACGAGAAGAAACAGCAATTGTGAGAACAACACTGCTCCTCTTCCCTGGTGGGAACAGTGGTACTGAACAGCAAAATCAGAGGGATGGCAATCTCAGTGCAGCAGATCTGCACCAGGACAAAGCATTCTGCTTTCAGAAAAATCCCCTGAGCCTGTGTGAGCTGGCAGGTGAATATGGCTACAGGTACTCAGCACAAAGGACATGCAGAGCACTGTCTCACCCAGCCAAGATGGCACTGTGGAGACAATGCTGTGTTATTCTGAAGAGCTTTCAGGTGCGTTTTGATCCCATGAAAGCTGTTACACAAGATAGCACTGAAAATACAGAATAAGGGAGGCAAAACAACCACACTCCAAGTATGGTATGAGCAGGGTGTGAGAAGAGTGCTGTTCTGCTGCTGGAGATGCTACTGGAGCTGGGGGAGAGCACAGCTCTACCAGAGCAAAAGGAAACCACAAAAAAAAAGATGATCATAGTTACTTATGCAGGATAAAGTCATATGCACTTCAATACCAACCCTGCAGGCTCTCACAGGCCTTCTCCTTCAGCTCTCGGACCACTTGCAGGCGACTCTTATAGCGAAGAAATGCTGTTTTCTGAGAATCTAGGAAGATCAGCTGATTTTTCTGAGCTGCTCATTGAGAAAATCAGAACATCAACATTTGTGCAATAGAAACAGAAAAGCATTTTTTACACAAGCACAGTCCTCAAGAAGCTCAGAAGTCAGGTACAGAGCACACAAAAGGACTCAAGTAGAAGGAAATTCAAAGCTTATAACACAGGAGACCACCAAACAAGATACACTTGGATGTGGAGTGAATTAACCTGCCATACAAGTGTTTTCTAGAAGAAGAGTCTTGTTTCTGACACACAAAGACCAGAAAGTTCTGTGGCTAAGTCTCTTTCCATTAATTAGATTTAAACTAAAGAAAAAAAATTAAACTAATAAAGTCCATAATCTGAGAAGAAGAACAACGAATAATGGTAACAAAACATCCTCTCTGGATGGGAGAATACAGCTACCAAGTATTTTTTTTCCTCAGAACTACTCAAAACTTGTAGCTGCTACCCATTTTCCTAGTTCGTAGCCCTGCTGCCACATGTGCTCTGGAACCAGGACTGTCCTGCTTGTTCATGGACATGCACACACAGACACCTTTTCAGTTTGTGACTGTGAGCTCTGGAGAAGCTTAAAAGGAGCCTGACTAAGTTAAAGAGAGCCCATGACACTGCAGGGCTTCGATATGCATTGAGTAGAGCCAAACGCAGCTCACTGAGATGCATCAGTTAGGTGGAAGCAAAGCTTCCACACAGCTTCCAGTACTGGAGTGCTGAGACTTCCCTCAGACCCAGTAAAGACCTTCTTTAGCCTCTATAGCACAGGGATCAGATTTTTGCAGATTCACCTTCCAGAATAGCAGGTTTCAAGTTGGTCTCCAAGATATCCAGTCTACCATACTTGTGAATCTGGATTAGGGAAAGGAAAGAATGTATTATTTAAGGATCTAACCCAGATCACATCCCTTTGTTCTTGCACTCTAAACAAGTACTTCCTTTCCACAACAATTCTTGTGCTCTGAAATGTCTTACCAGCCTTAAAGCATCTTCCCAAAGAGCCCCTTCTAAGAGCAGGAGAACAGCCTCTTCATAGTCCTAGAAGGAAAGAGCAACCACGGGCTGCTACTGATGCTAGTAATACACATTCAGATGTATACTTCTCTGCAGCAGCATCACAGTCAAGACAGCAAAACACTACTATGCCAGGTACTTTGAAGTGTTGACATAAAAAAGCCAAACAAGCAAACAAAAACCACAAACCCACCACAACTATGTTACTCCTCCCACAGTAAGGGGAAACTAGAACTCTAGAACTCTGTCTTCCTTACTCCAGCCCTCATGCTTCAGCTGTCTGAGACAAAAGGTTTCCATATCAAAGCACGGGCAGTTTCGTGAGTGGAAAAACTCAGGGACACAGCATTTATCCCCACCCTGCTCACTGCATCACCTGGACCTGCTCTGCCCTCCCCAAGGGAGCCCATGGCATAGACTGTTTTGCTGTCAGCATGCATGGAGTCACATATGGTGCAGGAGAATAGAGAAAACACAGATGGTGTATCTACCTGACAGAGGGTATTACTGGGGCACAGACACGAGGGTGATATGTTACCTGAGAGTACTGTTCCAGGAGTATGGCTGCCTCTGCATGCCTCCTCTGTTCAACTAGTTTTCCTACAAGAAAAAGCGGAGTTTCAGCTTTTCAGAAACAGCTAGATTTTGTGCCACAAAACTACAAAGCAGAGGAAAATCCCACTCACTGAAGCACTTCCTATCTGCTCACACACACACTCAATTGCTAAATTACAGCTGTAATTTAAGAAGGGCACCAGAAAAAAGTAATAAAGGCAAGACATGAAGGATTGAAAAAAAGCAAATACTGTAGTATCTAACTGTGGAAGACTACACTCCCAGAAGCCATATTCCCACTGTGTTAAGTGGGCCCTTCATAAACTCGAACTCTGGGTAAGGCTAAAGTCAGGACAGTGCTCCATTTCTCTTGCTGCAATATATGCCAGGTCCACAACACATCTCACACATGCAGTCTGAGATGCGCTAGTGAGCACAAATTCTGAGACAAGCTACCTTTTTCTCCTGCATCAGGACAGCACAGAGTTTTACATGTACCACGTGGTCCTAGCTGCTAGCAGTCTTTAAGGGGAAAACATTAAAATGCAGCTCTGAATTATCCAATAGCTTTCAAGATCTGTGATTAGGCACAGTACTTGGATCAGTGATGTCCAGAGGCCTCAGTAATGTCACACACTTCAGAGCATGTCTATTCCCTGAGGTTAACCAAGGAGGCAATTTGGAAGAGCAGTTTAGCAACCAGTTGCAAGGAAACAACTCAAGAAGCAGTCAGCATGGGGCAGCCAAGGCCACAGCTAGCTTGGCAACTCCTGGGTGCCTACCAACACAGCTCCAACACATTTAGGTTCTTTTGAGAAACAAAGGTGATTGCACAAATCCTTGGGAAGCAGGGGATCTTTGTTCTCATTTAAGAAAAATGCTGCTGAATACTGAGGGTTTCACTGAGTTTTAGAAAAAACCAAAATGAACCATAAATAACAACAGCCACTTCTGCTCTGCACACTTCCATCCCCTCAAGGCCTACCTGCCATGCTCCGTGCCAGACTGGACAGCTCATCCTGTGTGTAACCAAGCCGTGATGCCATGCACAGGGCTTGCTGCCAGCTGCCACTGCTCTGAAAAGCATCAAGTGCTTTGGCAAAGGTGCCAGCACGAGCAAATATCAACGCAGCCTGTTCATACAGCTGCTTCTGAATCAAGTACTCCCCATATGCATCACTGATATCCTGCAGGAAGAAAAATAACAAGTTAGCTGTAAAGCTGTAGCAGTCCTCTGTTAGTAAATATTAAGGGCCCATCAACAAAAGCCTACAACCCCCTCCTCCAAGGGGTTTCCAGGCACAATGTTTCTACTTCATTTCAAACTTTTTATCAAGCCAAAGGCTGATGATCAGCACATGGAGACATTTTGCAGGGCCAAAGCAAGTGACACGGGGAGGTACCTAACTCTCCAAACCAAAGGCCGGGTAAACTAAATACTGCAAGAAATCAGACCCTTCTTCCCCACTCACCTGAGCAGTTTTTGTCAGAATGTCTCTCTGAACCAACTTACTTCAGGAGGCAAACATTGGCACAAGGGAACAAGCAAGCCCTGTACTTCTGGGCACAGGCTATTTGAAGCTCACTAGCTCCATAAGGAAGGGGCAGGTGGATTTGACTTGAAGGATACGAAAGGAATAATAGAAGACTCCCAATGAATCACTCAGGAACAGACGTCCCTCATGAGTAAAGAGTCCTTTCTGCTTTCACTCTGTTGCAAATAGACCAAGTTTTATATTTCCCCTCTTACTCAAACTACTCCTTTTACAAAGGCTTCTGTGTTGTGTATTTACAATAGCTAAATAAAATTATATTAAATGCATTTATATTTTATCTCAGCCTTGGGCAAACTAAAGTTCTTCAGTAATACCGAAACCAACAAGGGACACTACATAGTACAAAACAGCACAGCTGCAAGTGTCCCAAGCTCTATAGCACTTTTCAGAACAGTTCAAAGATAACAAAGCGTCTCCACACAATCTGCAAGCCAGACAGAGGTCAAGACAGGAAGAAGTCTTTCTGTGGTAATGGAAATTCATCAGCACACGACAAGATAGTGCAGCACAAGAAACAGGAATTCCACGAGCTCTCTGGGTCATGGGACCAAAGAAATAACAGCCAGTCCTTCAATGACCAGGCCCCATAGGGTTAGTCCTAATAGTCATTCCAGCTATCATCTCAGAGGAGTGTCTCAGACAACACTGGAAGAGCAATGACCTGCAGAACCTGCACACAAGCAGCTGTTTCATTCCTGGCCTCTTGCAAAGTGCTGAGGACATGCAAATACCTGAATAAGAGACTGAAAAGCATGGACACTGCAGTGACACATGCTTACACACCTTGTACTCCTGAGTGCTAGAGGGGTACAGCTTCAAGGCCTCACCATACAGATTCTGATCCTTCACCAAGTTCAGAAATTCAGAGAAGTGTTCAGGACCTGCAGAAATAATGTACTTTTTGTAAAAATAAAAGAGAAAGCACACAGCCCTCACAGCTTTCCCAGACAGTCTGGGTTCATTACATCAAAAAGCAACTAGAGGTGCTTGGGTGGAAGAGCAAAAAAGCATCTGTTCTACTACTGTAAAAGCAGGGTGTTCACTTCCTTGAGGTTTGCTCCGCTTTTGCCACAGATACCAACCGGGCACAAGTCACTTAAGCAGGAACAAAACAAAACTTATGCTTCATGATCACTCCCTGCACCAAGCTACCATTCAAAAAGCATGCAGCAGAAGTTCACCATGCATTACCAGGAAGGAAGATGACCTTGTGCAATCCTTCTCTTTCTTCAGCTATTTTACTCAAAAGGCTATCCAAAATTAAAATGTTACACTGCAGAAATTCTCCTTAGGACACCTACCACATTTGCTGAGGTGCCCAAGAGCTTTTGTGTATCTCTTCAAGTGTCTGTCTATTGTATATCGCTGATAATTGGTTTCCATTTTCCGGAGGGTATTTAAGAAGGGCAAGTATTCTTTTGGGTCCTACAAAGAATAGTCAGAACTGCAGTTGAGCTACTATGTTAAAATCCTTATTTGCCGCCATCCTTACCAAGAGAGTGTCCCATATTTGAAAATATGTAATACCCTAAAAAAAGGCTTTTTTTTTTTGCTTTCCAAATATAAGTAATTTCAGAGATCAATTCTGTATATGTACTCTTGCCAGGAATGATTAACTTAAATTACCTGCCTCCCACATAGACTTTGGCAGTATCTAAAGGCTGGTGACATTGAAATTTCAAGGCTGTTATGTCATATCAGATATTAGTTACTATTAGATATTATCATGTATAAATTTTCAGCCATAAAGCTGATCGATGTCCCCCACACCAAAGGTCATAAAACCCATTAACATGAATGGGGTGTTCTAACTGATGGACAGCAGCCTTTACTGTAACATTAGGAAACTCTGCAGATCCTGATGGGCACTTCCACTCAGAGACTTCATATTAAACCTGTGTGAAGATACACACTGCTATCATGAGCACCACTAAATAAGCAAGAATGGCAAGAGTACAGAGCTGGGAATGGAAGGCATGCAGTCACAACACTTGAGACACCAGTCCCTCCCTTCCCCAGAGGTATTTTGCCCCACTGCTCTAGAAGAACACCATTTCACCTTGAGTACAAGTTTCCAAAGCTGTGCTCAAGAAGTAATAAGGGATGCAGAGATGTGACAGCTTCTGAGCACCACCCCAAGCACACATAGGACTTCTGAGCAACTGGAATCCTGCCTGGGTAGAGAGCCATTACTAACAGAATATGCACTCTCATCTACAGACTCCAAAGAACCTCTGAGAAAGCAAAAAATTAGTTCCTTCGCTGGAACTATAAGCAAAGACCTTTTGAGACTTCTCTGCCACCATGATGACTAAATCAAAGTCATATGTCCCCAAGGAATACTCATACAATTCGTTGACATCCACAAGGAAAAGCAGGTACTTCAGTGCTTCTTCTGCACTCACGGCTTTGATATCTGGAGTAATGCTTTCTGTAACAAGATAAAGAAGCTATGATATGATCTGTTATACCACCAGCAGTGGAACCCTGATGTGAAGGAAGGATGCATCCTCAAGCACAACCCTGACATCAGACAGGGACCCTCAAACTAGCAGCTTATTCTGTCTTGCAGAAGGGGTTACTTTGCCTTTCCTGGGCAACTTCAAGAACCATCCCAAGCACAGTAAATTCTTAAATGTGCAACTGTGACAACTTAGAAGCATCAGCACAAAATAAACGTTTGCCAGCCTGAGACACCAGGACCCAGAATAGGAACTCCCTATCCCATGCTTGGAGAACCAGAGTTCCAACTGGAAACCAAGAACAGGTCCAACTCTGGGGTATCTGCTGACAAACCTAGATAAAAGGATGAGCTGAGGGCATGTACAGGAGCATATCTTAGCTGATACGTTGCTGTACCTAAACACATAGAAGTTTCAAATACATTTGTTTTCTGGCTGACTCCATAAACAGTCACCTTAAAATAATTTTCTGGGTGAGCCATGCAAACAAATGAAAGTGTTGAGGAATACATTCAGTGCAGGCAGCTCGGTGTGCAGCTGCAGTGGGAGCTGCAGGCTGAGCTCTGGGGGCCGTGAACTGCCAACCCTTTGGGCCTGGGGACCTGTGGCCCAGCCACGAGACCAGACTCTTGGAGACACAGCAGGAGCTGAGGACCACCATACTTTTGTGGGGAGAGACTGTGAGGGTATAAAAGCCCTTGTAGGCCAGGGGGTCCTTTGTTCAGGGTCCCTTCTCAGAGGCACCGGCTTGAGTTGTTATTTTGTTATTTAGCTATTGCACCAAGAGTAAATTATTTTAAGGATCTGGACATCTGAGACTCTCCTGTGGGACACCTGGGGTTGAGTTGGTAAGGAAACCTGCTCTGACTGTGTGAGTGTGGGGTGTGTAGCTGCAAAGGGGCTTCAGTCCCAGCTCAGGTGGTGTGAATGTGACTGCCACAGTGGCTCTTGGATGGTTGGACAGGGAAGTTTCCTTAACAGAAATCTCCTGCAAACCACCCATTTTCATAACTTTTGAGTTCTTGATACAAAACCTCGAAGATCATGAACCTTCTGGAGAGCAATTTCCAGTTCTGGTGGACTTTTCTTTACATGTGCTGTTAGTATTGATAGGCAGTATCTGAAAAAAAAAAGAGAAGTAGTGAATGAAAAAGTGAGAAGGCAAACACTGCTTATTCCTTTTTTAGCATGGTTTTTGCAAGTTCTAATTTACGTTTTAGTCAAAAAAAAAAAAAAAGAAACTTCTCAGACCTTTCTAAAGGAAGGTAGGAAACATGGGAAAAGAACAGAATATACCAGAAAGGTTTTTCTACTCAGCATGACTCCTCAAACATGTCACAAAGCTGGAGGTTTGTTTTGAGTACAATGAACTTCCTTACCATGCCAGCCAGCATAATGAAGAGAACACACGTCTCTCTGAAAGTTCAGATAGCTGGACAGTTTTCAAAAGGAAATTTGGCATGAAAATAGCCTATTTTATAAAATGAAAGCTTTGTAGGATGTTATTTTTACTTTGATACATTTCAGAGTTACTATTTCAAAACAGCTTTCCAGCTAAGGACATGCTTTGTTTTCTGAAACAGTTTGCTGAAAAGTGTCTAAATTCTCAGGGCTCAGCAGCAACTTACCACCTGCTGCTCCTCTATCCTCTGTTTAACATGTAAGCTGCCCATAGTTTAACACCGTTTCACTAAACACTGTTATTATCCCATTTTCCCACCTTTTATCCTTGTCTGGTGTTGATTCATCCAAGGAGGATGGCTACCAAAAACCTAATAATTCAGAAATATGCAGCTGATGATTTACAAAACAATTCAGTCTCAAATGAAACAGCTGAGACCTCTGCAAAAGGCCAGCTGCTTCAAACAGTCAGCAACCCACTGCTATGGGAATCTTGCTCATGTCTCTCCACCCCCATACCACACTGATCCTAAATAGACTCTATTTCTTGAACCCTTATAAGCATCCTGCATCTATTATTTTAATTCTGGTAGTAAAATGCTGTTTTGCTATCTGTGGAATTATCAGACGTTGTGGTTTCCAGGACAGCATCCTCAGCAGAAGGAAGGTATGGTATACCTAAGTTTTGTGGAGCACAAGTTCATCTCAGAGAACCTGAAGCAAAATAACTGATGTCAAAGACAGCTTTGCTTTCTGTCAATGACTTACTAGAAATCTCCCTAATGGTTCCCTTCACCTACAAGAAGAAAGTGCTCACTTTTGAGGGTCAATGTGTTCCATGGCAACCCTCAACACATCACATATGAGGTTAACTTTCTTCTGATCAGAATGCTGGCGTGGTTGGGTATTACTGCTACCATTCACAGATGGGTACATGCTCTTTGTGAAATCTTCTTCTCTAAATAAAAACAGATGACATGAATAAAAGCAGTGTCCATCAGACAACCCAGAACAAAGACAATAACATTAAGAAATACAAATGCATGTAGAAAATTACTACTCAATAAAATAGCTGTCATGCTGTACTGACACACAGCCTGCCACTCTACCAGAAAGCTCTCCAAAATCTCTTATCAGTCCCAATTGACTGTCAGCCAAGAGAGGCATTAAAAAAACACAAGCAATGGTCAGAACAACTACTTCAGTTGCACAAAAAAACCCCAACCAGTAAACAAGATTTACAAGATACAACTGTCTGCTACTAAATCCAGTACGGATTTATCCACTGAGCACTTCTGAAAAATAAGACATTTGCTATTATTTCTGGTCAGGTCAAAACTGAAAATAAAATAGAACAGCAACGTGATAGCTCCAGCTCCTATACAATTACTTACTTCAGCAAGCTTCAGAAGTCCTGAAGCTACCAATGCCTTAGAGTGTCATCACTCAACCTTAAGAAAGAAGCCAGGGGACCTGATTTAGAAATCCAAGCAAGTATCTTGGCCTCAGGCTCTAGATAAGCAGTGCCATCTTGCTCCTCTTTATGTGGGAACAAAACTTTCTGTTCTCATTTACTGCTGGACAGCAAACCAGAAGACAAGTCAAAGCAGTCGGACAATGTATTAATTCCTTGCTGCAAAAATCTAGTGGCTGCCTGCAAGCTGGAATTCTCAACAAGACACACTGTCTCTGAAACTACTGAGTTTACTCGGGCCTTTATGACTCAACATGTCAGATTTCTGACTCTGTGCACCCACATTGAAGACCTGCCAATATTTTGACAAAATTATGTACCCCCACTGACTACATGCATGTTCCATTTGCAGAATTATACTCACTTCAGTTCTGTGAAAAATAAGTTGATATAGTTCACAGAATCTATTTGCCTGATAAAGGTTTCTGTGTTTTCCAGAAATACCTGAAATGAACAAGAGTATTACCACTGTTACTTTGAATATTCTTGGCACATTAAGTACAAGAAAAAATTCACAGACTTTCTCTGAAAGTATAGGGTGAAGAAAACGCTACATCTAATCTGCCTGCATGATGATGTTGCAGTGCAGAGCAGTGCAGGGCAGCCACCTCTGCTGAAAGCAGAACGCAGTGTTCAGTGGTGATGGATTCCAGGGTAGATTAGCATGGCAAACACCACAATAGAACTGGGCATACTTGCCTTGGGATTGTGGTCATAGAGAAGATTAAGGTTGATTCGCAGCTTCCTCATACACTGAAAAGCTTCCCTGAACATAAGCCTGGAGGAATGAGTCAAGTTGGACAGTTTACATAGTGGATAAGATGCAATATCCGCAAGTAAAGGCAACTGACTAGAGCTAAGTGCAAAACCAGAGGGAAGAGAACAGCCCATGCTATAAGCTGTGTAGACTGCCTTCCTGAAAAAATGTGCAAAGTCAGCACTGTTCATTGCCAGCCCTTGCACTGGGACACACCACCGTGCCAGGTCGATGAAGCAGTATGTAACTTGCATTATTTTCTCCTCATAAAAAGAGAGTGCTACATTTTAACCTAATGGATCAATTTCTGTTCCAGAAATTTTCAATGTAAGTGAATTAAGTAAAAAATGGAAAACAGCCAGCTTCATCATGAAGTGATTGAGAAGTCTGGAGAATGAAGCAGATGATTTCTCCCACCCACACAATCTCTGCATATGTAATAAACCCTTCGGTGGTGAAGTGAGAAGGATCTGGCACTGCTGAAAGATGGACTTCTAGCTGGTAGCCCCAGAAACAGTTTCGTTCCTTCTAATAAGGTCAATTCCCCTGAGTTTAGCCTCCCTCTCTTTTCCAGGTCAGTCAGCCTCCAACAGCTCAGACCAGGGGAAAGAAGACCCAAATACACCAGTGCCATTTACCTGTCTAGCCACTTCCGAATCTGGGCAAGAACCAGAGCTCGGTGGTGAACAGTCTCTAGATTTCCTCTTGGCATCTACAACACAAGATTCACACAGTTACTTATTTGTAGTTATTCTGCCTACATTGTAGGCAAAGTGAGGACTTGCCAGTTTTCTAGGCCTGTCTGCTACTTGCAGGTGCATGGTTCTGTTTGTGCACTTCAAAGGACATGCAATTTCAGTGACTGTGGAAAAATATGTGAGAATTCTTCTCAGTTCACAAACATTCCTTCCTCAGGAGGCTAGACTCCTCTCAATCAGGCAAGACTCAGAGCAATCTGATCAGGTTATTCAGGTTAGCCCTGCTCCAGGGAGGATGTCGGGCTCCACACTTCCAGTGGTGCCTCTCGAATGACATCTTTCTCCATTCTGTAAATCTCTGCTGGTTCTGAAGAGTGAGCTCAGCACTTCAGACAAACTTAGTGCCAAGGCTAATGGAAGGCTGCTAGCAAGTCCTAGGAAGTGAGTCTGAGATTCATGGTGAGAAGCCACAATATGCAGCACTACTGACCTGCAGCACAACCTTTGTGTCCTGGGGAACAACTGTGACGATGCGTGACCCTCGCTCCACCTTGCGCAGGGTCTCACTGTTGGGTGCAGCAGCACTGCTCAGGCCAGCCTGAAGGGCTAAGACAACACATTTATCAGCACACAGGGCACACTGCAGCACAGTGCCCCAGTAAGGCCCTGCTGTGTAGCTCTACAAGTTTGTACTGGACCAACTGAGTCAACAATACACCAGTGATCTCCAACAATTCCTGACAGGATGAGAACCTCTCAGTGCCAATCCCTGCTGTACCTGTACACAAAGCAGAGCTATGTCCTCTATACAAGAGGATCACAAAGCTCAACAGAGCAGAGGAGAGAAGCACAGAAAAGGTGTAAAGCACTATTAAGTTGTCATCCTGCCTTTACCAAGGTCATCATACTTCTCATAGCCAGATACCACCAAAAACTCTTTCTACAGCAATCCCTTCTCTACCACACCCCCACAAATAGCACACAGACTGTTCTTTTTTCGGACATGGAGGGGAGGGAGCGAATTCAGGGCTAAGCTTTTGAAAATAGTGAAGGGACAACTACAGGACAAATACTGCTCCTTGTGAGAAGCATGTGACATATAAAGTCAGTTCCCTGCATTTCTTGCTCTCTGATAGATTTCTGAAAACAGCTCTCTTACTCTCATCTCTTAAGCAGTTCCTTTGAGGGACCCAAATACAGCAGGTTTGGATGTGAAAAATGGGGACATCTTTTCTTCCTAGACAATGGCCATGAGCTACCAGCAGCCGGCAAACAGTGCTGACATTTACCTTTCACTGATAAGTTCTTTAAGCAGAAGCACTGACAGGTGTGGGAGCTGGTTGTCACCAACAAAAACTCATCGTATGTCGTAAATGAGGTGATGTTGGAAGCAACCTGTAGAAAAATGAAGTTTATCATTGTATAGACCAGAACAGGAAAGCTGCCTTTGGCAGAAGAAAAGAGGATGCAACAAGGGACAAAAACTTTGGTACCTCAACATCATTAACAAAAAAACGGCATCGATCTGTGAGGCCCAGGATCACCTCCTGTAATAAACAGAGTGAAAACTATGAGCTACCAGCATCACAACCTCCAGTATTTTACAGCACTGACAAGCACTGGATTGAAGTACCTTACAATTAGGTAACGAGTACCTCATGTGAATTACTTAGAGAAGCTGCGCAGGAATTCATGCAACCTCTATTCCAATAGGGCTCAAACTTGAAACATCTTTAAAAAGTGTTGGCTGAAAATTTGCCTACCCTGCAACTGCACAGTCATAAAACAGAAGCAGAAACCACACCAGATATTTAGGTTTTTCTATTCAGCAGCACTTTGGTGCAAAATACCAGAGGAAATGCAGCAGAGTATAGCAAAGCAGCTTCATACAGCATTCACCGGGATGCACACTGAACAAAAGAAACCCTGAAACTATCAGCAAAACAGCCATTCACTCTTAAAGCTGTTGCAGCTATCAAGAAACCATCACCAATAGGAAACACCAGCAGTAGGAGATCTGAGTAACTCAGTGCAGCCATATTTGCTAATAGGTTAAGTTCGTATAAAACAGAGCAAAATAATCCTTTCAAACAGAGCATGGCAGCGACTGCTGGAAATTTTCCATCTGAAATTTCTTGCTCTTCAAGGACATTATTCATTATAGTAATAGATTGGGGTGATTGGGTGTTAACTGCAATCCATCAGAAATGCTTTGGAAGGCAAGGAAAGATATGCTCTCAGGTCTGCACAGGGCCTTATGAGAAACACCATAAAGAAGTATCACTGGACCCTGTGCAGAGGATCATGGTGCACTTTTGACACAGAGAACAACTGAGTTGGGAATTTAATCTGCTCACAGTCTCACTTACTTCATCACTGATCCTTGTGATAGAAGTCTGCACACAAGGGTAGGGGAACTGAACAGCAGAGCCACTGCTCGTCCGCCAGGGCTCAAGGACTGGAGTAGAAGCCTCTGAGAAGAAAAGAAGATTGAATTGTTTTCCAGCCAATCAAAAATTCAGACATTAAAACCATATGCACAAGAAAATCAGAGCTGGGAATAAGCTACACTATCTGACAGAGGGGAGGAATGCCAAGACACAAGTCCAGGCTCAGAAGACAAGAAGGCATTAACTTCTGGGGCTCAGTAGCACCTTTATTCCACCATGGAATGAGAGAGAAGTACCAAGGATGTGGCAGCCAGTCAGCACTGAACTTTGTGTGTGTACATATATATACATACATATATATATATGTGTGTGTGTGTAAATATAAATATATAAACACATACACATACATAAATACATATAAAATACATACATACATTTAAAAAGTTAACAATGTTAATTGCTTTCTCACACAAATCACTCATTTCACCCCATTTCTGGGAGCAGAGGGAGCATGAAAAGCAGCACCAACTATCCAGCAAGAGTCAGTCAAGCCCCTGAAAGTCAAATCATCTCACTAAACCTTTTAAGAAATCTGTAATAACTACAACTAAGACCAGGTACTTTAACAGGGCCCAGCTTACCCCACAGGTATTTTAGGATGTGTCTATCAGCCAGCTGCAGAGCTACAGTTTTGGTCACTGGGCTGCAGTACAGACTGATCACTTCTCCATCTACAGGCGTAGACAACCTGAAGCAAGACAGAGGAAAACACAGAATATCAGTTACAAGAGATGCACTTAAAACCTATATCCCACCTTTCTTGTGGCCAGATGGAAAGATGCATATTTCCAGCATGGACAGATACTTTGTTCAAGTAAGGATCTTCTGCAGTCTTTTCACACCCGTGCCAGCTGACAGGAGCACCACAGAGCACCAGCAACTCCAGCCAACAGGCATTTGCCTAACTGTGCTGGATACTGTCTGCATGCCTGCAGCATTCCGAAACCCACACTTCTTTTGTTCTGTTCTACATTTCATATGTAAATCAGTCTGTCTTTACCCTGTGAGTGCTGCAGAAAGCAACTCTCCAGATCTCTGTGAAGCCTATTTCTGTACCCCAAGTGGCTTTTTTTTGTGATCTGTTTTAATTCAACTGGCCCCACAAAACCAGCAGGTGTGGAGGAGGAGAAAAGCAGTTACAAGGGCTACTAGTCCCCTTCTGGACCTTGATAATGGTGGGAATTCAGTGTCATGTCCCATCCTCCTGCCCTGAGGGCCTGGAATTCAAGGGAACAAAGCTATCCTGTACTGACACAGGCATGTTAGCATGCACACTGCTGCTAGGCTGGGTGTAGGCATTAGGACTACACCCAAGTGCTGACCAGTAGGCAGCTTAATGAGCTGTTTGGTTCTCCTGCAGGAAGGTAGTCAAATTCCCCAACCCACAGCCTCCAGACTGCAGTCTAATAAGAGGCTGTCCAGAGGTGTACTCAGACTTCAGCCACAGCTGACAGATCTCTAGTACCGTAAATTCAGGCACTGTTCCTCAGCTCCAGCCACGTGAGGCACTGCAGTCAGGTGGTGAAGGACAGACTGAGCAGCGTGATGACCTTGACCAACCATCAGGAAGCTGCCATCTGGCAGCCAGGTGAGAAATCGGAGCCCCAGGGGATCCATCACTTCACCGTTTTCACGGCCCACATCAACCCTGTCACAAAATAAAGAGAGACTGGGAAGCAAACAGAACTTGATTTCAGAAAGCCACCTCACTGGAGAGGCAAAGGTCTTCCTAGGCACAGCCAGCCTGGCTGCTCAGACATGCAGCGTGGCTGAGAAGGCTCCAGTGCAGAAACACAGACACCCAAAGCATGAATCCTGCCACAGGCTGGGCTGGAGGCAAAGGATGAGAACTAGGAAGCTCCTTTTGCTTTCCCTAGGTAGTACTGCTTCCATGCCAACTGCCTCAAGGAACAAATGAAGAGCAGAGTGAGATTTTTAACCTTGTCACTGTCTGCCATGCAAGCAACTCAGCTGTTCAGTGTGCCATGATCATGGGCCTGGGCACTGTACAGCCGTTCCTTTGTGCTCCTGCTCCCAGAGACCAAGTCCAGCACTGGGCACAGGAAAGGCTATCTCAGGACTGGCACTGAGAGTCACTGCTTCCACCAGACAGGGACCTCAGTCAAGGACACTTCTCAGCACTAGTTGCAGCCACAGTGTCAACAAAATAAAACCATGTTATCAGACAACCTCTTAAAAATCTTGAGAGAAGTGCTCAGAGCTGTGACCTTTAAAGCACCCAGGTAGGCACAACGCTCTTCTCAACACTACAGCTGTATTAGTTCTACATTACCTGTAGGTTTTATCCAGGTATGGTGTTTCCACAGCTGCTTTAAATCCATTTCCACCCACAGCTCCTAACTTGACAGTAGGGTCATTCACTGTACTCTGTCCTAGCAAACACAAAGCAGAACAAAGCAGAGTTTAGAGATCCTCTCAAGAGAGCCCCTTCCAGCTTCACTCTTATCAAAAAGTAGATCAAACTACATCAAACTATTAAAAAAGTCAGACAATTCCATTCCTACTTGTGCAGCCAACACATAATTCTCATTAACACTCACGCTGGAGCAGACAGTTACCTTGCAATGTCACAGTACAAAACAGAGACAGCAGTAACAGCCTGGTTCCTCACAGCACACTGTATGTAGGACTGCTTTGGGAAGATTCTCAGACATGTCCAGTGCCAATCAGCAACATGCCATCAGAACAGATTACACAAGATACCGTGTGCTGCACTCAAGCTGAAGCTAGTCAGGGGGGTATTACCAGCAAACAAGTATTGAACACTGTCTTCTCACAAAGTCAATGCACCACCAAAACACTTTGTCACCCAAACTACCGGACATGATAGCAGAGCTTGAACTCACAAATAAACCAAACATGTCTTGTTCCTAACCACTAAAGGTTTGACTGGCTACCACCCTACTAGTCCCTCAGGGTACTGCTCTCAGGAACACAGGCTTTCTTTCAACAAGGTTGTGCAACATGCTCTCACCATATCTGTACACAGAGATTCTGTTATCAGCATCCAGGACAGCCATGTCCCCACTATGTTTGGGATCTGTGTGAAATGCAACCTGATTAACTGCCTGTTGGAGCTGGAGCTCATAGGTACACATGGGTGGAGGCACCACAGCGTGCTGGAATACTGTGACAAGCACTTTATCTGTGAAAAAAAAAAAGAGAAGAAAATCCGGGCTGCATCCCACTCCAAATGTTAGTGAGGCTCTTGTTGGGTTCTTTACTGGTAGTAGGAATAATGTTACAAGAAAATATTTGCTGTGCTCTTAGCAGTTAACTTCACTGACCCACCTCTGAGGCTTCCACCAATTACACGGACCCCCTCAGTAACAGCTTTATAGAAACAACAGTAAAAGAACCATAATCCCATCCAGCCTGCATACAAAAGGCTACACCACCTCTTCTAACAGCTGCAAAGCTGTCCCACTGCTTACCTCCATCTATGACAGCCACATTTGCCACATGTTGACCGTTCTCTCCCATCCCATGGTCTGTGGCCCAATGCCAGTCATAGGAGAGGTAATGCCAGCCCTGGCAGAGTATATGCAGTCTATACAGGTTCTCTCGGTCCCATAGCAGTGACACCAATCGATCTTCCTCCAAGCTACCAAAATGTAGGCTTTGCTTCAGGTACCAGTGATAGTTTCCTGTGGTCCACAGCTGAACTGTAAGAAAAACAAATGGTTACTACAGACTAGTACTCCAGCTCAAACTCTTCCTCCCCACCACCACTGCTCTTCTAGGGGTGGGTTACGTGCAATGAAAATAACAGTTCTGGCCTTCAGTCCATGAGCTGTGTCACAAACACCCAGCACAAGAAAGCTTAACAACAGACTTTGTGCAGAGTCAATCTCAGAATTCACTGAGCTACCTTGTGAGAAGGTACCCTTGTTCCATGAAGGGTTCACACCTTCAGCATTCCATTCATACCACTTCCAGTTGCAGCAGCCTGGAAGATGCTTTGAGCTCAGGCTGAACTATCAGTTCTTCCTGACCAACTGTGCTGGCTTTGGCTGGGGTAGAGCTAGTTTTCTTCACAGTGTCTAGTATGGGGCTGTATTTTGGATTTGTGCTGAACACAGGGTTGATAATATAGAGATGTTTTTGTTATTGCTGAGCAAGGCTTACACAGAGCCAAGACCTTTTCTGCTTTTTGTACTGCCACACTGGTGAGGAAGTTGGGGCTGCCTGGGAGGTTGGGAGGAGATGCAGCCAGGACATGTGACCCAAACTGACCAAAGGGATATTCCATACCACATGGCACCATGCTCAGTATATAAAATGAGGGGAAGAAGGAGAAAGGGGGGATGTTTGGAGTGAACATGTCTGTCTTCCTACATAATCATTACAAGTGATGGGGCTGTGCTCTCCTGAGGATGGCTGAACACCTGCCTGCCCATAGGAAGCAGTGGATTAATTCCCTGCTTTGCTTTTTCTGGCATGCACAGCTTTTGCTTTCCCCATTAAACTGTCTTCATCTCAACCCATGAATTTTCTACCTTTTTCCCTTCTGATTCTCTCCCCAGTCCTACTGGTGCTGGTGGGGAGGTGGGTGAGTGACTATGTGGGGCTTGGCTGCTGGCTGGGGTTAAACCATGACACCAGCACTGCGGTCTCAAAGCCATTGGTAAGCCCCCACAGTGTCTCCTAACTTGCAGATAAGTACCCACTGCTGACCACATTTGCAGGTAACTGTAAGAGCCAGAGCTGCCCATAGTGCTCTCACCATAACTGTTTGGGCTGGAGTTTTCCACCTTCAGGTCTTCCAGCCAGACAGCCAGGACTGTGGAATCCGCATTCCAAAGCAGTTCATTAACCTGCAGAGACACAAACATGGCTCTTACTGATATTGTTGCTCCCAACTTGTTTGCAAGACCAGGAGTTGTTCTTTATCTTCAATAATGTAAGGTACATGGGTTAACAGACAAACACAGCCCTCCTGTACTGCAAAGCTCCTGACAGCTGGAGCAAGGCATCCTGAGAACCCCACAGCTGAAGAGGCCACAGACATGACAGCAGTGTTCTCTTTGCTTTCCCTGGCACTAAGGAAGCATCTGCCAAAAGGCCTCTCAAAATACAAAGGCAGAAGCTTAAGTAACATCCTAGCAGTAGCTTCTCACTTCTCTTACTTGGGACTCTTGCAATGGCTGGCATGCTGAATAGCACTTATGAATCATTTGCCTGACAGAAAGCATACAGGGCCCAGCAGCACCCCAGTGCTACAACCACCATGTACTACATGTCTCTTTACTATGTGCTCACAGAGGACATTGCATCTTCTCCATGGGCTTCTTCACTGTTATCTTTTCAGATCACTTCTTCCATTAGGACAGGCACTAAGCGTTAAGTTAAAAACTTCCTCCTAGTATCTGCAAAAGTTCTAGTCCTCCTCTCCACCACACTCTCATCAAAGAAGCCCAGACACAGAACTTACTTTGACTTGCCCTTTCTGGAATAGGAGGGTGAATTCACCATGAAGAAGTCCATTTTTCTCCAAAAAAACCACATCCTGTCTGTTGGGTTTTTCTTGTGTAGATGCTATCAGGTTTCCAGAAGGCCTTAAAAAAGAGCCAAATGAAGAGTCATTGCTCACACAGCCACTAGCTGTCATTTAAACACCAATCACTTCACATTTTCTCCAGCAACACGAAGAAAAGGGCAGTAGAGGATGTGTTTTCCTCAGCACTGTGCAGACAAAGTCACAGGTCCAGCAGAGACATTTTCCTGAGCTCATGGCATCTCCAGGGGAGTAAGTAAATGTCAGCACTGGCAATGGGACCTGTAATATTCCTGTTTATACAGCTGAGTCCCAACCCACTATGCAGACAATCTAGCCCTTCTTCCCACATGTAACACAAGTATCGGACTTTTCAAGGTTTAAGGCGCCACTCTTTCTCATGCTGAATCACAAGGTGGCTTTCTTCAAGTTTTGGGAAAAATCAACGAACACAGAAGAAATTAAATTGATGCTGATCAAAGACTGTGACCAGGGAATAAAAAGCAACACTGCTACCACCATGCAGACTGCTTTATTACTCACTTCCAGGACAGTGCTTGTTGTAATCCTGAGATAGGCTCACTTGTTGACTGCAGCACAAGCTCTCTGGTCCACACCCTGACCTTCCGAGCACCTACAGATTGAGAGCACAATGAGACAAAGCTCTAGGAAAACACCTGATTTTATGAGGGCAGAAGAGCAAATTTTGATGCATGTATAAGAAGGAGATTTCTCCTGTACACCTTCAGGGCTAAGAATTCTGTCTCAGGCAGTTCTCCCATTGTAACTGAGGGACTAAAGGAACTGAGTTAGGAATTGCAGTCTGATTTAGTTCAGTCATACTAGTTTCCTCCTCCAGCTTTCACCATGGAAATGTTAAAATCTTTGTATACGTTCGAGATCCTCTCAATCTGAAGTACTGAAGGTAAAAGCCCAAACTTGTGGAAGAGCAGTGCAGTTCAATATATTGACCAGTATATTTAAGCTTTCAAAAAGCATTTATCATGGAAGATATCAGTTACAGTCTTACAACAAATGCATATGCTCATCACCTCTTTGGCTTCAGGGCTAAACCAAGGGAAAAGTATTTACCAGTATTTAAAAAACCAGTGTGCAATGCTAAACTGCTGGTATGAGGGGCAGTGGATATACCACCCC
Organism: Chiroxiphia lanceolata; assembly: GCF_009829145.1. Taxonomy (NCBI): domain Eukaryota; kingdom Metazoa; phylum Chordata; class Aves; order Passeriformes; family Pipridae; genus Chiroxiphia; species Chiroxiphia lanceolata. The sequence goes on along the minus strand of NC_045671.1, from coordinate 65,957,174 downwards.
AAACATGTTCACCCATTTGGCACTGAGAGCCCATCAGATATTGCTTAAAGCTTGAGCAGTAATTTAACACTGGTGAAAGAAGCAGTTCAGGTAGTATCTACGCAGTAGTACCCTCTCCTGGCATCTCAAGGAACTGAAAAGCAAACTGCAAAGAAAGTGCTCAAAACATCATGTCTATAAAAGGCCTCTGAGAACATCGGAACAGAGAAAAGAGCAATTAACTAGCTCTTCAAAGCACTTAAAGCTCAACTTGCTTTAAGTGACCAAGAGACCACAAACACCAGCCAGTTCTTGCCTTGTCTAGATTCTGCTTAAGAAGCCCCTTACATATGTTGGTGTTCCAAAGAAGTCTGGTCCCATACCTGTCTCTGGACAGACAGCACTCACTGCAACAAACTGCCCATCTCCTCTCCATGTCACCCGAGGCCTGCCATCATCCCAGGCTGAGGCTGGCAACACTTCCTGAAGTCACACAAAGAAAGCTGCATCAAAACTTTGGAAGGCAAATGTTGTCTTTGTCTAAACAGACTGCTCTTTGAAGAGCCTTGGTATGGAATCAATCTGTTAAAAGTGTCAAAGATACAAAGTTAAAAATTCATTATTTAGAATGTTATTTCAGGAAATACTAGAATTAAAACTGAAATAATTCAATCTGCTTTTCCTGCAAGTGCATATGACAGTTTCTGCACATCTTCACACACTATCCTTCCCCTCCACAAGGGTCTTTATTTATAGACCAGCTGAGCATAAGCTGGACACAAGGGTGAATTGAGATTCGTTCATTACTGTCACAACCCCTTGGAAAGAGAAAGGCATGCCATCCAGGCAACCTGTAAGGCAGATAGAAGCTGGGATGAGAAGTAGTGATCTTTATGGCAAACAGGCCCTTCACGGAACACAGGAAAAAAGAAATTTCAACAGAATACACGTAAAGAGGCAGCTATTCAGAAGCTTTAACTTTGTCAAACTAAGCATATTTTCCCTTGTCCAGACAAGCTTTGTTCTGTCTGTCCCAACAGTAAAGCTGGAACAGGCCACGTTTCATGTCTGCACTGTAGCCTGCGAGCTTTCAGCAGTAACTGATTTAACGGAACAGTTTTAATTCTGGAACTTAAGCACAAAAAGAAAAATACGTTTTTAGCTGCCTGACTTTTCACAAAACAAAAAGTAGAGAAAACAAGACTCAAACACGGAAGCGTCAAAGGAGCACAGAGCTAAAATGTGAAGGAGCTGCCTCACAGGTGATGCTAAGGTAGCCCAAATCCTTCTTCTCTGGTCTTCTGGGAGTTCAATCTACTGTTATTTCTGCTCCTTTCAGCCACACTGCATGCTATTTCTCTTGCTCGTGCGAAAACTTCAGCATGCAGCACACATTCAGCAAAACTGATCATGCTGATTTAAGGGAGGGTTTACCTCTGCAAGCACTAGAGCTTGCAAATCTTCTTGCTTTAAGCTCTATACGAAAAGCATTAAGTACTCCCAGCTGCTTTGTTGATTTAGGAGGAGGATAAAAAGGCAGGATTTCAGATAAAACAGAAATAGAAGCAGTCTATGAAGAGAACTACCAGAAAGGTGTTGGGAAACTGGCACCCCAGGAATAACAGAAACTCTTATTATACATGTTCTCCCAGGGACAGCATGGGCTTGACACAAAAAACCCCAGCATCATACCGTCTGTTTGCGATGTGCTGCCTGTTTCCCTTCTGATCCGTGGAACTGTGTCTCCTTTTTTCCCCAACCAAGAGCAACAAACTTTCCTGAAGAAGAAGTAATCATTTTAGTGGAAGATTTACAGCACTATTGTACACTATACACCCAACCACACCTTCAAGCCACACACACCTTCCCTCCAAATTTTATTTTAAAATCTTGCAGGAAAGTTACATAGCTCAGAAATCCTTTAGTACATAGAACTTACTTGAATTTATGCTGACAAGTAAAAGTATTGACTTCCTTCTTCAGTTGTCCAGCAGCATTACAGGCTAAAATGTCTCCTGGCACCCATAAATGCTCAGCTCCATTTCCTTACATGCTTACAACATACCAATGACATCAGTTATGGCAACTTCATTTCAGTGCACCTCTCACCTTCCCCAAACTCATCTTGGTGGATTTGCTTCTCAGTAATTGGTTCAAAATCCCTTGTCATCATGATGAGTGTTTGCTGACCTGCAAGGCAGATGTTATATACAGTATTGGTGCAAATGAACACTCAGCACTCCCCTGTGTTGTCCTATTGTTCTGTCATGGGCCCGAGTATAGAAAATATGATACTACAGGGAACATATCTTTCAAAGCATGAAATCTCACGACTGGAACAGAAAAACACTTTCAAATTTTTGTACTCAAAAACATGCTTCCTTGTCTAACATTAGTAAGTTCTTTTCACCTTCAAAACAAGTACCTGGCACTGTGAAGTATTTTCTCTTGAGATATGAAGGGCAAGAGCAGTCAGCATGGATTTATGAAGAGGAAATCACGCCTGACCATCCTGAGAGCCTCCTACAATTAGATGACTAGCTTGTGGATAGGAGGAGAACACTGGATTTCATTTATCTTGACTCTAATAAGGCTTTTGATGCTGTGTCCCACAACATCATCATAGACAAACTCATTAAGTATGGCATAGATAAGAGGACACTGAAAAGCAGCTGAACTGCCAAGCTCAAAAGCTTGCTACCAGTGGCAAAAAGTGCAGCTTAAGGTCAGTCACCACTGGTGTGCCCCAGGTGTCCAGAGGCAATGCTTAACATCTTCCTTAATGACCTGGAGGATAGGACCCTCAGCAAGTTTGTAAATGACACAAAACTGGGAGAAGCAGCAGCTGGAGCAGCAGGTTCTGCTGCTGTCCACAGGGACCTTGCCATGTAGGTGAGATGGGCTATCCAGAACTTTATAAAGCTCAAGAAAAAAGGCATGTCCTCCACATGGAAAATAATCATCTCAGGCACCAAGACAGACTGGGAGCCAAGTGGCTGGAGAGGTGTTTGCCAAAAATATTAATCGTTTTTCCTGGAGCACACCAACTGGAAAATGAGCTAGCAGTAGGCCCCTGCTGCACATGTGGACAAGAGCATCCTGGGCTGCATTAAGAGTGCTGCCAGCAGGTTGAGGAAGGTGATCCTGCTCCTTTACTCAGTGCTGGTGAGACACATGCAGAATGCTGACTCCATTTCTGGGCTTCCCAGTACAAGACAGACAAGGACACACACTGGAATGAGTCCCGCAAGCGGTCACATGATTATTAAGGGCTTGGAGAATCTGTCACATGAGTGGAGGCTGAGAGAAGCCAGACTGCTCTGGAGAGAGGGCTCCAGGGGAATCTCATCAGTGTGTGTAAATATTTAATGTGGGAAGCAGGGTACAGCAAAGAAGACACAGCCACACCGTTAGTGATGCTGAGTGACAGCACAAGAGGCAGTGGGTACAAACTAAAATAGAGAAAATTCCCTTAAACTGTAAGGAAACATTTTTTTTACTCTGAGGGTGGTCACAGACAGGAAAAGGACGCCCACAGAGGTTGTGGGATCTCAGACCTTGGAGATATTCAAAACCTAACTGGGAAAGGTCCCCTACAACTTGCTCTAGGTAACCTGCTTTGAGCAAGATGGTTGGAATAGGTGATCTCCAGAGTTCCCTTTCAACCTCAAGCATTCCATGACTCTGTTTAGCCTGAGGCTAATTTCACTTTCTAAGTGAGACACACCTGTATATAACATTTCCAACCAGACCAAGAAACAGTTTTTGTTACTAATAAATCAAATGGGGATATAAAGGAGGAGTCTTCATGTTTTAGAGGCAAGATCAAATCTACTTCCTTGAAAGAGCTGAAGGACTAATAGCTCTGCTACAAAACTCAGTCTTTTGGACCTGAACAGCTTCTCCTTAGATCACCAAAGCACCACATGGATCATGAAACGAAATGTCATATACAGGATGAGGTAGGGGTTTTTCCTGCTTTAAGTCCTAGTTCCAATTACATAACTTTGTCTTTTTATTCTTCTCTATAAAACTTAGCTGTGTTTTATGTTTTGGCCATAATGAGTTTCACTCCCAAAGACAGGAAGCTTAGAGGCTGCTATTAATACCTGTTGCAAGCAAAACAAGCTCTTGGTCAGGACTCCAGCTCATGGTACTCAGACCGCTGTCCACACTTCCAACACATTCCACCTGAAAGACCAAAATAAGACCACAGAGGGGCAGGAACATGAGTGCAGCACTATTCCAGCACAAAAGCAAACAGTAACCAAGTAGGGAAATCCCCTCCTACTTAAAAAAGTCACAAGTCTTACTTTATGAAACAAAAGAAACTGACTAAAGATGGTTCCAGAATGTTTATGTATGAGGGCCCAGATGTTTAAAGATTAACACTTTCTACCATACCCAGTTTTAATAAGAGCTTTATTCTCAACTTTCAGTCTTAAGTCAGCACATATAGTGTCAATACTAATACTGCCTGACAGGCCTCTGATTACATTGGTAAAAACTTCTTTAGACATAAAACACAGATATAATGATTCTCACCTAGAGAATATTCCAACATGCAGTTAAATTCTGATCAGCCTGTGTGTGATGAACTTGACAACTGTATACAGCTGCACCAACTTCAAAGTGTATGAAAACTGGGCCAGTTTTATTGGGCCATCATGAGCACATAACAGCAGTGGCACAGAACTTCTGTCACGCACTGTTATCCCGACTTGCAAAAGGCATGGAACAGAACAATAAATGTATCACAGCAAGATGATGCCATTACAGGAATTAGGCTTGGGTGTCACAATCTTTTCCAGGTAAGCAAAGTGAGACTGGGCACCAGTGCACAAACTATCACCCACGTAGAAAGGGTTTCACAACAAGCAGAGGAACTTTAAAGATTTCTTTCTTGCTGCCCTGACTGCACCAAAAGAACACAACCTTAACACTGGAAAGTAAGCCAAAAAGCTTTGAAATAAAGAATCTGAAGTTAGACCTCATCTCTGATGCATCTATCAGTGCAAGAAAAGTCTCATGTATCACATGCTTCATTAATTTTTATTGCCCTATGACATGTGTTAAGTTGCAATACAGGACACCTTTTTCAGACACAGCTGATTGCATATTTAAGTTGTATTTGCAAATCAAACTCAAACAAGAATCAAAACAGGCAAGCTGCAAATAACCACAACCTTACAGCTAACCCAGACAGATCACTGTCATCTCATGCCCACCTACACCTGCACTGTTGGCCTGGTATCATGGGTGCTGATTCAGACTTCAGAGGGTGCTGCTGAGGACAGTACAAATCTGACACTGAGAAAGCAAGTATCTCAGTTCCTGCCATATCTGCTCAGCTATTTCAGTTTCCCTTTAATGTTTTCTAGGGCTTTTTCATTCCAAATGTTCCTAAAATCACAACACACTACACTTTCTCCTCTCTTCAGTTAAGTCATGTCAACATGATGTTCTGGATCGACTGATAACAAAAAGGTAGCTACGCTATGAGTTAGGAATGATTGCTTTATTCTGCACCTAGTCTCAGCAAAATCCTGGTTCTGTAACACTCTCCATCAGATCCTGTGCTGCTGGGTGTCTGCTAAGAGCCCTCCGAGCAAACTTAAGAGGAATGGGGCAGTGGACAGGAAAGCCATCACTGCAGTTCTTTTACAGTGTGTCTATTCTGTCCTTAATCCTGCTCAAGGCTCCCACAAAAATCAGCTTGTCTGCCCACAGGAGGGAGACTAACCACAGCTCAGTATGCAACAAACTTACTGCCCCTGAAGAAATTGCAAGTATCATTCTTTCCTCTGAAATCCCTCAGTACCGTTGTGTCTTTTCTGCAATGTTACCTGCTTCGTGCTCAGACTGCAGAGCAGGATGTCTCCAGCTGCTGTAGCAACACACACACAGTCTTGCTCTGGAAGATCTTCGATACCCACGATGTAGCCACTTCCATCCTCAGGCAAGAAACCCTCTTCAACCAAGGAAACTTCTCTTGTCGCCTTGACACAGAGAGAGTAATGACTTAGTAATTACACATCACCTCAGTGGGGTTTTTGCAGAAATGACAGACTGACATCCATGGGTATATTTCATCCTATTGCAGTTACACAAAGCATTAACAGCAGAAAAGAGTATGTGAATGGCACCAGGAAACGTCACTTATCCATAGGAAACTGTGAAGATCCTCTTACATTAAAAGTGCTAGGCAGACAGTGAGAAACTCATATAAGGAAGCAAACAATAAATGACAATACTGCAACTTCCAATCTGTCTTGCTAATCATCTTTTAACCCTTTTTTCATAACTCCTCGCACAGTGTCAACATTTAGAGGTGCATCAGTAGCTGCCTAAAGTGTCCCAGTACTATTAAGGGGAGATGCAGACTTCATGAAAAAGAATTTCTAAGGATAAGCATTTGCATGTGCACTAAGATACAGCAATCTTTGAAAATGAGATCCCTGGTAAGCCCCAAAGCTCTTCTGCCAAGTTAAGTTCAGAACCGAATGTACTAAAGGGAATCAGATGCCTCAGAGCTGCACAGTGTGAAGACAGCAACCCAGCTCTAACAACAATTCGTAACTCAGTAGCAGTATTTTACTTCAGCGATATGTGGGGGTTTTTTGCCCCCTAGAGCACGGTTTCAAAAGCTTCCTTCTGTGCTTTTCACTACCTCTTTGCCTCCTTGGTTCTGTTTTGTGAACCGTGTCTCTGATTCCACTGCTCGCCAGGTCACTAAGCCACGTGAGTGATCCATGTCAAAACACAGCCACGCTCCCAAGAGGCCGATTTAGTATTTTAGAGGCACAGAAGGCCTCTTCAGCCACCGAGATGACAGTGCGGCGATCCAGTGGCACAGTGGGAGGGCGGCGAGCGGCGGAGGGCGCAGCCGGAGGGTCTGAGCGCCCCAGACACCGCCGCACCGGGACACAGGCGAGCTCCCGGCAGACACCGCCGCGCTCCCGGAGGAACCAACGCTTTATTCCAGCTCTGCAAACAAAGCTGACCCCAACAACACGCCGGCAAGCACGAGCACTGTCCCCCGAAGCCGCAGCCCTGGCTCTCACCGAGTCCTCGCCGGGGCGCAGCTCCAGGAGCCCGTACTGGGAGCCCACGAGGACCGTACCGGGCTCGGCACCGAGGCAGAAGCACCGCGGGGTGCCCGTGGCGGCGGCGCAGCGGCGCCCGCCGGCCCGGAGCAGCCGCAGGTTCCTCATGGCGCGGGGAGGCAGCGATGGACGCCGGGTCCTCACAGCGCCGCCATCTCCCGCAGGGCGGGCGGGCGCAGGCGCCGTGCGCGGAAGCCGCCGCTCGCAGGGCGGAGCGGGGCCTTTCCCTGCCTGCTGCGGCCGTGCGGTCTGTGCCGGGCCGGGTCGCCAGGGGTTGTGCCTCAGACAGCAAAAACAGTGCTTTGACTCCTCAGCTGCTCAGCTCTCTGTGGGGCTGCGCACAGGATCACAGAATCATAGGACCGCCAAGGTTGGAAGAGACCTTTAAGATCATCCAGTCCGCCCGTCAGCCTGGCAATGCCACTGTCACCACTTAAACCCTAAACTACATCACCCAGCGCCAGATCCGGACACCTCGTGAACACCTCCACGGATGGTGACTCCACCACCTCCCTGGGCAGCCTATTCCAATGCCTGACCACCCTGACAAGGAAAAAAGTGTTTCTAATATCTAATCTGAATCTCCCCTGCCTCAGCTTAAGGCCATTTGCCCTTATCCTCTCCCTGCAGGCACGGCAGAAGAGATCGGCCCCCACCTGGCTATAACCTCCTTTCAGGTGCTTGTAGAGAGCGATGAGGTCCACCCTGAGCCTCCTTTTTTGAGACTAAACAAACGGCTCCCTCAGCTGTTCCTCATAAGACATGTCTTCCAGACGTTTCATGAGCCTTGTAGCTCTTTGCTGGACACTTTCCAGCACCTCAATGTCCTTTTTGAAGTGAGAGGCCAGAACTGAACTCAGTACTCAATGTGTGGCCTCACCAATGCCTGTGCCAGTGCTAGTGCATAAAGTGACACTGGAAGCAGGATGATTCTTTTGCAGCCAGTCTTGTCACTAAACAGCTGAGGAACTCCAGCTGAGACTTTTAAGGCACTTCCAGGCCAGCCTTCACACAGGCCAGTGCTGCCCTGTTGGCACTCTGTCTGTCACGTTCTGTCACCTCCCTCCAGGTACAAATGAGGGGCAGAACGCAGCTCAGCTTTCAGGGGAGAGACGGACTTCATGCAAACATAGTTATAGCCTTCATGCTTTTCCCTTTTCCTAGTGGAGCTCAATTCCAGCAGCACTGAACCTCAGTACAAGAAAGACAAGGAGCTACTGGAAAGGGTCCAGTGGAGGGCCACAGAAATAATTAGGGGTCTGGAGCCTCTCTCTTATGGGGAGAGACTGCAAAAAGTGGGCTTTTGTAGTCCAGAGAAGACCGAGAGGGGATCTCATCCATACATATAAGTATCTCAAAGGCAGGTGCCAAGAGGATGGTGCCAGACTTCTTTTGGTGGTGCCCAGTGAGAGGATGAGGAGCAAAGGCCATACACTAATACATAAGAAGTTTCATCTAAACATGAGGAAGTACTTCTTTAGGTTGAGGGTGGCAGAGCCCTGGAACAGGCTGCCCACAGAGGTCGTGGAGTCTCCCTCTCTGGAGACATTAAAATCCCACCTTGACATGTTCTTGTGCAACCTGTTGTAGGTGACTTTGGCCTTGGCAAGGGGTTTGGACAAGATAATCTCTAGAGATCTCTTCCAACCCTAACAATTCAGTGATTCTTGTGTGATTCTGTAATCCAGTCTAATAGCCAAATGCTGAGGCAAGACAAATTCGGGACAAATCGGTTTTGGCTATGGAAATATGTAGCTTTTACATCCTATAATTAGCTTCATGTGTGTTACAGTTTGGCAGTTTAGGCCAGTGGAAAGACAGCCCATCAGACACCTAGGTTTGCTTTTTCCTCTTCTGGTATTCAACTTGACTAAAGTCAGTGATAAAACTCTGTAAAGCTGGCTAAACTCAAAGAGGGCTTTCTTGAGACCAACAGAAATGGGTGATATCAAGGCTCAGTTATCCCTGCACACAGAGAAAGTCAAAGCCATCCAGATTCATTATCCTGGGGATAAAGGCATAAGAACTGCCTTCCCGGGCCAGTCCAGTACCTGCCAAGCCCATCAGGGCCTGGCAGCTCTAACAGGAGGAAAGGCAGCTGACAGAGAGCATGTGAACCTGTCTGTGCTCTGCCCCGCCCACCGGACTCCCCCTCAGGACTTGCACCGCTTCTTTTGGTCTTTGACACCCCTATTCCTTGCAGTAGCTCTTCTGGAAGCTTTTTCAGGGTTTAGTCTAGACCCCTTGGCCCAGCCTGATCCCATCAGCCTCGTCTCCCGCGGCACCAAGTTACCACTGTTCTTACCCATAGGAATTTGCCTGCCTTTGCTCAGTTGCTCCAGCTGATTGCACAGCTGTGGCTCTCGGATTGCGGGGTGCGCTGAGCAGCGGGTCTGCATCGCCGCCCGGTGGTTTTGGAGGCTTGGGGAGAATCCCTCCCAGCAGACGGGACTTGCGGGTACCCTGTAGCCTTGACTCCTTTCCATGTGCACCTAGTGAATCATTTTCTTCCCCCCAACCAGCTGAAGCGCCCTTCTTTATTACTATTTTCACCTCCGCGTCCCCGCCGCGCTGCCCGGCCCGGCCCCCCCGCCCCGCCCCGCCGGGCACCGCCGCCGGACCGGCCCGGCAGGAAGCGCAGGGCGGCGGCCGCAGGTGTTCCCGGAGGGAGCTGCGCGTTCCCGCACCGCCATCACCCCACCCCCAAAATCCTCCGACCAGCGGGCGGCTCGGATTCCCTCCCCCGGCGCTGCCCGCTACAGGCGGTGCCAGGGTCAGCGTTGTGCCAGGCTCCAGCCGCCGGCGCTGGTGCCCCGGCGCGGTGCAGCTGGGCTGGGAGGCGCTTCTGGGAGAGGCACGGGGAGGGGCTCTGGGGCTGCCTTGTGCCGCTCACGCCGCAGCTCCGGAGGGGTTTGTACGCAGTTCACCCTGTTCTGTTTTCATTGATGAGTCAGTGTTAAGGCAGCTTTTGGCTAAATATATTTTTCAGGCAGTTCCCTGGCAACGACTGGACCGAAGAAAACCTGGAGCAGAAGCCGCTTTTCTGTTGCTGTTGGTTTGTTGGAAGCTGGGGTTACCTGCTTGGTGGTACTTGCAGCAGTACTCTATGCCAGCAGACGGTGGCTTCCAGGAGCATCTCTCTGCTTCTCTTAAGGAGGTGAGGTCTTATCTAGAGGGCTTTGCAATGCAGATCTGACATGACTCCTTGTAACTTGGTGCTTGAACCTGAAATGCTTACTTGATCCTTTTCATGGTGTGGACCCATGGACCATCATGCTGGTAAGAGGCAAAAGTGTGATGGTGTCTTCAGACTGTACAGGAGATACTTGGTACTACCATTAAAGCTCCGGGGTCTGTTCAGGGGAGTTGAGAGTGTTACTTCCTCCTGATGATCATTTGTGGCAGGCAAAATTAGCTTGGAAATGAAGCTTTTGGGTGTTACAGAACCTTAGTTGAGGCAACACCTTCACAAAGGGTGCTTGTTGTTGGCATTTGTGAATGTGTTCAGCCCCGGGATCCATGGCCATGGGAGTCAACTAAAAGAATTTCAGTAGCTTTCCAAAAAGAGTGAACATTATCAGTAGTTGTCTGTAAAGCTGATGTGGGAACAGGAGTTGGCAGCAATAAACATGATGGTGCTTAGCAAGCACTAGGGTGGGTAAGCCTTCTTTCAGTCATGAGGGTAAGTTGTTCCTCAGAGTGTGAGGTTGGGCAACATCTCTGTGTGCTCTGTTGTATTATCTCCATTCACATGTCATACAGCTGGATGTTGTGTTTAGTAGTTTTGTGTCTGCAGTTAGATTCCCACTAACTCAACACTGCAACAATTTATTTGCTTACATATTTGCTTCAGATATGTTAGTGTCTGAAACTGAAGTTTAAAAAAAAAAAGCAAAAAATTATTTGTAGATACTGTTCTGGAGTGTTGTTAGCTTTCTTTATACAGGAGCTGTGGGTGTTTGCAGCTCTGAGCAGAAAATCACACCTGTCATATGGTGAAGCACTTGAAAAAGTGCTCAGAAGCATGGCAGAATTGATCCTTACGTATGATCAAAATTCATCTGAATGCATACCTGAGCAGCTGGCTATAGCTTTTAAGTTGACCCCTTCTCTGAGAGAAAAGTGGAACTAGAGATCTACACAGATCCCTTCCAGCATGTTTTTTCTCTTTTGCACCTTGTGTTCCTCCTGGGACCCAGGTGGTTACTTTGACCACTGAACAACCAAGTGTCTTTTGCAAGTATCACAGAATTACTTTCTCTGATGCATAATTGATCATGTGATTCCATCCTACTGGATGAAGAACTAACACATAGCATACATGCTTTTTAACGAAAATATTCAGCTGACACAAATTAGTTAAAAGGATGCTGCATAAGGCTGGATTTTTCTCCAGACACCATAGTTTAAAGTATTTGTTGAACGTTCAGTGTAATTACCAGGACACGCTTACCTCCAACCCCTTGACCTAAGTATGTGCCTACCCCCAGAGCTTTTTATCTTGCCATGTTTTCTACAACCATTCCTTAACATTTTAAGTCCTGAATGCCCTCATTATTGCTGTTGATTTTGTATGCTCACAGGCTGTACTTATTTTTCACTCAAAAGATTATTTTTTATTACTGTTTCTTAGTTGCTAGTCCAGGCTAATTTAGAAATGAAAAAGGAAGAAAGCAGATATGTAGAGGTCATCTGAGCAGAGGAAGGCAGGGAGCAACGACCAAAAGTAGAGTTGGAGGTCTCGGCTGGGTAGTTTGAAAGCTAGGGTATGTTTTTTTGTTGTATGCTAGACGTGAGCTTATTCCTTCTTTTTTATTTGCTTCAGGTTCTATAACGATGATATAATCAGGACCTGCTGTTACTTATTTACCTAAAGAATTTCCCGTTTTGATCTATTTCCTGAAAGAGATGAAGAAAGGACCAGAAAGCGGAGCATGTCCCCTTGCAGCTCTAGGAAATTTAGTGGAGTCAAATCCAGATGATAACAGCAGAAATGGAGCCTCAGTGAAAGACAAAGATGTGCTTTCCTTTCCTGGAGAACTGGAAAACATACAGCTGAAACCTAGCAAAGAAACATCCAGAAAAAAACTCTGTGGCTATTTAAATAAGCTTGGCATCAAGGGGCCAATCAAGACCTGGAAGTCTCGCTGGTTCTTTTATGATGAAAACAAATGTCACTTACTATACTACAGAACTGCCCAGGACATTAACCCTTTGGGGTCTATCGAGCTCTCCAGTGCCAGCTTTGACTGCAAAATGGAAAACGGGGAAGGGATTTTTGAGATCAGAACACCAAGCAGAGCTTTTACTTTGAAGGTAAGGGGCAGCATCTTCTTGTAATGAAACATTCCCAGTCAGGACAGACAGATTTCTACTAAGGCATCTCTTAGCTTGAATTTCACTTTAGTCCTCCCATCTTGGATCGTTACCATTTGGACCTAAATTACTTGCTTGATTTGGCAAGGGTGGGACTGCAATATGTGTGAGATGGCTGTTGTTTAACAGACTAGGAATAAAACCTGAGATGAGATGGCTGTTGTTTAACAGAATAGGAATAAAACCTGAACTATGTGCTGAATTAAAGCAAATGGGGAGTCCTGCAGTCCACACATAATGTACTGAACCGAAATGAACTCCCCTGTCTAAAATGATTGTTCCAGCAGGAATCTTTGCTAGATTTTTACCTCCGTGAAAGTTGCTTTTAAGAAGTTCCGTGGGTGATTCCTGTCTGAAATAATTGTGACATTTCTGCTTAGCCTTGGAGCATAGTAAACCAAAACACGTTTAAAGTCAGGTCAGCGGTCCACTGAGATTCTGCTACGTAAGGCCATACTAAAGATTTACTCTGTCCTCCCAAATTGGGGTTAGGACCAGAGGATACAGATTCAGCATAGATGCAGCTGGCCTTTATTTCTGCTGACTTGTGTAGCAAAGTGGTAGTCATCCCCTCAGGATATGTCTCATGCTGATGAGATTATTCCCTTCCTTTTCCTGTTTTTTTTTTTTTTTTTTTTTTTATGTTAGGCAATCAGCAAGCAGGCAATGATGTACTGGCTGCAGCAGCTGCAAATGAGACGTTGGGAATTTTGCAACACTAAGAGCAGATTTCCTGTGGGCAGCTCCCAGCTTGTGAATGAACCTCTAGCTGGCAGAACAAGTAGGTGTTGAGTATGTCGGCTTTTCTGTTGCTTTCAGCACACCCTCCATGGATGGTGTTCCTCATCTGTAAGTGGGCAGAGGTTTTGGTCAGATTTTGAAATGCATGTGCCAACTATCAATGCTTGATCAATATTTGGAACTTCTACCTTATTGTGCATGAAAGTGAATAAGCTGCCTCCAAATCCACAGCATGTGTTTGGAGATGTCCAGGTATTATCCTATGATCATGCATTCCATCTTGATTTTCCTCACACATCTGAAGTGTGCACATTTGGTATATTCCCTTCCTCTTGCTAGGTCTGTGAAATTTAGAGTGAGCAAGTTTATTTTCAGCAGTGGTATGAAGATGTTCATTCCTAGAAGTGGTGGTTCACAGATGAGTGGATCAGGGGAGGGTACAAACAGGGTGTCCACCTGTTTAGTCATGACTAGATGCACATTTTGTTTGAGACAAATAATTCCCTACCTAGTAAGTGTCTGCTCTGAAGAGTTCTGGGTACCTTGGCATTTTGGTACAGCAGGGAAAAATTTGGTAGCAAACTGTGGAGTGTTACCCACACATTAAAACTACGAAACATGATTTGAGATGTGGAAAGAGAATGGCAAAATCTCCCTTACTTATTTCTCTAGGCAGTTAAAAAGTTTAATTGTTTAGGGTTAGTCGTTCTTATATATACGGTTGAAATCAATTGGTTGTCCTTGAATAGATGATTGTATTTGTACATGGAAACTTCTGTAATTTGATGGAAAACTAAGGAAGACTGCTCTGCTGCCCTCGTTCCACCTGACCATTTGAACATAGAATGTACACCTGTAGTAAAATATTGTGGCTCTCAGGTTACGTGAAGGAGCCAAAGTCCAATGGAATTCTATCTTGCTCATTTGCTTTTGTGTTCTGTTTTGTTTTTACACAGATGTGGTTGACAATGATGACTTTCTACCTTTGGTGAAAACACCAACAGAAGCAGTGGGTTTAAAGGCAGCATCTCTGCCTGCACCCCAAACATCTACTGCTTTGCAGAACATCTCCCTTAAGCACCCTTGGACAGAGATACAGTAAGTGAATGAAGAGAACTAGATTGCAGAGTGCAGTTGACATGCTGGTCTACCACTATGTGCCTTCCTTGCCTGTCATGTGTTGTTTGAAACAGGACTCTTGCCTAGGTGGAAGAACTGTAAATAAGCTTTTTAAGTATATTCCAGGGTAAAGCAAACTTCCTGCCAGAGGGTCTTTCACATACCCCAGTTCTGATGCATTTCACATCATCTTGCTCTTTTAGCAAAGATCCTAGTGGCAGACCTAGGACTTGGTTAAACTCTCTTCAGTGTAAGCAGTGCCTTGCATGCCTGTGATGCATCTGCACAGCAGTTGTGGAAGGGCACATGGTCAGGTTGAGCTGGACTCAGTAGGTAGTGACAGAAGCCCATTAGCACTTTTCAGTTGTTTCAAAGGACCTTGAATGTAATGCATTCTCTAAAGCAGGAGCTCCAAAGAAAAGGTTCTTGAGCCTGTAATATGGCCTGACTGCACAGTTTGCTACTCCTTCTCCTGGATTTCAAGTTACAAGCCTTGGGCAGGTACAATTGCACAAAAGCAACCCTATCAATATCTCAGTAGGTATTTCCTAATCACTTATTTACATATAACCAAAAAAATGTGTAAGTGGCACAGGTGTAGTAGGTAGCCAGCCACCTGCCAAATATTTTTGTTCGGGAGGTTGCCTGTTGTTTTTTACCACCACTACTGTGGCTATAATCTGATGCCTGTAGGAGGAAATACCCCCATGGGACCGGTGAGTATCACAGTCAGCTGTACTATTTTGCAGGCTGTGCATTTTCTCCTACTCACTAATTTTTGATTAAAAGTAACGCAAACATTATCTCCTCCCTCACCCCCCTAACTCTCCAGCCTTGCCTGACTAGCAATAGTCTCTTCAGCTTCAAATTGTATTGCTCCCCTGATTTTGTAAACATCTCTCCAGGCTCTCTCTCACTGTCAGGCTGGATCTTCATGAGTGTAACATGTCTGGATCCCTGAGCTTCTGCAGTCTGAGAGGAAAAACAAACTGCAGCATGAGGTAGAGAAAATCAGGAAAATTGCATTAGATGAGTACTAACTGCAGACAACAGGGGTTGAAGGTCTGCTGATCTTAAGCGCCAGTATGTTCCCTCATGTCAGTAACGTCTGTTCTTCTGCTGGAGCCAGTAGCAAGGCATAAGGAGAACAGTATCTAAATGGTACCTTCATTTACAGTTAGGAAAGTAGCAGACACTGAGTCTTTTGCAGACCTCAAACCGGGGCTTATTTTGTTTTAGCTGATGGGCAGCATGTGAGGAGAAGGGAAAAGACCTGTATGCATGCATACCTTTTTGCATAGGTTTTACAGAAAATACTTGTACATTTGTGGCTCTGTATGATGTTGTAAAGTTATTTCTTAGTGCTTTTGGCAATATCTGATAACAAGCAGCTGAAACAAACTGTTTCTGGTTCTGACTGCAAATTTGTTGCTGAATCTTTCTATTCCATTTAGTCTATTGACTTGGTTGTGGCAAGGTTATTTCTTAAATGTGGTTTGGAGCACAGAACCCATGGCTGCTTCAAATGTGATCCTTGTCCAAGTTTTGGCTGTGCTGTAGGTAGCTGAGCTTTTCTTGGCACTTGGGGATTTCTGCCATGTGCTAAGGGAAGGGGCAGAGAGAGGGAGGGAAGAAGAGAGGGAAGGAGAAAGAGAGGGGGGAGAGAGATGATGTTGGTCTACTGTTACCTTCGATCCCTCTGTTTCATCTGTTATGTATAGGGCTCAAGCACATGGGGAAAGATCACTGGATTTTACGTTGCTGTGCTGGTACTGATTTTGTGGCATCTTCCTGATTTACAGGAGTTTAAGCCTTGCTCTCCTCAGTTCCACCAGTGCTGTGAAGAGTTCATTTTTCAGCACATGAAGGAGAGAGATTTTGGGAGGCGAAGTGGGAATTAAGGGGAGGTAGAGGTATTGAGTAGTTTGAATGTGCACTGACTGCAGTGATCATGACATCTCCTGTTCACTAGCCTGTCTTCATCTCTTCTTGTTTCAGAAACACTGTCTACAATATCTGTGGCTCCAAACAGCTCTGGGGGAACAATGAGAATGTCTTCAGCTTCGATGAATTCCAAGAGCATCCTGCGAACCTGGATGAGGAACAAGAGGTGGAAGTGGAGGCAGGGTGTGCAGGTGATTGTTACTGAGCTGTGTGAGCAGGTCTGAGCGTGATGCCTTTTAGTAGGAATCAGGACTTAGCAGGAATGGGAAGGAGAGGGTGGTAAGTTGTCAAGGGATATGAAGACTCTTATCACATTGTCTCATGTCTCTTCCTGTCTTGTTGCCACAAGACTGGCTCTTTTGACTCTGCTTCAGGTTGCATCTGTCTATATCTTCTACCTCTGCAACCTTCTGCAGAGGCAAAAAAACCCCAAAATCCATGGTGCCAGACATATTTCTTTGAGATAGAATCGCTGCACAGGCAGAGGCTAAGCAGAGCAGCTCCACTGCATGCTTACCTCTCCATGGTGGTAACTTGCATTTGCTGTGGGCAGTATACATGAGGAGGGTGCAACGTGGGTTAACAGGTACGATAAAACTGCACAGCTTCATTTATTCTGGGCGCACCTGTGTCTGATCCCCACTGTTTCAGCTCCAATCCTGTGGATCCCAGCAGGTCAATTTTCCTTGTCCTGTGTGTCAGCCTTCTCTGCAGAAGTGTTGTGAGTCCCCCAAAGCAAGACTTGGGAGTCCAGAGTAGCAAAGCAATTCTATGTAAATTAAGCCTATCTCTCTTCAGTTAAGGAAGGAACCCTGGAGGATGGAAGGATGGAGTCCAGGCTGAACTGGATTAGGAAAGCCAGGTGGACAAACAGTGGCTTTCCAGGCTCACATGAAGAACTGTCCAGGGAGAGGAACCCAATGGATAAAGTGAGTGTTCTACAGCAACAGATCCTGACGCTGGCAGAGGAAGTCAAGTCACAGAAGGTAAGGTGAAGAGACTGCTGCTTCTAAGGGCAGGGCCCTGAGGCTGGTTGCCGGGACTCCCTGTACGTTGGTCTTAGGCTGAGAAGTGCTCAGCAGGCACTAATGGGACCACTTGAAGCTCCTGGTGTTACCCCTTTGTGTGTGCCTGATTGTGCCCAGCACAAGGGAAGACCTCCAGCCATTACTAGGAAATGCAGCCATGTAAAAGAGGGAGATAAAACAAATCCAAGTGTGCTCTGCTGGTGTCTTGCTTGTGCATCTCTATTGCTCACTGAAGGTATGAAGTACAGTCCTGAATAGGTACTGTGACACTGGCAAGAACTGTCAGGTGGAGTCATGCTGTTAACAAGTCATTCTTTTTGAACAGTGAACCACCATTAAAATGTTATTTGACATGAGTCACTGCAAGGGCTGTCTCTCATGAATGATACTGTTCTTCACAGACGGGGAGCAATGCCAGGTTCTCCACTAATGATTCCGCTGGTAATAATTCCAGCGGAAGAGACAGGAGAGCCAGGTCCCACGGTGGGCAGTCAATTGCATCCTTGATTTGCTTGTTTAAGTGTCTGAAATGGCAAAGCCTGAATCAGCAACGTGTTGCTGGGGCAAGGTTTCATGCCTTCGGGTAGGATGGAGACAGTGAGGACTCTGGCAGTGGGAAGATTAAAATGGATACTGCAATTACCTCCTGGTAGCACAGGAGGATGCCGACTGCATTATTTCCCCCCGATTTTACCACACTTCTGACCAGATCTCCAGGTTCTCTGCTGGACCTCCCAGGAATGATTGTAGGAAAGCCAGAATTCAGACAGTGTGAGCAACAGCTTCTGTGCTACAATCCACGTAAAGTCAAGCCATCTGCAACCTGCTGCAGAGACCTTTCAGGCCCAGCTCTGCGAGCAGAACTTCTTTGCTGTGGTGTCAATGTGGTTTTAAGATTTCTGCATTCAGTTTTCCTTCTGAAATGAGTCAATTGCAAGATCTTGCAGACCTTTCGCTGTTGGGTCTGTGCTGTCTGTGCTGCCATTGCCCTGGGCAGCACTGTGATGTGATGACTTTGCATTCCCTTTCCAGGAGCTGGTTAAACTTCTCCACAAAGCTCTGGAGGCAGCCCAGCAGGAGAAGCGAGTATCTAGCATGTATCTCACTGCTGCAGAAGATAAGGACAGGCTGGAGCTGGTGCGCCACAAAGTGAGACAAATAGCAGATCTGACTAGTCGACTGGAAGCTCTTGAAAAAGAAAAGAAGGAACTGGAGCAGATACTGACTTTGAGAGACAGCCACATCCAGGAACTCAAGGAACATGTTCAGCTTCTGATGGAGAAGAACCACGCCAAACAGGAAGTCATCATGGCCTTGACAGAACAGATGGCCCGAGAGCTCTCTGACCCCCTGCAAGAAGACAACAATGTCACTGCAGAGACGTTGTATAAGCAGCAGGAGGAGATTGAGCACCTAAAGGTGTGTGAGACGGCACAGATCTTTTGGAGGCTCCCATTTCTGTTCCCTCAGGTTCAGTGGGAGGGTGTTTCTTGTGGGAAGCACAGAATATGCTTCTGCTAGTTGTTCCATCTGCCTTCAAAGGAGAAAGGCTGGAAGGGGCTCACCTGATGCTGTTAGAGTGCTGAAAAAGCTTCTGGGTCAGCTTCAGCTCAGACCCTGTTTTGTTTGACTTTGCATCATCATTCAGTGCTTGCCTCTTTCTTTGCTTTCTTTTGTTTCAGGGCTGCAGTCTCACTTGCTGCCTTCACTAACTTGTTTTCCCTGTGCTTCCTTCTTGGAAACAGTTTCCCAATACATCCTGGTTCTTTCAGATCTATCCTGTTGTATGTGCAGAGTTATAATGACCAGTTAGTGTGAGGTGGAGAATTGCCCAAAAAGCCACTTGCTACATTGGGGGAGAGTGTTTTTGCTGTCTGCCATGGGGCTGAGATTTGTTTCCTTTAAAAACAAACAAACAAACAAAAAACAAATCAACCAACCATATGAAACCCAAACAAAGCACATATATTCTACATCTTATTTAGGTGCTTCTCTAGCTTTATATGACCTGGATGTCTCCCTGTTTTTTAAGCATATACATGAATTTAGCATTTTCAAGTGTCTTGACGATGCATGACGTTCCTATTTAATGTTGTGCCTTGGTTTCCTTTGTAGGCAATATTTATCCTGAGGAGTCCTGTCTGCTCCCCAGAACACAAAATTTTTGAGATACTTTATTGTCCCTAACATAACCTGGTGTCCCTGAAGTGGGAGGGATTTTAAACCCCCCAAGAACTCTCCCTGTATGACTGTTTTGCTTCATGGCAGGATGATATAGATGCATACAAAACCCAGAATCAATTTCTCAATTCGGAGATCCACCAGGTTACTCGACTCTGGACAAGTGCTGCTGAGAATGAAAAAGCTCTTCTGATGAAGGTAAGGCAAAATGACCTTTTTCCTTTGGTGTGAACTGTTACTAATTTATTTTCAAAATTGGCACTAAATGGATTTTGATCTGCCAGGAGTAAGCTTTCTTCCCAATGTCTTTTTTTAGTGTGACCTTTCTTCTGCTTTGTGTTGTTCCCAAATTAGACATGATCATTTTCATTCTGCAATAGAAGTAAAATACCTGCAAAGTTCAGTCTTACGGGTGTTGAAACTTAACCCAGATTTCTGCATTTCAGCTATGCTTTTGTACACAAATGAAAAAGCAACACTGTGTAGGCAATCAGAAAAGGTTCCTGAGAGCTGACAGACTTGAGTCCTGGCTCCATCTAGTCATGGTTTCTCTGCTAGACCTGGCATTGCCACGTGGCAGCAGTCTTCAGGTCCTGCAGTTAGATCAGAGTTTTTATGTTTTTCTTAAGTTTTATTTTTGTTTCTAGCCTTGTAAGTGTGCATAACCTGGTTACTCTCAGACTTGTCTAATCCTACCTTTTGGTCTTGAACCACTTCCAAGGCTGGTGGTGTGTGCTGGCATTTGTTCTGTGGGTTTTGCCGAGGTTTTAGTTCCTTGGTTTTTAAGGTATTATCATGAAGGAATGTTTTAGGTTGCTTAAAGAATCACTGGCAAAGCTATCAGCTAAAGCAGGTTTAATATTAAAGAGAAAGCATGATGAAGTTTGTTGGCAAGGCTTGCTCTACTACTTACTGGATGGTTAAAGCACACAGAAGAAAACTAGTACTAAAACCTAAAATTGATAAATCGAAAACTAAAATCAATCAAAAATGATCTGTGTGGAGGCTGGAGATGGAAAAATGTAAGGATGGGAAAGGGTAAGGATAAAAGGAATAAGGGAGACCCTCCCATTGAGTCACAACGGTCAGCGTGGACCCCTTGCCAAACTGAGCCCTGAACTTGACTAACAGTTTAACTAACCTTGACTAAAGGTTTAATAGTGTTAAGCTTAGCAGCACTTAATCAATAGTTTAATAAAAGGTTCATACAGAATTTACTATAGCACAGAAGTAGCCCACTTGTAGGCCTAACTTACTTACAAATCCATGGTACTTAAGAATCTAGGAGAGCAACACTCATAGTGGATTTGCTGTAGCATGTTCCCACTCGCACACACACAGACCTATGGAGTATGTACAAGGTATACACCTGTGAAAATTTCCCCTCGAGTTCAGTGAAGTACTCAATGTTGGATGACTTTACATCTTCTCAACAGGCAAAGAGTGGAGCCTCAAGGAGTGGGGGCATCAGCTCAGGGTCTGTGGTCGTTGTTTGGTGGTGGTCCTCCAAGTATAGCAAACTTGAGAGCTGTCTGGCTCTGAGACGTGCCCCACTCAGAGGGAGGTTGCTGGTCACAGGCCACTGCAGTCTGGGAGAGCTCAAAGGATCTCACATAGGATCACAAGAGAGTGGGCTTTAGTCATAGTAATTTTCCATCCTGGCTGCAATTCGGGCTGGTAACTTTCTTTGAAAGTTTGGTAACAAAAATGTTATTCCACTTGGGTTTGCAAGAAAAATAAGCTTCCAGTGCTGTTCATTAAAAACCAGGAACTCGTTAGCAGAAATTCCTGGGAGCAGACAGTGTTTCTGATAAGCTCAAGAGGAGCTTAGCCCAGGTCCCATTCATCAAGGCTGAACCCTAATGAGCATTTCTGAGATCATAGTGTGGCCTCAGTTGGGGGATGCACCACCACAGGTATGTTTCCAGGTATGTTGTGGTTTCTGGAACAGGGCAAAAAGGTGCTTCTGAAGTGTTATTGCCATTCTTATATCTGTTTGCTTTCTAGTTCTTAGAAACCCTGCCTGCCTCCTAACTTACAGCCCTCTCTGATCCTGAAACAGCCATAACCTTCAGAAAGGAAGTAATCAGACCAGCCCAGCATGGTGCTCAGTGTGAGGCAACATGCTGATTAAAGTGGTAGTATGAAAGTCTCCCATGCTCCTTCCTGTCCCCTCTGTATGCAACCTAATTCTCTCCGTGGTTTCTGTTTCGTTCTTGTTTTCAACTGCTGCTTCCACTGAACAGGAGTCTTCACTGAGCTTCCTTTGAGATACTGGGTGAGTCTTGTCACCTCTGTGGCTGCAGTCCCTCACTTGTGGAGTGGGCTAAATCATCATTCATTTTTTCTGCTTTGTATGGCCAGGAGTATGGTGGTGTCGGGTACTGTCCTGGTATTTGAACTCATCTGGGCTTCCTGTGCTTGAGAAACAATGTGTACCAGTGCCATGGGACTGGGGGTGCTGAGGGGCATGTGGCACCTGGTCTGTGGTGCTGCCATGTATCCTGAAAATGGTACGCTTATAGCCCGGTCTCAGGAGCGGTGTGTTTTGTCAGGGCACAGCTCAATGTGGTGTACACAACTTGTGTGAGGGGCAGGGAAAAAGACTGCAGAGAATTCAGATGCAGTGGTTGCTCTTGGATTGTGTCCTGAGTTGAGCTGGCTGGAATATGGCCACCCACTGATGTAATGCAGTAGCTAAAGTAAGTGATGATGTAGTAGGTCTCCCACTCAATAAGCAACTTCTGTTGCATGCTGGTCCTGCAGTATGTGCTTGTTGATAGACCAAGGTGATTCATTTGCATCTGCAGTTCCACTGACTGTAGAAAACTACTGAATGTGTTTTCTGGGGCTTTGCTGTTCAGCAGTCTTTGCTTTTTGTGCAGACCAGGTCAGTAGAGAGCAGTGGCAATGCAGGAAGAACTCCCACTGATCCAGCTTTTTCCTTCTTGTTTCCCCATCAGTGTGCCTGCCTGCAAGCAAGAAACTGCCAGATGGAGAGCAAGTACCTGACAGTCTTGCGGAAGCTGCAGGAGGCTGTGCCTGGCCTGCCCAGCTCCCATGCTGAGTTGGTGAAGAATCTCATCCAGGAATCGCTCCAGTGGGATGTGAAGGAAGAAGCAGAAGAAGGTTTTAACTTGAACCCTGTAAGGTAAGAGTCAAGAGCTTGGGAATATTAACACCCTTGTAGAAGCCTGCCTATGAAGGGGAATGTGCAGGCCGGAGAGATCTGGGAACGTTTTTATAGCAGGAACTTGGAGTCGCAACATAGCAGAGGAAGTTGAGGAAGCTGGTTTGGTTTGGTGTTTTGGAGACCATGAATATCTGATAGCAACATATCACCATAGGTAGGGGAAGTTAAAGATGGTACAGCTAAACTTTTCTTGCAGTGGCAGATAGTATGGCAAGTGATGACAGCCATGGATTGCCTGGGAGGTGAATAGTGGACATGAGGATGAACTTTCTCTGTAGGAGAGGCCACCTGGTAGCTGAGGCATCTCTGTCCTTAGGGATTTTCTACTCCGATCATTGCCCTGTGTTAATCCTAGGGACAGCCTTGCAGTGAAGGTGGGCTGCACTAGAAACCTCCAGAGAGCCTTGCCACTAGCACTGCTGGGGTCCCTACGTGTGTTTATGCCTTCCTGCCCAGTCAGTGCTCCTGTTCTGTAGCAGTGTCCATTTTATCTGTTTAATGAGTCTTGCAGGTTCTGCAGATAGCTTTGGAGATGAGACCCCTAGGCCAGGCTTGGTCCCTCTGTCAAGAATATGATGATACCTTACAAGTATCCCACCCTGTGGATGGATGGTGCACAAACCCTCAATGAGCTGTACTGTCAGCACTCCTGGCGTGTTCCAATTGGTAGGAGATTTTCACTGTGTACCAGGAGACATCAGAAAGGACTGTGGATCTCTGTTCTTTGGTCTGATGCCCCAAAGCCTTTGCAGTCCATTCCTACAGAACTGTCTCTGCCCTAGGACACGGTAGGGAGAAGGTACACAGGGTGAGCTAGATACTCCCATAGGGGCTGGGGAGCTGTGAGAGAGGTCTGATGAGGCTGGGCCACAGCTCAGAGCAAAGTTACAGTTGAGTCTAAGCTTGTATGCCATTGCTGCAGGCTCCCATTGGTCCTCAAGGCTCTGAGACAGTGGGCATGGCAGGCTGTCACATGCTGCTGCCAGGGAAGGGAAGGAGAAGTACCTGTGCTCTGGCATGAGTGATGGGAATGTAGCAGCAGGCTGTAGCTGGCATGACCCCAAGCAGTGTCCTTGACAGAGGTACTAGCACTGTCATTTGAACTAACCACTGCCTTGTGTTCTCCAGTGAGTATGATGAGTATGGGTTTATGACTGTACCTGACTATGAAATTGAGGACTGGAAACTTCTGGCCAAAATCCAAGCCCTGGAGATAAAGTCCAACAAACTGCGGAGCCAGGAAATTGTGGAGAAGCCCCTCCGTGACAGGTGGAACAGCATCGGAGAGCTGAACCCCTCTGCAGAGTTGAAGAGCCTGATCCGCAGTGGCATTCCAGTGGAGCATCGGCAACGGGTGTGGAGGTGGATTGTCAGCCGGCACTGCAGCCGCCTGCCTGACCACTACCAGCGGCTGCTGCAGCAGAGCAGGAGCACTGAGCACCCTGCCTGCCGCCAGATCGAGCTCGACCTGCCCCGCACGCTGACCAACAACAAGCATTTCTCCTCTCCCACTTCCCAGCTCATTCCCAAGCTCCGGAGGGTATTGCTGGCATTCTCCTGGCACAATCCTGCCATTGGATACTGCCAGGGACTGAACAGGTGAGAAGCCAGGTATGCTGCTTCTTCATGGAATAGCACTGAAAAGGTGTAGACACATACTCCAGGCTGTGATGCTTGCCTCTCTGGAGTTCTGTCCTGGCTCTAGGTATTTTCCTGCAGAATTCTGCATTTGGTGTCTTTTTTTTCATCCAGTGTTGTTGCTGGGATCCAGCAAGCAGCAGGATGCACTTGTTTAGCGTCTTTGTAGTTACAGAATAGGAAGGAACAGCTGTAGGAGGTAGGGTGAGGCAGTCCCAGAATAACAGCATGAGGCTGGGGCTGAATTTTTAAGTTGTAATGTACTCAGCACTGGTGATTCCTTTGTTTGCTGAGAAGAGTTGAGAGAAATGTCGTGAAGTGTTAAGATACAAGGGAAGTGCAGCAAATAACTCAAGGAGAGGCTGAGGAAACTGAGATGGTTCTTTCTGGAGAAGAGAAAGTTCAGGGAACCTAAAAGCTTCTTTCACTTGGCAAAGACAGCTATAGGAAAGGTAAACACAGATTTCTTAGAATTGTCCTACCAAGTGAAAAAGGCACCAGGCACAAGCTTCAAGAAGAGAATCTCCAGTTGGAGCTTTTCACATGAGGAATATCTGTATAAGCTATTTCTGTTGTTCTTTGTGTGGTCTTCAGAAAGACATTTTCCACTCCAGAGAACCCTTGATATTAGATATCATCTCTCCAGTCTGTCTGAAAGGGATAAATCAGAGCTAAAGGAAGTAAGGGATATAAAAGAATGTATGGGAAGGTGAACTACATCACATATGGAGTACCTTTGAGTGAGCTCTTTCCTGTATTGAAATAGCCAAAATCAACACATTACTAACTTCAGCAGATTTACAGAAAATTCCCTTAGGTTGGAAACCCAGCTTTGTCACACCAGTTCCATATTTTCTGACAGAGGCACATGGGAAAGAAAATCACAGCCTTATGGTTCCTTCAGAAACATGCAGAACAGATCACTTGTCTCTCTGTCCAGCTGTCCTGATACATTGGATATTTTGGATACTGATGGACTGAAGACATGCCGAAAGAAGTCTTGTATTCTTCAGTTCATATGCTGCCTGATGACACCTCCTCTAGTGTTGTATTGCTTCACCGTGTCTTGTCCATCACAGATTGGCAGCTGTAGCTCTCCTGGTCCTGGAAGATGAGGAAAGTGCTTTCTGGTGTCTAGTCCATATTGTGGAGAACCTAATGCCAGCAGACTACTACAGTGACACACTGATAACATCACAGGTGAGCTGTGCACCCTCACATTTGCTTGGACTCTCACACAGTGCTTTACAGTAAAGGTTTAAAAGTGAGCAGTCAACTTGTGGTGCGTTTGATTTCTCACAGGACAGTGATACCACTTTGCAATCCTTTCTATTGCAGAGGTATTGCAGACTTGAGAGTACAAAAGTGCTAGCAAAATTGATCCCCAGCACTAGGAAATTGGGTACTGCTCCTTGAAGGTCAACTTAGTCAGAAGGAAGATGCCCACTAATTCCACAGTTACTATTTTAAGGAGGGCTTAGTAGAGGTGAAGCAGCAAACTTTGATATGAAGAAGGCACCATTCTGCAGCCCTTCTGATAAAGGTAGAAAGATATCTTATAAAAAAGATACCTTTTTTGAAACTGCATTCTATCTTTGGAGTGCTGTGTGCAGGTGGATGAAAATACTGAGATTTTTAATATTCATTGTGCTTGCCTCAGTTCATGATCAGAGACAGTGTGTGTTCTGGCTTTGGGGCTCCCTGCAGATCAGAAAGCCCTCTGGCCATTTGAGAGAGTCTTTTTTAGAAAGACTTCCTGAACTCAGGTTGGTCTCTGAAAGTATAGCCAAGATCCATGTAAAGAGGAAGGTCTAGGGTGATACTTTGTGGATTGGCTTCTTCCAGCTTTGAGTTGGCTGGAAAACTTAAGGTTCTTGCAAATTTTAAAGACAAAGCATATTACCTCATCTGGTTTGTACCACAGTGCCACAGTCAAGTGGGCTGACACAGCTGGGGCAGTAGTACGATATGGCATAGGGAAAGACCTAACCATGGTCCTGCTCCTTAGCACTTACCCTCTGGAAACCACAGCTCTGCTGACATGAAGCCTTTATAAACCTGTGTCAAGGATCTCACCAAGTATATTCTGAGTTTTGGCTCGTGCAGGCAGAAGCAGAGCACAGGCAGTACTTGGAGCACAAAGAGACGCTTACTGAGTTCAGGTCCTGCTTGTAAAGTCAAAGGCATTCTAGGTCTTCATTCTGTAGGGCCATGTGCAGTCATTCAGACCTGGGCAGGTTTTAATCCCTGTCATTCAACTGGTTGCTCATGATATTACAGAAAATCCCAGGAAGACTGGTGCAGGAAGATGTGGCAGCATTTTTCTTCTAGACTTTGAGATTAGGAAGGAATATGAACCTTTTGAGTGAGAAGAATGTGCATATCTCTGCTTGTATCTCAGCCCTTTTTCAGCTCCACACCTTGCACTGGGTGCAGTGTGGAAGTACACTGCTCAGTAATTTTGAAGGGTTGGGAGACAAAGGATGCTCTGCTCTTCCTGGGGTGTGGTTCGCTAGAAGGCAGCACCAGTGATGACCCCAACACACAAGGGCCACTGTCCCGTTGCACTGCTCCTCCTTCATTACTAGGACTGCTGTTGACTAGGGCTTAGTAGTTTTCTTTTTTGTCAATTTTAGGTAGATCAGAGAGTCTTCAAAGACTTCCTGTCCGAGAAGCTGCCTCGCCTCATGGCTCATTTTGAGCAGTATCAGATTGATGTGTCACTCATCACCTTCAACTGGTTTTTGGTGGCCTTTGTGGACAGCCTGGTCAGCGACATCCTTCTGCAAGTGTGGGATGCCTTCTTGTACGAGGGAACTAAGGTACAGCTCTCAGTCTAGGCCTCCCTCACATCTGCACCACCTCTGTGACATGATGGCAGGGCAGTGGACATACATATGTATCAAAGAGATGTGAGGTTGAACCCCTTGTCCTTTCCTGCCTGTTTGGCGGCACGCCTTGATGTCTCTCAGCCTCCTGTGTTGTCTGTGTACTTGCTGCCAGTAGGCAAACCTGACCCCTGATACTGTGCAGAGTATCCTTGGCACTTTTTATCGGGTAGTTGTGCTACCAAACAGCTCTCTGATAGGCCATGGCATCTCCTGTTCTGTGACCTGGACACAAGTTGTATGACAGATTCAGGGAGCATAAGATAGGCAGTTATTATCTGAAAATGTGTGTCCTGCATTGCCCCTGTGCATAGGGAGAACTGGAGACCCCTTGTGAAATCCCTGTGGTATCCTTTTGTAGGTCCTGGAATTCTCTTGGGCTGTAAATTAGCTTACAGAGGGTCATTCTCCTGAAATTCGCTCTGTGCTTCTTTAGGCTTGTCCTAGCACAGCCTGTTGAGAGCAGGAGTATCCCAGGGTCAAGCCTATGCTGCAGTGCTGTGTGCCTGACCCCATCTTTCGTACCAGCAGGGCCTGGTCCCTCAGCTGCTTAAAACTTGTCAACTTAAATACATTTCAACCCTCCAGGTCATTTTCCGCTATGCTCTTGCGATTTTTAAATACAACGAGGAGGAAATCCTGAGAATTCATGACAGTGTGGAGATCTGCCAGTACCTACGTTTTTTCACGAGAATGATCGTGGATGGCAGGTAGGACTGTGAGTTATAGACAGCCTTCCATCTGAACAAGAATTGTCACTGATCTATTAAGAGAGATGCACATGCATTGAGAGGTCCGTGGGACATGGATCAGTTTGTCTCTTTTTGACTTTCCCTTCCTGGCATTACTTAAAATATTTTTGGCCCAGGCAAAGGCACACTACAGCAGAGCAAGCCCCAAATTCTGTGTCAGCCTCCTTTTTGTAGCAACTGGAACTTGTGCTACTGCTTGCTGTGTTTCACTCAGCTGTAGTTGGGGTATTTGAGTACACAGCACAACTCACAACCTTTAATGGCAATGTGTATGAGGTGAAGATTTCCATGTTCAGAAGAGCTCAGCATCAGGAATATTCCTCCCCGAGAGGCCATCAGAATTGGCATCTGATCCGCTGTCCTTTGACTGGTGGCTGCACACTGGTACCTTAAACGGTGGTGTGCTATAGGTGTGTTTAAAATATTGCTTGGGTTGGTGTGAGAAGAAATTGCCTGTGATTCCTTTCAGCCTCTGCTGCTTGGTGGCTTTTGAGCCCAGAGAGCGGAAGTGTGAGGTCCTACTCTTTGCCTGCCTTGGGATGCCCTTGGTGTATCTGTTACCACATGTTACCAGCCAGTAAATCGGTTGACCAGACCTGTGTTTTCTGTTGTAGGAAGCTGATGAACATTGCCTTCAATGACTTAAACCCCTTCCCCATGAAACTGCTGAGGAACCGTCGGTCAATGCACAGGGAAGAGCTGGAGGCGGAGCTGTGCGAACTGGAACAGATCAAGGCAGCCTATGTTAAAGAGAGAGCAGAGCAAGGGCCTCAGGACCCAAAGGAGGTTGCTAGTGAAGAGGAAGAAGAGATTTAGCAAAAATAGGGTTGTCCCTCCCTTCCCTCCTATCTTGCAGAAGGTCATCAGTTGTAACAGATAGACCAGAGGGGGAGGGTGGTCACAGCAGGAGCTCATCTGCCCCAGGAAGAAAGGCTGTAGTTCCTTGACCATTTGGGGACAAAGTCAAACTTTGTAATGGATTGGAAGATGTCAGAGGAGTTTATTCTCTTCTGTACTTCTCCCCATTCAGCCCACCCTGTCCTGTACAGTTCAGGATTACAGCTGAGGGTGCATAGGAAGTATCGGTTGTTGTACGATGACATGAATTGATATGGTGCAAAAGATTCAACCAGGCAGGGCTTTTCCACATTTTTCCAATGGAGGCTTGAGTGAGATCTTTATGTACAAGTAAAATCACTGGAAGTAATGAACCGAGAACCCTCCCTCATTGGTACCCAAAGCAGATTGGTTAGGAAGAAAGCCCACTCTTTGAAGGCATGGTGCCTTCAGTGGCTAGCCTGCCAGGAGAGCGTGTGTTTAACGTTGCAGTTACTGAGTCAAGACACTGTGTCCAGGTGAATGTTGGGTCTGAGGAAGTCCTGGAAGCTGGAGAACATCACCCCATGGGATTTAGGCTCAGACATGGGAAATGGGTTGTGGGAGAGTGGAGTTGTCTCTCCAGTTTGGTTCCCGTGGAAATCCATGGGAGCACAAGATGTGTCTCCCTGTCTGGCTGGGAAATGCTGGGAGCTCTCTCTCCTCTTTATTTAGCTTTGAGCAGAGCCATCTACGGATTGGCCTGAGCCTGGCAGCACTCTGCCTTCCGGAGGTGAGTTTGCTCTGTAGAGGAACTCTCATCTCAGTGTGAAACCAACAGCAGCCTGGCTTCATGCAGGGCCTATGTTACAGAGACTTTTACTGGGAACGACTGGATCTTCTGATGGCCTCACACTTGGCCAGGATGAGTGTGTGGCTGTCTCTCTCTGCCCCACAGTTACTGTTTTCCTGTGCTGATATCCCTGTCTCTGACTCCTATTCATAATGGAGGGACAAGGTCTTTTCTGTAGGAGTTTAGAACAATATTGAAGGTGTTTTGCCCATGGCTTATGGCACTCTGGGAATGAACCTGCAAACCACAGGGGCTAGGTCACAAAAGATGATCTGATTTTCTTTAGAAAAATCATTAATTTCCCCTGAACCCAGGTCTAGTACACAGAGATGCCCTGTCTGCCTTTGGGAATGGGGTCTGATAGCCTTCTCCCTTGCCTCCCAGGCTTGCCCATCCCCTGGGCTGGATGCCCTGCCTGTGCGACTCAATCCTCCACAGACCCAGGATGAGTCAAGTGCTTCAGATAAATACAATTTCTTTTCCCTAACACAATGCCAGATCCTGCAGCCTCACTTTCCTGCTGAGTGGTACTTTATTCCAGGTGTGCTTGCAGTGCTGGCACTGACAACATGCAGCAGACCCTGCTGTAATGGGAGCTCTACTCTGTGTTTTTAGACTGACATTGAACCCCAGTGGATTATGCCTCTTTCAGACATCCTGTGGTTGACAACACAACCCTTCAAGCTGTCAGTGCTTGCAGAGGAAGGGGAAAGAGGCATTCATAGCCCATAGCGTCCTTAGCCTGGTGCCACAGACTCTGGTGGAAACAGCACCAAGCCTCTGTTCACTTGAGATGCGTGGTTTGCCTCAGCTCTGCCTTAGGCACAACTGGACAAGTCAGCCAGCTTCAATGAATTGTAGAAAACTGGGAGAGAGCTGTGGAAGCCAACTACACAGTATGGAAGTAATCAAAGTGGAAATGAGGTTTTGGGAAGAGTGGATAGATCCTCTGCATGTCACTGAGAGCTGCACACGTTGAAAGTGCAGGATGAGAAGAAAATGTTACTGGAATCTTACAACAATATCTCAAAAAATGCACTTGCGCCACCTAGGTAAGATAGCCTAGAAGGCAGAAGGTTTTTCCTCACAGATGGTATTGCTAATCTAATTTACTCATACTGTTATGTGCATGGGTGTGCACAAATACGGATTTTTGCTACTGCTACAGACATTATCTTTTAAATCAAGATCATGAAAATAACAAGTTTACTTAAAATTTTTTTATTCCTAGAGCTTTCTGCAACAGCTTAAAAATCTTTTCTCCTGACTTGCCCTTATATTTATTAAAAAAAGCATTTGAAACATGTATTATTAGACCAAACCATAGCCAGATTATCTCTATGGTACATAATAAACTTTGGTCTATGTGGTATATAATGACCTGTTAAAAAATAAACACCTCTGAAGTAAATGTAAGAACCAAGGTGGTGTCCCTGGTGGGAATCCTGAGAATAATTTTTAATTGAAATCAGAAGGGAAGGGCATCTCAGGGTTTTTACAAATTTCTTTTCTTGTGTGTCTTCACCAGCTCTTGGTTTTGCTTCATACATTATTTGCTAAGGGCTGTTTCCTCTGGTCATATTGCTAACTAGTCACTTGTCATTCAGTGGGGTAGTTCTTTACTAAAACGTGGTGGATGCAGGAATATCTGCAAAGCCTATGCAGACCTGCACCTTGCTAACAAGCTTGTACGTCCTCTGGGCCCTACTCTATCTACTTCCCTTGTGCTTCACAAACTTTAGGGGTACTGAAAAGCACTGAACTCAGGTCACAAGATGCCAGCTGGGCCCAGAGGTTAGGTTTGTCTAATGCAAATCCCTCAGGCCTCTTTAAGACCTGCAGTGAGTATCAGTCAGTGGCAGGGGTGCTTTGAACAGAGGTTGTCTCTGCATGAAATGCTCAAGGATGGTTTCTGCTGCCACTGCCAGCTGTTGTGGCTGGGATACAGTTTGACCTGGTTGTGCTGCCCAGCAGCTCCTCCTGCCTGCGCTGGCACCTGTGGATAAACCAGGTGACTTTCTATCCAACACTTGTCTTTGCTGAGTCTTGCTGTATGCATAACAGTACTTGTTAAATTAAGCTTTCTGTCTCTGCATTAATTTAAACCTTGGGATACCAGCTCCAACCTTAGAAAGGATGGTTTTGATTTCCACACCCACCCTCTTTCTTAGAATGTGCCATTAATCTATAATTCACCTTGTTGCAGGACCTTGGGGCCACCTAAGGTTTATAGGGTTTGAGAGGATAAATTGGTGGAGGGTGGCCAAACACTGCTGGCTCAGTAAGTCCCTGAGCTGCAAACAGGTAGAGGTCATGAGGCTTCCCTTCTTCCCCCCTTTTTGGCCCTGGGTGGTGTTGGGCTGGCAGAATCTATGCCTCTGTATGCTGCAGCTCAGCCCTTGCATATAAAACCACTAGTGCTCACATGAATGGCACTTGCTCACCACTTGCTCGTGACTAGCACAGCCAGGTGCCTACAGTGGACAGGGCTGCAAGCAGCAGGAATCTTTCCCCCCAGTAACCTCAAACAAAGACATCTTTGTCCCCTGTCAGTCCTGCATGCAATCTTCTACAGCTTAAACAGGCCTGGAGCACAACACATGTGAAAGGAAGCACAACACATGTGAAAGGAAGCACTGGACATCATCAGTGCATCAGTACCTGACCTGTCTTGTACTTCTCCATGGTGAAGATGTGAGCACATGCTGCTCAGACAAGCGTCCTGAGGGGTTCCAGAAGTCACCTCAGTACCTGCAGGCAGGGCAGGCCAAGGGCAGCTGCTGCACAAGCAGCCATGATTCATACCCATAGCTGGATTACTTCCTGTGTTCCATCCATGGACTTTGCTTCTCAATAGCTATCTGGTGGTATATCTGTGCAAGTGCCTCAGTCTCCTGGGATGTCCCAGCCTGGAACCTGGCAGCAAGGCATGAAGAGTACTTTTGGGGCCGGCTGATGGATTCTGAAATTCTGCTCAACACCTTTGAAGAATTTGGTGGATGTACTCTTGTCAAGGGCATGATTTTCCTTCTCCAAAAGGACTTCAGGTGTCCAGAGGGGCATGACTTCACATGTGCAGTCTACTCTTTTACTAGAGTTGGGGTCTCTAGTGAGAAGGTAGTTACTGGGTCAATGGTCATGATCTCCCCTTGCTGGGTTTACCTTTTGGCTAAGGACACAGTTCTTGCCTCGCTCTTTTGGCACTGTCAGCAGGTCTTACTGCTCTACTGATTTCAATCCCTGTTATCTTGCCTGTTGTTTCCTCAGTTGCTTTGGTTCAGAGCATTTGAGACACCCCCACTGTCTTTGCCAAAGCCTGTCTCAGGTTGATACCCAGCTCCTTGGTAAATAGTCCTCTGTCTCGAGGAGTTACAAACTGGTAACAGCATCTGAGCTATCGTTTGGGCATCCTTGATTTTCTGCTTGGTCTCTTACACTGATTTGCAGCATTTCACTTGTGGAGGACAATGAGTGTCACAATCTTGTCACAGCTGCTGGCTCAGCCCAGAGCTGCCTCTGCTACCCATGACTGGTGGGAATAAAGCATGGAAATGTGCTAGCTGTCTCGGGCTTCGACGATCGGACAGGACCAGAGTGGTCTTAGCTGAGAGGGTGACCTGGCTAAGGAAATCTCCTCTGCCCTTTGATCTTGGGCATTGCTCTCTACTTGCCAAGTTCCTCACCCAGGGTACCAGGGAGGTTTTTAGTGCTGCCGAGATACCAGCTAACCCCAATGTCTAAGTGTGAGCTCTGAAGACAGGAGAAGCTTTCTAAGGACCCTTGCCACTAGTGAAGGTCCTGCAGCTTTGGGCCAGTGTCTCTCCATATGCCAAGGTCCACCAGAGGCTGCCATCTAAGGCTGGCACACTAATACGTGTTGCAGGGGTGTGTGCAGTGCTCAGGATGTTCAGGACCTGGTGGTTGCACTGAGGACACGGCAGAGTGTGCCCATCTCCTCAGAAGCTTTTGGAGCCAATGCAAGGCCTCTCTGCAGGTGATGGCAAAGTCATGATGCTGTCAGGACGATCTTGTAGGAGGAACACGCACCCAGCCCTCACCGTGTGCCTCTGGCCAGAGACTCGGGGGCCCTCCCTGCAACGGGATGGTGACGGTGAATGGCGCCCGTCGGCCTGGGCGAGCCGGCTCCCAAGGCCGGGGTAGGGAGAGCCGCCCGCGCACCTTGCAGTGGTTGCAGAGGGGCTCTCCCCGCGGCATCACCAGCGCAAACCCCGCGCCGCCCACGGCAGGCTGCGCACGGGGGCCGGGCCCGTCCACGGACCGGCCCTGCCCGGGAAGGCTCTCCGGAGCCCTGCGGAGCCAGGGGCGGCGGGCAGCCCCGGGTCCCTCCGGCACCTCCCGGCCGCGGGGCGCGGCGCGGGGGGCGGGCCGGGGCGGGGACCGCGGGCGGGCCGAGCCGGGCCGGGCTGGGCTGCCGCGGCGCGGCTCTGAGCGCAGGGCAGACCCCCGCCGGCAGCGGCAAGGTACGAGATCGGGGACTGTGGGGGGCGTGGGGCCGGGCAGCGGGCACCTGCTGCAGCCCGCGGCCTGCGGATCCCGGCAGCGCCGGGAGCGGGGGGAGCCTGCCCTGCCCGCTGTGCGCCGGGGGTGCCGCAGCCCCCGCCGGCCCCACCCTGCTTTGTGCGGAGCCGGGGCCGCCGCCCGCAGCCCCGGGGGCACCCATGGGCAGGGGATGCGGCGGCCGCCCGGTACCACGGGCCTCGGGCATCCCCCGGTGTGTGCGGCTGGAGAGAGAGCGGGAGCGGGATTGGGAGCGGGGCGTTCCCGCTGGCCGCAGTCGGGGCAGCCGGTGCTGTCCGCGCCCTCGGCGGGCAGGTTTCTCGCTCCTCGGGAGCGCCCTGTCCTTGGGCTGTTCCTGCAGGGAGCTGCCGGTGGGATTTTCTGCGCGGAGCGTGGCGGACCGGCAGCCGGCCCGAAGGTCTGCGGCCGGCCCGCCCCGCTCCGAGGGGCCGCCGGTGCGCGGAGCAACAGGGCTTCGTGCCGAGCCGGGGCACTCCGCTGCCTGCCCGGGAAGGCTGCGCCTCCTCCTGCCAGCCGGGGCCACGGGTGGCACGACTTGGCACCTGTATAACTTTGCATATTGTGTAGAGAGAAGCCTTATCTACGGCTGTGTGTGAGGGGTTGAATTTGGCCCTTTTGTGCTGGAGTCATGGGGAATTTGAGTGCCTGTTGTCAGGGCAGGTCACACCTTGCACAGAGCGTGATGACAGCCACGTAACGATTCTCTGGCATCAGGATCTCCTGGTGCCAGTTCCTCCTTCAGGGCAAGCCCTTGAAGGGGTCTTACTTTCAGGCGACACAGCTTTGGAGGATTGCTTCCATACTGCAGCTCTATCAGGGGCTAAGGCAGGCTGTTGCAAAGGGATAGGTAACAACGACAGCACTTTGCAGACAAGTCACTGATGGCCTGGGGAGGTCAGCTATGTGTAGTGTGTCTTGATGAACATCATCGTTCACTCTGCAGGGAGTGGTGCCCTCCTTGTCTCGATCTGGAGAGTCCTCTCTGTTCCTGATTCCCACCCCACCTCGCCCCAGACCCGTTCACTTACACCTTCTAAGAAGACAGTGTTTGCTGCAGTCCTGTAAAGAGAATTTGCCTGGACAGACAGCCTCTTCTGGCCCCTTGGATGCTCAAGAGAAGTGATTTCTGCAGAGGATTCAGAGAACATTTGGGAGAAGGTTGGCTGCTGGTTGCCTTTTAAGCTTCTCAATGCAGGCTCCCCAGTGGGTTAACAAAGGAGCAGCCTGTGTAGCCCTGCTGTTCTCTTTGTTCTCCCACTGGCTGTGCCCTCTTTGGAGAGCTCTGATCTCTCCTGGTTTCATCAGAGATAGGGAGTGACTGATGGAGGCACGAGGGAGTTCATGTTTTGGTTGTGAGCATTTCAGGAAACTCTAGAGCTTTGGGAGGCAGGATAGGGAAGAGCTGGTTGCTTCTTAAAGGCAAGGGAAAAAGGTGTTTTCATCTGTGCTGATGTTGTTTGAATTAACATTATGACGGCTTTATTATAGCTTAGATAAGAAGTATTTCAAATTCATTCGATCTATTAGTCTGTAGCAACATATCAAAGCCAATTATCTCTGTAGAGCTGCCACAGACCTGGGAAACATGAGACTCAGGCCCTGGTGATGTTTGGACAAAGAGCCGGACAACGGGCCATTCACTTAAGAGTTGGACTCAATGATCCTTGTGGGTCCCTACCAACTCAGAATATTCTGTGATTCTGTGAATTCTGCTGCCTGCACCCCAGCTCTGCCCTAAGCTCCTCCTGACCTCTCTTCCTCTGAGG
The DNA here is from genome assembly GCF_009829145.1 of Chiroxiphia lanceolata. Taxonomy (NCBI): domain Eukaryota; kingdom Metazoa; phylum Chordata; class Aves; order Passeriformes; family Pipridae; genus Chiroxiphia; species Chiroxiphia lanceolata. Next base: position 65,921,255 of record NC_045671.1, on the reverse strand, counting down.
CAAAATAGCTCTGCATGAGTGTGCCTGTTTCGCAAGACCAGGGGGTGAGAGAGAGTGCTGCCCTCTGTGTGGCAGCTGCACCTGCTTGGCCAGCAGCATTGTTCATTCCATTGATCCAGCTGGTTGCTGGCTGATCTGGTGCAGCAGGTGGATTTCCTGATAGCAGGTCATGGTATCTTATTCTCTTTTTCTTATTCTCTTTTTCTGCCTGGGTAATTTCTGCCTGTCTCTTGAATATGTTGGTTCGTCCCCTCTGAGCAGTTTTCTTGCTCTGCAAATGTTAGTAATGGATAATATTTTTAATGTTTCCGTGTTTGCTACATTTGTTAGCAGCTGGATAATAAATGGATTGTCCATTGCCTGACTCTATGGCAGGTTTCTGTGAGTCTCTTTCTAGTTTGGTTGGCACTGGGCAGGCTGCTGTCTCTGGAGCAGGTTTGTGGTGCCTCTGCAATGGCAGTTCTCCCTTGCCTATGGGCTGTCTGGACTGCCAGATGCTTGAATGCTGTGTGGGCTGTGTTTTGGGGATGAATAGTTCAGTACAGAGCAAGTCTCTGTGCTGTGAACTGCAGGTGCCCAGATGCTTCAGTGTTACAGAGACTGAGGGAGAAAACTGAAGGCTTTGGCAAATCCCAGAAGCAAAGGTGATGCTTTGGAGTGGGAGACTCTGCCTTGGGGGCAAGCTAAGGTAGATTTTATGCATGACCTTGTAGCTCCTCATAAGTTGTGGTCAGTTTGCTTCCTCTGATATTTTTGTATTCCTTGGCCCACAGTGGGTGCATAGCATGAAGTCTTCATCCCACTCTGTTTGGGTCCGGATTTCCATGGCAGGGATTTTGATGGGGAAACTGTTAGGGTGTGAGTTGTCACAGGGTACGATGGAGGCTTTCTGTGAAGAAACAGGATGGAGGGAGAATGTCTCAAATGATTTTCCCACCATCCACTCTTGGTTGGTCCAAGGGAACTCAGCAGATCCTTAAGGGCCAGACCCCGTCCTTCACTCTCATAAATAAATCTTCTCCAAGAAAGTTTGCTCAAAAGTGTTTTCTTCAGTAAGGTAACCCCACAAACCCCCACAACCTTATCTGAATATTCCCTTCTGCCAGTTATAAACACCAGCTGTCTTTTTCGGCAATAAAATGGTGGTCAGTGTTACAGTTGGCCAGTGGGCTGATGTCTGGGTGGGTGGCTGCTGAGGACCTTGCAACTAAACCTCCTGCTCAGAGCCAGTGGGACCTGTGGATCCATTCCTGGTGAGGCTGGACAGCAGCTGTCCTTTGAAACAGCTGGCTCTGCCCACCTCTTGATGCACAACAGGAACACAGACAGTCTGGTCTCTTGCTCCCATGGCAAGAAGACACCAGAGCGATAATGCAGTGAGTTGTTTATATGTAGTCATTATCTGGCTTCCTGTAAGTGCACGTTAAGCTGCTCTGGCTGCAGAGAGCTGACTGAGGCAAACTGCCTGCAGCACATACCAGTTACGCTGACGCGCCTTCTGCCTCTCCGCAGGAGAAACAGGAAAGACCTTTAGATCATCCAGGAGGCTGTATATGGGCTGAGAGGATTTGACACTTGCAGGGTTATACTGGCCTGTAAGTAGAAGCCAGACTGGCCTAGTATTTCCAGGGATTTCCCCTCTGCGGTATTACAGGCTTGCCAGCAATTCCCCATGTTGAAAATACACCCTGCAGGGCTCTATTAGGGTAATGCTGATGCTTACTATTTCCAGAGAACTTTAAAATTCAGAAAGAGGACTTTCTGACCCTCAGCCAAGCAAAACCCTTTCTAAAGCTTGGAGACATGCCACTGCCAGTGGTAGGACCAGTGATAGTGTGCAGCTCCAAGCCCCGTTCTCTCTTCCCATGTTGACTGTTGACTCTCCCTCTGCTCTGTTTCACACCGCTTCAAATTTTCCTGAGCAGTGCCCAAAGTTTGGCCTCTCTCTTCCGCTTTCTTCCAAGCATCCTTCACAGCTCTGGTTTGTGCAGGAGTTTCTTTCCAGTCTGGTGAATCACTGTGCTCTTTTGCTCTGTGCCAGGAAACATGGATTCTTATCTGCAGAGAGGAGGTCTTCTGCAACCTTCTGCTCTGCCTCTCTCCCTCTGTGGGACAAAGTCACCTAGGAAAATAATCAGGAAGACAAAGCAGCAGAAACTCCCAGCAATTGTGGCATTTTTATCACTGAGATTAAAACAAAGTCCATGGAAGCTGATTAGATAGGTTGCAGGAAGGCAGGAGAGGCCAAACTCCATCTTGTTCTTCCTCCTGCAGTTCTTGGAGCTGTGCTTAAACAGGTTGGGAGGCAACGCTGGGGGAGAGCTCCTCCCAGGAAAAGGTGACTTGGGCAAGGCTGCCCATGTCAGGGTTGCACTAGTAAAGGAAATATGAGCCTCTTGGGTCCAGCCTGTACATAGAGTAGAGCAGGGACGGTCGGAAAAAAGGTGCAAGGAGGAGCCAAGACAAGTACTGGGCTTACTCCCAAGAGCAGAAATCAATCAGTCCTTGCTCTACAGATAACGTGATTTAAGCTTGCCTTGCAGAGTGGCTGTGCAGAGGGCTGAAATACTCCTTGGGAGAGTTGGAAAGCTCTGGATCCCACCCCAGGCTTTCTGAGAATCAATGGCAGGGTGCATGAGTAGTGCTTGGTGGACAAGTGCAGTTTTCTCAGACATAGCTTTCTCTTGGGGCTGGAATGTGGACTGACACAGCAAGTGAAAGGAAGCACGTTCAAGTGCAGGACTGGGAGCACTGGATCTCTCCTGACACTGCCTGTCCTCACTTGGGTCTTGTTTAGCCAGGGAGTGTTTGCACACAGGAATTTGCCAATCTGCCAGAAGGACCCTTGAAGTGATGCTGCCCCTGAATGCCACCGAGTGTCATTGTCACACTATCGATCTGTGCTGGATCCTGTAGCACCACAGCTCTTCTCCCATCGAGTATCTGTGGAGTTTTGCTTTCTGGGCTGCAGAAAGTCTTGGCTCTGCCAGTGCTGTTCAGCTCAGCCACCTTCCACGCGGTTATAGGTGAGGTTATTTAAAACCAGTTGTTTAAACCAGTGTTTCACAGTGTTTTCCCTGAGCAACAATACATAAATCTTGAAAAATATAAAACATATATTGCCTTAGAAAAGTGTAGCTACTATTTTGCCTGAATTGCTGGCACAGTTGCAGTGTTCCTTTCTAAGAAAGCTCGCACTGATGTTAGGAATACTGCCTGTAATGTGAATGATGCCAGGAGGGACCAATCTTCATCATCCTCTGGTTTCTTCCATTCTATTTGCCCTCTAAAAGGAGCTTGTGCTGGCAACAAAATTGCAGGGTAATAGGCACAGAGAACCCAGGCAGCTCTTTAATTGTAACAGACAAATAGAAGTCAAAGGTTGTCTTGCTAACATCTACTTAAATGTAATTAGCTCACATTATTTTTCCCTGCCATTTTCTCTAATTTAATTTGAATACCAAAACGCACACATAGAGGAACAAAAACAAAATCAGAATAGCATTGCTTCAAGTTCCTGCTCGAGTAATATTCAGCTCTTTCTATGTACAGAGACTCTTTCCCTTACAGTCAGGGAGGATCAGAGTCTCTCTTCTGACCCCTCCTGCCTGTGATCATGGCTCTGGTTCATGTTTCTCTTTGAATTTGAAAAGGTCTTGATGTCAGTAAGTGATGCCTGAGTCTTAATTGAAAAGATTGATTTTGCTAATGATAGCCTGGCATCCAACAGCTTCTGCAGAAATCAATAGTTCAGTGTCTCACAGATTTAAAAATCATGGCATGCATTTAAGGGCTTAATAGGGATTGAAGGGCTTGACTTTACAGCCCCTTGCATCTGTTTGAGGCTTGTGACCCCTGCCATACATTACTCCCCTGTGCAGTAGCTATGGGTGTGATGCACCAGGCATTGGGTGTGATGCACCCAGCTATGGGTGTGATGCACGAGGTTTGCCAGGCAAACCAAGTCTTAGAGCAGAAAGACTCAACCCTCACTGAGATTTTTATAGGTAAAAGCTCATGTGGAAGGTTCACACTTTTGTCTTTCTTAGTGCCCAGATTGTATTTTGGTGAACTCTCTTGGTTCCCATGGAGTTGAAAAGATCAGAACTCTCTTTTGTTTTTATAGATAATAGATTCTTCAGTCTGGCTGACAAATCAGAATGAGAGCCAGTAGCTGGAAGCAGAAGTTATTACTTGGCAAAATAATAAGGCAGTTGTGTTTTTAGCAGCAAAGAGGAGGAATCGTGGGAAGAGCTTCCCGGGGTAAGGCATTGGTAGAAACCTGAACAGTGTGATCTTCTAAATCACTGAATCACAGAATATTCTGAGTTGGAGGGGACCCACAAGGACTATCGAGTCCAACTCTTTATTGAATGGCCAGTGTCACTCAGTGCAGACAGCAGTGTTCTCTGGATGTAGGTTACATCTCTCAGTTTGCCATTAGCAGGCACCAAAACAACAGCAGCTACCTGGCATCCTGCAGAAATTTCTTTCCCCAGCTTGTCAGCCCTAGAGTATCCTGTCTCTTCATAGTGAAGACCATGCAATTCTCTCTATGTGCTCTCAGCATGTTTTGCTGAGCTTTGCCTTTAGGGCTCCAAGGTGATATTCTTGTTCCCTAAAGCAATAACTCGCTTTCTCTCCTGAATTTTGTTTTATGGTCGCTGTAGGGATGACAGTTTGAAGGCAGGAGTCCTCTGAGCCACTTTGGACATTGTCTGTAAGTGGAAAAGAACTTCACCTGCTGTGTTGTCTGGAGATTTGGAGAGGGAGGGGTACGTGACTCATACTCATGGAGGCAGAGCACTGTGTAGGACCAGTACCTGCCTTTGTGGTTTGTGTGTTGACTGACTGTGGTCACAATTATTAGCCAGACAGAGGCTTAGCAGGATGATTTGCTTGCCTGTGGTAGTACCTCCATCTTTGGAGATTTTCAGAATTCGCATGAACAAGGCCCCGAGAAACAGCCTGACCCTGCTTTGACAGGAAGTTTCTACCACTGACCCTCAGAGGCCCCTTCCAGCCTGTGATTCTGTCATGGTATTAGAAGCAAAAACCTGGTAACGATATTAGGAATGAAAGTTTCCAGGAGTTAAACCAAGGAAACTGCTAGCTAAAGTCCACCTGAAAAGTTTGTCTTGGTCCCTATGTCCCATGCTTCTTTCCCAACAGTCATGATGAATGTTAACTTGGATGAGTTGTAAGAATCCTTAACTTTCTGCTGCAGCACAGATATCTGCTTTATGTGTTCATTCACTGAACTGAGGCAAAATATCAAAGGATGTCCTTGAGTGTATTGTGGTCATCCTTGAGGATTAAAAAAACCTCATTTCAATAAAGCTCATCTTGCTGTTAGCTTGGGAAATCTTTGTGTTGGGAGCTTTGTTTTGGTGTCCCACCCTTTGTGGGATGTTAGCAGAACAGGACTTCTTGAGCTTAATTGAGAATAGGTGTTTGATGTGTAAAGAGGGAACTGAAGTGATGATTTCTCTTTCAATTTTGAGAAACCAGGGAAACCAGTCATTATCTTGTATATGGTTTTGTGTATTTCAGAAGAGCTTTACAGTGTCTTACGTATTCTTCCTTCCCTGACAGCATGACTTGCAACATGAACTTCTCTGTGACTTCATGACAGCTCGTCTTAGGTTAAAAAAAAAAAAAAAAAAAGGCAGCAGTTTTTATACCCCAATTTCTGCCTGTTATGTGGGTTTGGAAGATACTATACATGGCACTAGAAGTGTTTCATACACCTTTCATTGTTGTAGGGTTCTGCTTCCACTGGTGCCACTGGCCAGTGCTAGTACAGGGAGATGACTGCACTGTGTGTTAGTCTGTAAGTCTGTAATCCACAAGTGTCTTCAGCTCCTGCAGAAAAGCAAGTCTTCCCCAGGAAACTCCGATCTTTATTTTGAGCTCTTTCTAAAAAACTTCCCCTTTCTTTACTTCCCTATCTGCCTGTGTCATTACCTGCTGTCCTTCCTGTACCTGGAGTTCCCTGGCATAACGGTGTCACAGAGGGCAGTGGTTGGACTCACCTGCAGCCCTCCAGCCTGCTGTGGGACTCTTCCCACTTGCTGTCATCTCTGGCTGAGCTAGGAGCATGGTGCTGACTCTCCTCTGGCTCTGAGCAGTCTTCAGAAGTTTTCTGGAGCCTGAAGACTCTCTGATGCTGGAAAGCCCTAGATGCAGATATAAGTTCATGAATGCATACAAGATGTCCAGAGAAAACTGCATATTCAGTCAGCTGCAATGAGGCCTCTGTTGTCTTACCCAGAGCTTTTCTTCTCACTCTTCTTCACATAGTCCTTGTTTTTACTGCCTAAGGCTTGGAAATAGCCTCCCAAACTGCCTGGCCTACATTATGTCAGGAGTTCAAAATTCTGCTTTAATTCACAGCCAGACTTCAAGGGCTGCTCTACCTTTCTTTTTTTTTTTTTTTTTTTTTTTTCTCCCTCCTTTCTGCGGCACTGTGGAAAGATCAAATACTGTCTGGATACATCTACAGTGCAACTGTGTCTTTAATGACTCACGCAATGCCAGTTTCCGCAGCTCATTGAGGACCTGGTAGATGCCTGAAAAGGGATATGGCATATGGCTTTTGACATATGGTAGTATGATGGGATGGAGAGTTCAGATAGGGAGTGATTGTTCCTCTATTTATCACTGCCCAGGAACTACAGGATGCAGATAAACAGGATGTTGGGGATGTGGTTCAAGAAAAGCCATTAGATGAATCTGCAGGCGGAAAATCCATTAGGGCTGGCTAAACAGACAGATAAGCCTTTGGCTCAAAAAGTCTGTGAGGCACAGATGCCCAGAACTGACTCAAAGGCATAGAAAAAGCTCAGTTTGTCAGTGTGGAATCAGCTATGCTGGAGAAATAGGCTGGCATGGAAAGTTGCAGTGGTAGAGGGAGAGAGAGCCTGTAGCAGTGAGCTCTGCTGGGATGTGCAGGTATTGTCAGGGGTGCTCCCTAACTGGAAGGGTTAAAGAGCAGTCTGGTGCAGTGGGACAAAGCTGGAAGATGATGAAAACTTGTACTGAAGATGTGTAAAAAGGCTGGCAGGAATGAAGTATGTAGTAAATAAACTACTACTATGTGGGAGGAGAGGCTGATCTTCATTGCTAGAAGGTGTGAAGATGGAGAGTTGTGAAGAATGAGACTGGTCACAGAGAAGAGCAGTGATGCTGAACGAAATGATAAGAGATTGAGGAACACCTAAAAGCAGCATAAAAGTGCAATACCTGGAGGAGAGGAGGCAATGAAAATGGTATATACGATGACAAGCAAGGCTGAAAGTTAAACAGAGAGTGATGTCTATGAAAAAGAGGGCAGTGACAGACCTCACCTCTCTGTTAACTATAACAACAAGAAAAGTAGAGTGCAAGAAAAGTAGATCTGTGGAGTGAAAGAGGTGGTACCAGGACTTTTCATATCCACAGGCAGTTTGAATGTTTTAATTTGACTCAGCTGGTCCCATTAGCACTGAGTTCTGATCCTGGAATGATTTTAATTTCACCTGGAAGAAATCCTGTTTGCATGCTCCAAGGTGACTTTGCAATGCAAACTGGAGTGCAGTGAATGGCAGCAAAAAGGAGATTTGCCCCAAACCTGTGCTCCCAGTCTGAACCAAACATTACTTCTGCGCTTGCACTGATGAATTTGTTTCAGAGGAATGGATGGCACTAGTTTCTCAGAAACTGCATTTGCCAAGCCCAGCAGGTGAATGAATGGGCACAGAATCTCATTTCCCTGGCAGGGAAATCATGAGTAGTCCTCCCACTTACTCAGCATCAATCAAAGCCAGACTGAAAACCAAAAAGAGTAAAACTGAACTATGTTCTAAATGGTGAATTGATTTTATAGCTTGTGATGTATGGGGTACCATGTATCACAATGGGGTAACATCAGGCCAGTGACCTGTCACTAGTGGGGTTCCACAGGGCTCCATCCTGGGCCTTGTGCTCCTCAATGTCTTCATTAATGACTTGGATGCAGGACTGGAAGGGACACTAAGTGAATTTTCTGATGACACTAAACTGGGAGGAGCTATCCGCTCCCTCAAGAGCAGAGAGGCCCTGCAGAGAGACCTTGATAAATTAGAGGACTGGGCAATCACCAACCATATGAAGGGAAAGTACCAGATTCTGCAAGTGGGACAGAGCAGCCCTGGATGTTCATACAGACTGGGGAATGAGAAGCTGGAGAGCAGCACTGTGGGAAGGGACCTGGGGTTTCTGATTGATGGCAAGATGAATCTGAGTCAGCAATGCCCTGGCAGCCAGGAGGGCCAACTGTGTCCTGAGAGGCATCAGGCGAAGCATCTCCAGCCAGTCGATGGAGGGGATTGTCCTGCTCTGCTCTGCACTGGGATGGCCTCACCTTGAATATTGTGTGCAGTTTAGGGTGCCACAGTATAAAAAAGATATTAAGGTATTAGAGAGCAAAGGAGGGCAACGAAGATGTTGAAGGGTCTGGAGGGTAGTGAAGGGTCTTATGAGGAGTGGCTGAGGTCACTTGGTCTGTTCAGCCTAGAGAAGAGGAGACTGAGGAGAGACCTCATTGCAGTTACAACTTCCTTGTGAGGGGAAGAGGAGGGCTACTCTCATGATCAGTGACAGGACTTGAGGAAACAGCATGAAGCTGGTTTGGGGGAGGTTTAGGTTGGATATCAGAAAAAGGTTTTTCACCTAGTAGGTGTTTGGGCACTGGAACAGGCTCCCCAGGGAAATGGTCATGGCACCAAGCCTGACAGAGTTCAAGAAGCATTTGGACAACACTCTCAGGCACATGGTGTGATTCTTGGGGTGTCCTACGCAGGGCCAGGAATTGGACTTGATGATCCTCATGGGTCCCTTCCAACTTAGCATATTCTGTGATTCTCTGATGTAATGGAAGAAAACATTGCCTGTTGTGTCTGTAACACCAGCCTTTGCCAGACTCTCTCTGGCTTGTCATGTGTCACATAAGTGGCACCTGCTGTTACAGAGCTCAAAACTGTGTTAGGAGTTTTGTGGAGAACAGAGAGATGTCAATTCTGATTAATCAGCCAGTCAAAGGAAAAAGCCTCAACTGGAATCATAAACCAATTCAACACTGCATGGGCGTGGGAGGGTTTCCCACACTTCTCTTTTATGTGGGCCCCTAAATGTTTTTCTGTATGCAGGTTATGCTGCAAGGGAGGTGGAAGAACTCTAGTTATGGCTTCAGAGAATACCTCTGATGCTGCCCCCACTGCCTCTCAATGAGCAAAGTCTTGCTGACATTGCTCCCAGAAAGACAGGGACCATTTCTCTTTAATTCTGGCTCACAACTGGGAAGCTCAAAGCTGGTTCTTCTATGGTCTATGGTTGTAGGTACCTCTGTCTTTTACTGCCAAACCCAGTTACTAATATCTGGATACAACTCCTGGAAGGACAATTACAGAGCCATACTCTCCTTGGCACAGACAGTGTAACAAGGAGAAAAGAACACAAGCTGCAGCTGGAGGGAAGTAGGTCAGACATTAGAGAAAGCTGCATCCCCAAGAGGGCTGTACATCCCTGGGACCAGGCAGGTGGAGGCCATCATCCTCGGGGATTTTGAAGGTTCCACATCTGCCCTGACTTATGTGGGCAGACTGACTGTGAGGCTAAACTGGAGACCACCAGAGGGGGTGTCTCCTACACAGGGCCCTTGCATCTGTGCTTATGCTTTCCTGTCCAGACCAGGCAGAGCCTTGTTAGTGCCTCCCAGCTCTTTAGCAGTTTCCATTTTCACCTGGTTATATTCCTCAGTTTTCTCAGGCACCTTCACAGATGAGATCCAGGCTTAGTCTCACTGGCCAGGATCCCATCACATCCTGGAAGTGTTCTAACCTGTGGGCTGGTTAGTGCACAAAGCTTCTGTCATGGGAGAGTGCAGTTACACTACATCACATTAGATGCAAGAGCTGTATCTTGAGACATTCAGGTGAAGTGTGTAACCTCCAAACCTTCACAGAACTCAGGAGAAACATCTGCACTTGGTGTATTTCCATTACCTCACGATCCTGCCGGTCACTTCAGATTTCCTAACATATCTATGTTCTGGTGATGACCACAACTCCTCAGTTAGGCAGAAGAGGTTTGAAGAGAAATCTGGCTAGCCCACTGGATCTCACTTGGACTCCTTGGGCAAGTAACCAAGATTGTGGGATTCCCTGAAGTTGGACTATCTCCTTGAATCAGTGGTGCTCAGCTTTGCTGCAAGGAAAGCCTTTTGTACAGTAGCCTTTCGAAGAGATACTTACTCTGCCTGATGTCTGCAGACATGCTTAGGCCTCACAGTAAATAGCAGTGCAAGATCAAGAGTCATGATCTTCCCAAACAACACGGCGGGTTACTGAGACCCAGCTGCATCTTTTCAACAGGGAGCTGAACTTTGGTTCCTGAAACTCAGAAGCCAGCTTGGTCTTGGATAGCAGGAAGCTTCTTTCTGTGAAATAGGGGAGTGAAAGAATGGTGTTCTAGTTTCAGAAGAAACTGCTGAGCTTGTGGAGTGTCTGATGATGAGTTTTTCAAGGCTGTCTTTCTGACAATAAATGTGGCAATGTGCTTTTTAGATTAAGTTTTTGGAGGTTGGTGGGGCAGATTAGGCTTCCAGTTTTCATTGGTCTTTGAACCAAGGTTGTTGTATTTGCTTTTCTTTTGCAATGAGGCAGGATCTTGCCAGCATATAAAAGCTCTGTAAGGTGGAATTTGCCCTCTCATTGAATTCAGAAGCACAATAGTACTCACAAGGAAGTTGATAAGCAATAATATTTTCTTTGCTGCCCAGGTAACCAGCAGAGTGAAAGAGGGTATTGTCTCTGGAGAATGCAGGCAAGTTGGCTTTATCTTTCTGTACACAGGCTATCTTGGAAAGCTGGAGGTGAACCAGAGGAAGGAGGGGCTTACTCTCCAAAGAGACTGGGGTGGCCCCATCCTCTGCTTTGGTCATACTGCCTCTGACCCTTCCTGGGACCTCTGAAAAGCCTAATGAATCTGAACTGAGTTTTGGGGTCATTTTGGGTTTTTCTAATCTTTCATACTCCCCTGACCCACTATGGTATTTTGTAAAGGCCATGTTGACTGAAGCTATTTGTGTCCTCAACTCATTATCTTTCTTTCTGTCAGAGCTTGCAGAGTATGGGCACCACATGAAGCAGATAAGGGATGGGTGAAGGCAGAAGTTGAACTGCCCAAAAAAGGTGTTGCCACCAAGTATGGGATCATCCCTGGAGGTTTCTCTTGTTCCTCCTGAGATGCACAAATTGATTGCACTGACTGAGCACAGGCATCTTCACACTCACTGAAGGGTGGGCCATGCACTTCAGCTTGATTTCTAGCTGATGCTGGCTTCAAAGTATTAATGAAGACACTTCTCCTGTGACTGGGGGCGATCCTGATGTTTCACTCCCTGTGCCTGAGTGAGAGATGTGAATCTTCAGGAAGTGAAGCTCCAGGCGCCCTTGGCAGCGGAGTGACAGTGATGGTGCCACAGCCGCCTCAGGCTCCCTCGCTCCAGGGTGAAGAAAGGTTGCTCATGGGAAGAGCGATGCTTGTCTGGCCTCTGCAGGGAAGTCCAAAGTTTGGCAACAGACCCTCCATAAGCACTTCACAGCCCTTGGGCCTCCTAAGCAATTTGGAGGCTCCCAGAGTGCTTTATGCCTATCATGAGGGGAACAACAGGCCTAGGAAAAAAGATAAATGTCAGCTTCTGCCCCTGATGTGTAGCAGCTCCCTGCAGTGAAGAGAGCAACTCTTCAGTGAAGGCTGTGAGGGTGCTGGTGGGCAACAAGTTTGATCAGAGTCATCTGGGTAACCCTGCAGGCCAACTGCATCCAAGGCTTCTCCACAAGACTCTAGGCAGGCAGGTTTCCCAAGGAGGCCAGTGAGATCTCCATCCTCCTCAGTCTTCCAAACTCAGCTGGACAGCCTGAACAACATGACCTGCTTTTGTAGTGAGCTTTGCTGGGGGCTGAGGTCAGAACTCAGGACCTCCAGACGTGCCTTCTGGCCTGATTTGTTCATGTGATTCTATGTGTTTTGTTGTTCTAATTTATTTTTGCTTCTTTTACTTGTCCCAGGGGAGGCTCAAGTACACATCTGGTGTCAGGTTTGCAAGTGACCACAGCAATAAAATAAAGAATAGGTGGCAGTTCATCACTTCATGATGTGCACTTCACAATGTTCTGGGGGATCCTACCCATGATACAGTCTTGGATTCTTCACCAGATCAGGTGGCAGGAGAGTATGAGCCTCCTGGAAGCTGCCTGAAGCTGTGGTCTCTGCTGGTTTTCTCTTTGCTTTCTTCACTGCTGCTCGCCATTACTGCTGGTTATGCTGGGATGACCCAGTTAAAAATAACCCAGCTGAGCTATTTTTGTGAGGCACATGTGCTCCCTTATCCATCTCCTTGCTGCACCAGCATGACAGAAGAACAAACCCATGGAGAAATACCACCTGGTGGGGATGGGGCAATAGCATGAATGGGTATCACCATCAGGGAGTTATTATGCTGGAACTCATTTGGCATTGCTGCCTGCTTTGGGGCGTGCATTGTGGTTTCAAATTGTGACTGAATACAAACACAGTTAGAAAGCTCATCCAGGATGGCCACTGGACTTCTGCTGTCTCAACCTCGTCTTGTGGAGAGTGGCCTTGTTTCACTCACTCCTGGCAGCCCTTGTCTGCCCCTGGACATATGTGCTTAAAATTCTTTTGAGGTCCACAACACTTGGTGTATCCTGTAATATGAACAAAATTTGCACAATGTGCATTTTGCCAAGCTTGGGGCTTTGGTATGTCTTTGGCCTTTGGTCAGCTGCCTTGGGGTCCCTCACGAGAAAGATGCTCTGAGACAGATAAGGTGGTACCAGCTGTTTGTGGAGTGCAAGGCTGCAGTGGATTTCTGGAGTCTTGCTGTTTATACAGGCTGAATCTGTATGCAATGTTTCTGTATGCAATGTTTGCCTTCCCTGGCCCCAGCTGATAAGTGGGGGAGGCAAAAGTACTGGAATCTCCTTCTGCTTGTCGCCTAAGCAGAAGATGCCTACGTCAATGGAGGAGCCACTGTCTCACCTCTCCTGAAGCTGTGTCCACCCAGTACCTTCTGTTTGTTGTTGTAAGATTTGACTTGCTGCTAGCATGGGGGAAGGTCTGACATGTCTCCTTCCAGGGGCATGTGTGAGACCTCATGTCCTGCCCTGGCCATTGTGCACCAAAAATAAGGGGCAAGAGAGGCTGCTGTGGCTGCTCAGAGAAAGGTATTGACCTCGCTGTTTTGAGCATGAGGAAATCAACTCATTATTTTAATCTTGAGTGACTCCTTCACCTTCCTACTTCATGTCCTCTGTATTGTACAATGTTTATACTACAGGCAGAGCTGTTTTTTTCACAACCAGCCTTCCAGGGCACCATATTTAAGTATCATTGCTGTGCCAGAGAACTGCAAGTATTTTGGAGTATTAATTAGAGCCGAGTTTTCTGATGGAAGATAACACAACTCTAGAATATGTTCTTTGAGATCTTGTTCACTGCTGTCATTTTGTCCCCCACCACCTCTGCAAATCCTAGTCCATTTGCACCAGCAGCATGTCCTCAGGTAGCCAGTAGCCTTCATGTTGTGCTGCTGAAATGAGGTGACAGAAGCAATTCCTACAGCTCCTGGTGGGCTGCCAAGGAGAAGGGACCTTTGTGCTTCTGTTGAGGATCAGTACTCAAACTAGCACTAGTGAGGGACAAAGTGCCTCTTTTTATCACCTACTCTGCCTCTGAAAATACAGAGATTTAAGCATATGACTGATTCTTGGTTTGATGAAGGCTCTTTACCCATACTCCCACGTTAGGAAATGGTAGAGGCTGCTTTATAGCACAGGAGAAAGATGGGGTGTGTGTGCTGTGTGGCTGGTGAGGCCACCTTGTCCCTCTTTGGAAGGGCAGGCTGCAGGCTGTCAGCTGCTGATTTTGGGGAGTGGCACCTGCCTGTTTCCGAAAGCCAACTGAAATCTTAGTCCGAGCTCCCTTAATCTGAGCCCCGGAACGGTGGGTGTGGATCCTTATGGAACAAAAGACAAAGAAAGGCAATTGATAAAATCGAGGCCCATCGCAGGATGGCTGATTTAAAAGGCTGGTTCCCAGATGACCGATTTAAAAGGCTTCCAGCTCTGGTCGCAGATAGGGTTGTTTTTCCAAGGATATGCCTCTGAGCAGCTGTAAAAAGGTCCTGCTGTCTGATAGAAAGGTGTGCTGAAAGGTTTTTATTTGCTGCTGTGGATTGATTGGAGTACAGATGCTCTGGAAGACGTGCTACATTATTCATGTGGTAGATACCGTAGCTAAAAGCTAATGCACAGCCTGGAGGCTGAGAGGAGTGGCACAGTCCTTTGTGTGGTTTTGTTGATTCACTAGAGAGTCTGGACTGCTCTTAAGCTTTTTTTTTGAATACTGAGATTGATAAAGCAAATTGAGGAATGCAGATCACTTAGTTAATGGCTCTCCACCTCCTTTCTTGTTTACAAACTACTCCCAGCTTTTTTTTCTTCTTTTTTTTTTTTTCTTTTTTAAAATACATTATTCATACCAAACTACTTGGAAGGCTGGTCCTGTTTGCAGGACTTCACCAGTAACTCAGTTTTCATGTGGCAGCAACTTAAACTGCTTCCCTGTCGAGGCTCTGGTGTCTGCAGTAGCTGTCCCACTTTGGATTCTCTATTGACTCTGCATCACATCTGGTGGGGAGAAGATCTTGCTGGACTCAGCAAGGCAAACCTTGTTTCCTAAACTAACTACAGTCAGCTGCCTAGATTTGGGGACTGACTAGTTGGCACTAGTCTGGGGACTGAGTGCATAAAATACAAGCCTGGGAACATATGTCTTTCTGTAGCTCCCTTCACTCTGTTAGCAGCTGGCTGTCAAGTGCCATGGTCAAGACTGTGATCTAGTGGTTAGGTTGTCTGTCTGGGGACTCTGAACTCCAAGGACAACATCTTTGTAGGAAAGAGTTTGCTTCTCAGATCACAATTGTGGAAGAGATATACTCTCAAGGCAGGCTCCACTCACCTGCATTAGGTGGAACCAAGCCATGAACCAAGAGGTGAAAGATGCCGTATCCGTACTGTTTATTACTCTCGTAACAATAAATCTGTAGCCTCTGAGCTTGTAGTATTGTTTGAGATCACATGTGCAGATGGTATTTAAAGGTCTGGGTTGCTATATAATCATGTTGTCTGTTGACTTTGGATCCAAAGGAATTTATTGCTGGTAATTTCTCCTTGATAGTGTTATAACACAGAAGTGGAATTTGGATGACAAGGTGTGTCCAGGGGTGTGTGACCTACTCTCTTGCAGATATACCTTGGAGAATGTCCATGGCTAGAGGCTTGGAGGGGAGCCTAACTTAAGCAATGAGCCTCACAAATCATTTGGTCTGCTGGGTTTGAGAAACAAAATGGTCTGTGCTTATTTGGCATCTGACTCAGGAGGCTGGTGTCTGGTGATGAAGTTCTGAGGGGTTCAATTTTGTCTTGAAGCAATAGCTCAACACAAACCGTGGTAAAAGACAGGAGACTGTTCCGTAAGTGTGTGTCTTACAAATTGTAGATAACACTGACATTCCTTTGTTTGCCCTCAGGGTTGCCTTTTTGAGGGCGTACTCATATTATGTTTTGAAACTTTGGAGATGGAAGCTTGTGGGTGAGTTTTTGAAAAAAGTGCAAACTGAAAAATGTAAACCTGAGACCACCAAATTAGTGAAAAATGTAGCCTCGATGAGGGTTGGAACCAGCAAGCTGACCTGTGCTATGGCTGTGGCAAATGGACACATCGGGGCAAACGTAATGCCTGGTGTAGAGCAGCGAGGCCGTATGTTGTAGCTGTTGTGTGCGTACACCCATCTCTGACTGTGCTGCTGGGTGCAGGGAAACAACTGGCCAAGGGCATGCTGGACTTAAGAGGTGTACGACACATTACTTGCAAAAGTAATCGAATTGGCAGGAGTGCACAAATGTTCCAAAGAAAGTGTTCTCTGGGAGCTATTTCCCGTCCCTTTCCTGTGCAGAAAAGACAATTTCTATTTTGAAATTAAAGAGCTATGGCTGGAATAAAAGGAAGGAGAAACAAAAATGGCATTGATAGTGTTATCTGCTGAGCTGTAAAGTGTGAGCTGTAATTGCTCTCTGGATTTCTGGAGCTGTTGCTTCTCGTGTACTGCAAAGCACAGACACCTTTACTTACTTTGTTAGTGCCACTGGGTTTTCCAGGCCTATTTATGCGGGAATACATTTTCAGTTGAAGCTAAAGCCTGTAATTATATGAACATAATCACACCGGTATTGCTGGTCCCCCTTGGCATGCAGAAACTAATTCAGAAGGGGTGCTTCTCACAGGGGAAAAGATGAAGGTGCTCTTCATCCCATCTTGCCTGTAGAGAACCATAGGGCCATTTATTAGTGTGCAGAGCAAAACCCAGTATGGACAGCCTGTCCTGCAGAGAGCTGCCAGGCTGCACAGTGCTGCAGGCCTGACTTTCCATAGTAGGAGCAGCAAGACTTTGTGGAGCCCAAAAAGGTAGGCTGTGACAAGAGGTGTTCTGGCTCACTGATTTTGCATTTGGGCTCCTGTGTGTTGCTCCAGACATCCAGCCACAGGTGAGACAGGAGGTCTGCTCTTGCTGCGGATAAGACTTTCTGTGAGAGATCTGCTAATGATACAGATATTTGGTGTGCTGGACCTGGAGCTTAGTCTTGTGCATTGGAAAAACCTGCTTCCAAAGCCCCAGGAGAACACAAGCTTGGAGATCCTGAAGAACTTGTACCCCTGGCAGGCTGTTATGAGCAACCAGCAGTCCTCCGTCCTGCATGCAGTCCAGTCTGGGGACCCCAGTGGGTATTGGGATACTGGTTGCTTAGCCAGTGAGTTGACACCTGAGTGGCTTGGTGTACCCCGTGATCAGCTCAGCAGTGCAGTCCTGCCTGGCAGGGGTCACAGCTTCTAGCCACATTGGGTTCTTGGAGGGACAAATGCAGAACCCTTCCCAAACCTGGCTAAATTCTTCTGTGGCAGCAAGAAGGGATGAATGGTAATTTGGACTACAGATGTGTGAGGAGTTAGTGTGGGCTGCAGGCCACATGAAGAACTGTCTGAGATTGACTCAGCACAATTAGCATGTTGTCTTTAAGGACTCTTCAGAGGATGGAGATTTCTGAGCTCTAGACAGAGGGAAGCTTGAGCTTCTCTGTAAGGGTATATCAGAACAAGTGGAGCACATGGGAGAAATAATGAGATGAAAGAGGCAGCAAAAGCATGGCAAAACCAACCATGTCAACACACTGATTACATGTTACAGAGAGTGGTGAGCCCAGTGGATGTGGGATCCTTTATCTTGGCTTTAGAAAAATGTTCAATGTTGTCCCACACAAGTAAGATAAGGAAGGATGCACTAGATACATCTGTTTATGGTGAGGTACATGTACATTTTGTGAGAGAATTATAGAGGAGAACTTATGTGACAGTTAATTATCAGAATGTGAGAATTTATTGAGAAGAGTTTTGCAGGGTTCTTCCTGACATCTGTTGCTTTTTGGTATTTTTATTAGCAATTAGGACAAAGGAATAAATAATAAGCAGGAAACCAGGAGGAGCAGGAAGCCTGCAGAATGACAGGGCTCTGGTTTGAAACTGCCTTGAAGAGCTGAAGTACTGGCATGGGAAAATTAGGATGCAGTTCAGCAGTGAGGGGTTCAGTTCTTCCGATGTTGCAGTACCATCAGACTCAGTGCAGTTCTGCAGAAAAGTGTCCAGAGGCTGCAGTTCATTCCAGGCTGAACATGACTCATTGACATGCTGTAGCAAGAAAGTGATAAATAGGAACAGGAGAGTATCTGGTAAATTATAAAAGAAGCATCTGTTCATCTGTATTACTGAAATAGATGTATGCCAGTTTTAGGTGCAGCTGCTCTGGTAAAATGCAGATGAGCCAAAGAGCTCAGAAGAAAGGAGAACAAATTCATCAGCTGTTGAGAAAACAAGGCTGACAGGAGGAGAATGAAGTAAAAACTGGAGAAGACTGGAAAACTGGGTATAAACTTTTGTCTGGGATCTGGCTAAACAGAGTAAGAAGCAAGGGACACTGACTGCACAAAAGGAGATTTAATTTTGACAGCAGGGACAAGCTGCATAATTGTAAAGGCAGCTGAGAGCTGGGATAAGTTTAGCAGGAATATGATGGTCTCTCCATTACCTGAGAATTTTAGAAGAAACATCCTTAGGGAAGAATGTAGAGAAATGAATGAGAAGAACAGCAAAAAATATGGACTCCTAAGACCTGTGGTGATCTGCTTCTGTTCCACAAATTTATGCTTTCTGTGAGACATGTAGGCATGTAAATTGGTAGTGAGAGTCTATTTTGAACTTAAACTGGCAGTACTCAAATGTAGGTATTTCCCATTTTTCACAAACCACTTACCAATTGAGGATCTTCTTGCTAAGTTCATTCTGCCTTATCACTGTGGTGAGGAACCATCATAGTACTGGAATCTGAGTGCGCAATGTCACAGTGATTTTGGGTTTTGTCAGTGCAGTTTGGCTTGTGAGGCCTCGTAAGAGTTTACAAAAGCCGTGCTGACCCTGTGTCTTTCTCACTTTTACCTGTGTATCTACTATGTTCCACTTTTTACTACTTTGATGTTATACTTTTCCAAGGCTCCCCTGAAAACCTTCTAACCTGTCTGTTCCTCAGCTAGTTTTGAATGAGGGAGTTCACACTGTGGTCCAGCTATTTTTGTTGCTTTAAGTCACCTGGTTGAGTTGCTGCTTGTTTTCCTTCCCCTGAGCGTGGCCTGTCCGATGAATCCCTGGAAGGCAGTGTTGTGTAATGGAAACATCTCCCATTTTCTTCACACTGACTGTACACACAAAGTTCTGGTCTACTTTCACTGTATCTTCTCAGGATGCTCTCCCTAGAGATCACTGTGCAGATTTCACAGGGTCAGAGTGTGGCGGAGGGTGAAGGCGCCTCTGGAGATCACGTAGTCCAACTGCTCAAAGCAGGTTCAAGGCCTTGTTTGGTTGTGTTTTGAGTATCTCTAAGGATAGAGACTCCACACCCTTTCTCAGTGACCCGTGCCTGACAGAGGCACAATGTTTGACTGCTCCCACAGCCAGAAAGCTCCTTCTTACAGTTAACGGGCTGATCAAGCTCAGGCTGACGGGCCTGTGGTTCCCCCGATCCTCTGTCTGGCCCTTTTTGAAGATATGGGTGACATTTGCGTTCTTACAGTCCTCAGGGACATCGCCCCATTGCCATGAGCTTTCAAAGAAAACCAAGAATGACCTTGCAACAACACAGGTCATCTTCCTCGGGTCCTGTGGGTCCATTGTCAGGCCTTTGTGCATGTCCACAGTCTGTTTAAATGTTCCCTGACCTGATCCTCCTCCACCAAGGATAAGTCTTCCTTGTTTTGGGCTTTCTACGTCTCTCAGGGACCCAGGGTGCCTGAAGGCTGATCTTAGCTGTAAAAACTGAGGTGAAGAAGGCATTTCATGGCTCAGTCTTTCCAGTGTCCTTTCTCACCAACTCTGCAATCCTTGCTGGTTCTTCTATTGCTTCTTTGCAAGAAAACTTCCTCGTTTGTGCTTGCAACTTCTTCTTGAGAAAAAACGCAGTTGCAGTTAATATTTAGGCTTTTTGCCTTCTCTGAGCAAAATTAAAGATTTACATTTCCTTTAAGAAAGGAGCTGAAATGCTGGAGGTCTGTTGTGACACCTGCATCTTCCTGGTGCACCAGCAAGCAGCCTCCTAGGTACCAGAAGACAGGAAGGTGGCCCGGGCACTACCACTACCAGATGTTGATGGTTGTGGGGACAGATAAACTGTTAAATGGTCATCTTCAAGATCAGTTCTTAGCAATATTTCCTCCATAGGGACAGCAGTGTGTTTCATACTGCCTTACCCAAAAGCTTTCACAACCCAAGGCAAGGAATGCTTAAAACGAGAAGGAACAGCATGACCCTTTCAACACAAAGCTTGGATGGCTGTATTGAGGGTTTGGCTCTGATTTATTGATGTACATTCTCTTGGGAAGATCTTGTTATAAATGAGGTGTCACGCACAGGACAGGGACAGGAGAGAGGAGCATTTGCCTTTATGATAGAGACCTTCCTCCTGGGGAAGCAAGAGCTGCTAATAGGATGGGATGAGGGTAGTCCCAGACCAGTGGAGCAAAAGGACGTATTGGCAAAACCTCCACCTACTCCTCCAACAGTCTGGCAGCGTGGTAATTCCCTTGGTGTTTTGAGAGATTCCCTCTAGTTTTCTTGCAGGCTGAAAACCAGGGGCTGCCTCTCCATCTGCTTAGTGGTGCGTAGGACTCATTATTTATGAATATATATAATTAGTGACTCTGTCATTAAGAGACTCGCAAGCCCAACCCTGCTGGCTTCCCTCTGGCTGCTGGTGAGTCCTCTCTGGAAGCAAAAAGCAGGTGTCTCTGAAAGTACTCCCTGCTCTGCTGGTTCTCCAGGCCATGCCTGGAGAGCGTGGGCAGAAGTCTCTGGGGGTAGGTCAATCTAATGAGGGTGGCACAGGGTAGAAGGGGAGAGAGGGACTCTCCCTCCTGGAAGTTTGCAAGGCACAGCTGGAGAAAGCTGCAGGTGTACTGATATGTCATTTAGAATGGCCGTTCTCTGAGCCAGAGAATTGTTCACTAAACTTTGTGATAAAACTGTCCCTTACTGCTGCTTCAGATAAAAGGGAAAAGAGGAGGGTGGGAACAGGATGAGGTCTGGTGACATCACCTGGGAATAGTATTTGTGTGGGATAGAGCAAATGATGAGTGGACTGTGCTCCAAAGGGCTGACTGCTCATGCCTGAGCCTGGTCCATATTAGCATGAGAGTCTGTCTTGTCTTCCAAAACCCTTTTGGAATGAGTGTGTGCTACTTGCAGAAAACAGTGTCTTACTACAATAATTTAGCAAGAGGGATGTGTTTGCCCACTCTGCCATGTCTAATGAAGCCCTTCTCATTGCCTTGAAAGCTGGTGGCAAACGAGGGCATATGGGATGGGATATTGAAACCCAGCACGGGGTTTGTGCTAAAAAGTGGCACCTACAGACTAGCATCACAAGTAGACACTTTTCTTGCTGCTGGCTTGCTTTGTGATCATTGCACTCCTATTAGGATTGCAGCCAACAGCCTTTTCTCTGCATAAGGCAAGAAGAAAGGGTGAGAAATGCATTTGGAGTGGTGTGAGGTTGAAAGTTTTAAAGCTGTCTGGAAGCGAGAAGTTCCTGTGCACACTGTTTTTTCAATGACTGTCTCTTTGAATGCTTTTGCTTAACCTCAGGGGCAGGTTTACAGTACCAGGTCTCAGGGACAGAGATCTTTGCCCTGTAGAAGAAGCATTAGTGGCATTATTCATAGTAAATAGAGTTATGTGATGTATTTGTGTTTGCCAAATTTGTGTGTCCCGATCTAGCTGTGTGGTTCAGGGACTTACTTGGTTGTCAACTTGGTTGTCAACCAAGACTTAGGACTTGGTTGATTAGTCAACTGCTAAAAGCAGCTGTTTCCCAGTGAAGGTGCTTGTATGTGAGTCTTGCTGGTCTGTCGCATCCAGGTGATAGATGTCATCTGCAAGGGGTGTAAGAAACATTCACCTTGTTGGCCTGTTGTATGTACTGCATTGCTTCCCAGCTGTGCCTTGGTGCTGGCTAGGTAAGAGCAGAAAGTTTTGGAGCAGCCTGCTTAGCAGGTGTTCCACTGCAGAGCTTCATCAGGAAGCAAGATGCAGCAAGAATCACACCTCTCTGATCAGAAGAGGGGCCAACAGTCTTCTTAAAGCAGAGACACTAAAACCAAGACTCCAAGCCTGAGTGAAGAATGCACAAGCCTGGTTTGGGAGCAGGCAGCAGATGCATTTCTGCTTCAACATAAATCTATTGTGGGCACAGCTGAGTGAGGAGAGGGGAAGTATTTTTTTATGGAGCTCTCTTGTACAGCCTGCTCCATATGGAGCCATGTCATGAAATTTACAGTGCACGTAGCTGGTTCTCGGGCAGAAAACCAGCAGTATTTCACGATACATTAGCTGCCTTATTTAAAATTGTGTCTTTAACTGTTTCCTTTGTACAAGTCCTGGGGTATTGGGAATGGGAATGTATCCTCTGTTTCCAGTATACAGTTTGGTGTTCAGTGTAAGTCAATAATGAAGCTGACTTCATGTATGTCAGCTTCTGGATCTAAGCATTATCTAATTGCCGTTAGCAGAGACAAGATAGCTGAAAGGGCTTTTTGGGTCCTTAGAATGTATTTTCTCACTTTTTGGCATCAAGTTACATTATTCGCTTTAGGATGGGGAGGGATGAATTTTGAGAGAATAAGCGGTGTGAAAGAGGGAGAAGAGGGAGATTTTAGCAGGGCAGAAGAAGGATAAGATGAATGAAACTGATTTTAAGACAGTAGGAGATAAGGGACCAGAGGAAATAATGGATCTAGGCAGATTTCGGGAAGGACACTGATTCTTACTTTGGTTTGATTTTATTACTTGGAGTCGAGTTCATGTAAATGTTTTATTTCATGGGCTGCTGATTGAGGGCTGAGAAGAGGCTGAACGTCTTCTGAGGAGCTTTCTAGTTGCACATCCTGTGCCACTTATCATCTGCTTTTTTATATGGGATTTAAAGTTTGAATCTCTTGTGGCACTCTCCTTGGATACTTGCAAACAGTGTTCTCAAGAGACTTGCAAGGCTACCCTATGGGTTTTTTGGCCATAGAAACATCACTTAAAATGATATGGTTGAAAGGGAAAAGGCATTACCTCTGCAATATAAGTTTAGCATTCCAAAAGAGAAAGTAAAAAGGGAAATGGAAAGCTTTAATGGCATTTTGGATTGAAATGTTCATTGTAACTTTCAAATTCCCCTTATTAGCATTTACCTTCCTTCCTTTTGACCCTGTGTGTAATAGAAGGAATGAGGGGTAAGCGTATTTTTTTCTCTGTTGGTCCCTCTCCTTTTCAAATTATCGCTAACTTTCAAGAGATTGAAACCTCAGAGAAGTCCTTCAGAACTGTAAATTCTCTTGATTCCCTGGCAGTAAGGACACAGGAGGAAGAGAGTCCCAACTTGTCAGGATCACCTGAACAGCTGAAGTGCTTTTC
This sequence comes from Chiroxiphia lanceolata, assembly GCF_009829145.1. Classification (NCBI taxonomy): domain Eukaryota; kingdom Metazoa; phylum Chordata; class Aves; order Passeriformes; family Pipridae; genus Chiroxiphia; species Chiroxiphia lanceolata. The sequence continues at coordinate 65,898,095 of NC_045671.1, read as the reverse complement.
AGGTTCTCAGGTGAGAGGTAGAGGCAGAGTTTCGAAACCTGCCTATGAACAATAGCAAACAGTACTTAAATGTGTTTTGGCAGACTATCATATTACGTGCTTTCCCCAGGAGTGCACTGGCACTAGGTCTTCAGGTGTATGGCAGGATTTCAGCCTGTGTCTCCTGATGCCAGGGCAGCTTTTTTGCAGGAATGTAACACAGGCCTTGAGGAGAACAGGTCTTAAAGAGAAGGGAGGCTTCATGCACAAAACTGGGGAAGCGTGAAGCAAACATAACCATTATTAATTCATTGGCATGTGTTTCTACCCTACTAGGAGGTATGCAGCAGAAGAAAACAGAGAACAAGTGTTTGGCAAGGGACATGTACATCCACTCAATGGATGCACGCAATGCACCATTGTGCACTATGAACTGGAAGGCTCTCAGCCCAGACATGGGGTGTTCTGAGCAGTGTGGGCATCCTATTATGTGTTTGGATGGGGAAAGGATGCAGGTTTGTCTCTTCAGGAGATGCTGTGCCAGATCCTGCTCTCCAGAAGAGCTTTGTCTGTCTTTCTATCACTGCAATAGTCCTGATATCAGGACCAGAGACAGGCAGTCTGTCACCCCCTTGCTTACCTGAAAGCAGACAGAGCTGGAGAGCTTTCTGTTAGAACTTACAGACTTACTTGGCCTTCTGCATTGGCTTAATTGAGTGATACTTCTCGACTTTTATGTGCCCTGCTTCCATGCCAAGACTGTAATACAGTCTTATGAGAGACCCTTCATCTAATGTGATGTTTTACAGGCAGTGATCTTGTGCTTGCACGGGATTAGTTTGAATGAAGCTTGTCAAAAAGTCTTTGAATAAAGGTGATCTTATAGCTGGTGGAGTAGGATGCCTGTTTCTGTCACTGGAGTCAGCTGCGAGCCTCCTCTCTCTGCAGCCTTGAATGAGTGAAATGTTGTTAAGTGTTGCCATGGGGGACAGAAAGGGTCAAGGACTTATGCCTCGATGGATGCATGTTGGGTGGATGCATCCAGGGGCCTGGCAGCACCCAGCATGCACTGTGCAACAGGTGGAGCTGGAGAGGGGGATGTAATTCATCTCTGGGGCCTGGTCCCGCAGGAGATGGGTATTGGGATGGGCAGGGGCAGCCTGGGCACAGAGAACCAACCAGCTGTCTCTGCAAACAGGGAGGTGATTTCCAACCTTGTTAGCTTGAAAAACTTTCTGGTGCCTCAGACACCTTCCTGAGGGTGGTGGCCTAGCCAAGAGGAGAAATTTCTTGTGCCCACTTGTTCAGCTCCTATGAGTTCTCCAGATGGTGTTTTGTGTCACTGTGAATGCTTTTGTGCACCCATTTCCTTCCTTTACCATTATGTCCTGTGATTTCTGTTTTTGAAGGTGCCACCCCTTTTGCTCACCATCACTTTCAGGCCTGCAACTCGATGGGGTGGTCTTGTCCCTCTACACATGCTGTTTGCAGTCCCATAGAGATGCTGAGTTTAACTTCAGGAAAATAGGGCCTACTTGTTCTAACACTGCAGTCAAGAAGGTTTCAGCTGAAATTCTGCATTAAACAAATGAACTGAAATTAAACTTTTGGCTTTCATCTACCATTATACCACTCCTAATGGTAACCCTGAACAGTGATACCTTTGAAAGGATCTATTCTGGCCAGTCAATGGTGGGAATGATGGCCATTGCTAAACAGCTTGACTTGCAGCGCAGTTCTTGGTACCTCCTGCAAGGAGGACCCAGGAAACTACAGGCCTGTCAGCCTGATCTCAGTGCCTGGCAAGGTTATGGTGCAGATCATCCTAAGTGCAATCACACAGCACCTACAGGATGGACAAGGGATCAGACCCAGCCAGCACGGGTTTAGGAGGGGCAGGTCCTGTCTGACCAACCTGATCTCCTTTTATGATCAGGTGACTTGCTTGGTGGATGAGGGGAAGGCTGTGGATGTGTCTACCTGGACTTCAGCAAGGCCTTTGATACCATCTCCTACAGCACACTCCTGGAAAAGCTGGCAGTCCACGGCTTGGACAGGGGCACCCTGTGCTGGGTTAGGAACTGGCTGGAGGGCCAGGCCCAGAGAGTGGTGGTGAACAGTGCTGCATCCAGTTGGGATCCAGTCACCTGTGGTGTCCCCAGGGATCAGTGTTGGGCCCAGTCCTGTTTAATGTCTTTATTGATGGTCTCGATGAGAGGATTGAGTGTACCATCAGCAAATTTGCAGGTTACACCAAGCTGGCGGAGCGTGTTGATCTGCTGAAAGGCAGGAGGGCTCTGCAGAGGGACCTGGACAGGCTGGAGAGTTGGGCTGATTCCAACGGGATGAGGTTCAACAAGGCCAAGTGCCGGGTCCTGCACTTGCTGGGTCCTGCACTTTGGCCACAACAACCCCCTGCAGTGCTACAGGCTGGGGACAGAGTGGCTGGAGAGCAGCCAGGCAGAAAGGGACCTGGGAGTGCTGATTGACAGGAAGCTGAACATGAGCCAGAGTGTGCCCAGGTGGCCAAGAAGGCCAATGGCATCCTGGCCTGGATCAGGAACAGTGTGGCCAACAGGTCCAGGGAAGGGATTATTCCCCTGTACTCAGTGCTGGTGAGGCCACACCTGGAGTGCTGTGTCCAGTTCTGGGCCCCTCAGTTCAGGAAGGACATTGAGGGGCTGGAGCAGGTCCAGAGAAGAGCAGCAAGGCTGGTGAAGGGACTGGAGCACAAGTCCTATGAGGAGAGGCTGAGGGAGCTGGGGTTGTTTAGCCTGGAGAAGAGGAGGCTCAGGGGAGACCTCATCACTCTCTATAACTCACTGACAGGAGGGTGTAGCCAGGTGGGCATTGGTCTCTTTTCCCAGGCAACTATCAGTAAGACAAGAGGGCACGGCCTTAAGTTGTGCCAGGGAAGGTTTAGGTTAGATATTAGGAAAAAATTTTTTACAGAAAGAGTAATCAGACACTGGGGGCTGGCCAGGAAGGTGGTGGTCCCTGAAGGTTTTTAAGATGAGACTGGATGTGGCACTTAGTGCCATGGTCTGATAACCACGGTGGGGTTGGATCAAGGGTTGGACTTGATGATCTTGGAGGTCTTTTCCAATCCGGTTGATTCTATGATTCTCTGATTCTATATGAAACAGGTTGTTCTAAAGTAGCTATACCTGATCCAGCTGCTTTGCCTTTGGATGTTAAGAATTGACATTCTGACAGTAAGTACTGCAACTGAAAATTGATTAAAATGGAGATACTGGGTGCCTTTCTAAATGGGCTAATACAGCCAGGATGAGTGGGTGAACAGCCCTGCCACACTCCAGACATAGCAGACTTACTGCACATGAAATTACAATTATTATGTGATTACTCTTTGAGCTCTATGAGTCTGTCTTCTATCCAAATCAGAGCCAGCTGTAGCTCTGTTGTCATTGCTAGGCTTATATCAAATCTGTCTGGGAAATGCCACTGATAGAAATTCATGCCATTCTCTCTTCCACTCCTGTGGCTGATAGAAAGTTTTACTGCTGCCTAATTGAGAACTTCTTCGATGGAGTTAAAACACATGCCTTTTGACTTTTTTGTCTCCACTAGACTTTGAAAGCAGATGATTTATATCCTCCTTGTAGCAACTTTTTCTGTGTTTGAAGCCTACTATCATGGCTTCCCTCCTTCATCTCCACACCAAAGTTTTTGGTATTTCTTAGCAGGTCACACACCTTTGATCACTGGTCCTTACAACTCTACACTGAATTCTCCTCTAACTGTCTGGCACCTTCCTCTAGAGCAGTCCCCAGACTTGACGTTTTTTGTCTGGTATTCATGTTGCTACTGATGGGAAAGTACAGCATCATCCTCTCTGCACACTTGTTCTGTATCATTTCAGTCCTGGAAATACAGACAACTCACACCACAATTTAGTATTTCAGCATGAAGGCAGTTTGCCTCACTCCTTGCTTGTATTTTAAGAACAGAGAATATACCTAGAAGGAAAGAAAATACACACAGAACATCCAGGTTGGAAAGTTATGAGATTGTTCAGCCTTTCCCTTTGCATAAAGTCACTGGAAAATTGTCTCCAACACTAAGCCCATTGTTGAATCAGGTGGATGGATCTTGTCTCCAAAAGAGTCAGATGTGCTGAGCCGTTGGTTTTGTTTGGCATATGGGAGCCATATGCTTATGGTGGCTGATTATCCTGTTCTGTGCAGGGAATTAGGAAACCAGTGACCTTCCTGGCAGTCAGGAGCAGAATGCATGAAGGTCCTGGCTCCCAGGTCTTCTGTTGTCATTATAGCTGAAGATGTGCATGTCTGTTCACAGGGGAATGAGGCAAGGTCTGTGTCATAGCTACTTCTTTGCTGGAGTGACACCGTCACGCTGCCTGGCTGTGGTTCCCTGATGAGCTGACTGGGGACCTCGTCGCTGCCAAACACACTCCAGTTCCCTCTCGTTCCAGATGTGATGTGACCCCCCCCTACATTTGTACTCTGTTTAACCCACATCAGATACTTTCTATGATCTGATTCTGCTTAAGTGCCTTACGTTGGTTTTTGGTTGGGTTTTGAAATTGGTTGTTGTTGGGGTTTTTTGTTTGTTTGTTTGTTTGTGTTTTCTTAACTTCCATGCTCCCCCCAAGTTAAATTTTGGCTCTGAGCAAGACAAAGCATGGATGGGACCGAAGGTGCCAGACCACAAGTAGTGCAAGAGTGTGTGCTGGAGAGATCAGCTCCTAGCAGTGGTGTGGAGCCGCACCCAAGAACTAGTATTTGTAGGAAATAAGGTCCCATCAATCTTCTGTCAGGCCTTCCCCAGGATGTAAGGAAAATAACTTCCTGGTCTGCTCCTGGCACTGCCAGGGATATAAAAAATACTAAGGATTTCAAAGATGGTAGAAGGCAGAATAAAGTACTGCCAAAGTTTTGAGTTTTTGGACTATTAGGTCTGACCTTGCTGCTGTGACTGCTTTACAGAGTACTGTGCACCAGTGTAGAAGGTGCTCTCAGTTCAGTCTAGATTAGGCTACCGTATGTCTGGGTTTCCTCAAATATATTTCATTTTTTCCACGTGTTTATTTTGTCCACGACCAAGATAAATTAATCTAGAATTCACAAATGTCATGCGTGGTGCAGGCAAATCCATAATCCTAGGGTAAGTGGGATGCGATAGGACAAACGGGAACATGCTGGCCTGTGGTGAAGCACATGTTCAGTCAGTTGGACTTGCATATGCCTGTTTGTTTCTGTCTGACATTTCCTAGAGAGTAGTAAATATACCGCAGCATGGCTCTCCCAATACTGCTCCTGAGTGCTGCAGACTTCCCTAGACTTCACAACCCTTATAGGAGCTCACTCCTTTGGCAAGAGCTGACACCTTTGCACTCATGTTTCGCAGATGAGTCACGAAAAGCTAACTCTTCATAAACAGCCTCGTAAAAGAGTGAGAGGTAAAGCAGAGCAAAGTCCCTTCAGTGCTACTGCATCATATTTCCGAAGGCAAGTGGTGGAGCTGGCTTCTCCATCTTTAACTGTCTGCTCTTCAGAGGTCATACAAGTGTTTCAACATTCATGTCTGGTAAGCATGAAAGAGCTGAGTAGGCTGTGCTTGAGTATATCAAAGTACCCCACTGGTTTTCCAGGCACCTTTTCAGATGCCAGAAAGATTTTCACCTTTTTTGAGCACTGGGCTGAGAATTGCTACAGCTTTGCTTTTTTGTCTTAAAATTTCAGATCCAACTGCTGAGCCAAGGACAATATGATTGTCTTAAAAACAAAACAAAAAAAAAAAAAAAAGAAAAAAGAGAAATGAAGTGTGGCAAATGAATCCAAGTGGAGACAGACTTTGTCCAGGCAGAACTAACTTGTAATTTTACTACCTCATGTATGTACAGATTCTGAGTCCGAGCTATCAAGCCAGGCCAGATGTTTCTTATCCCTCTGCCTTCAGCTCTAGGGAGGATTTTGCAGCTAGCAAAATGTGGCCCGTGGAGTCAGCTCTGATGATGCTGTGGCCCCCCACTGCCCCCTTCCCCCAGCAGTGAGAGACCCTGTTTCTGAACATTGGGCTGATAGGCAAGGACAGGGCACGGAAAGGGTGAGATGAACATGGAAATGTGTCAGTGTGGCACGGCTTTGATGAGCTAATCTGATGTGAAATTAGCTGAAGTGGAATGTGGGGGTAATCTGGGAGCCTGAAGGCCCTTGTGGAGGAGGCAGGGGCTGCTCTGCTGCAGGACTCACTCAGGCTGGGAGACGCCTCAAGGTGGCCTTGAGTCCAAGAGTGAACGGTCGGAAACACTGCAGGTGGCCTGCTCACTGCCAGGAAACTGCTTTGTATCTGTGAGGAAGCTCACTGAGCCACTGACGATTTCAGGAGTGGAGAATAAAAGAAGAGTGACCAGTTATTGCTGCCTGGTACAGAAATGCAGCAGATAACATTATGTTGTTCTTCCAAAACAGGCACTCAGAGCTACTCAGGCACAGCTCTGTAGAGAAGCTCAGTCCAGCTTTTCCCACCTTCTCTGTCTGGGCTGCTGCTTGGCTCTTCCTGTGTCTCACTGCAGCTGCGTTTGGAAGTGGCATCCTTCACTTTTGCACTGCAGACCTGCCATGGCACTTCAGGCCACACTGGAGCTTCTTCTGGGAGCAGGAGATATATCAGAAACCAGTATCTCCTTGCTCTCATGAGCTGAGGAGACCACAGAGCATTCAGAGCTGCCTTCTCTGACACCTGTGTAAGGAGACAAGCTGCTTTTCTTCCAGCTGCACCAGCACAGGTTCTTTGAGCACTGAATGGGAGATGCTGTCAAAACTGTTCTTCTCCCTCCCTGGCCATAAGCATTTCTTGCCCAGCTCTGCAAAAAGCTGTTTGTGGTGCTCTCTGCTCTCCTTGTTGAGAAGAAGGAGCAGAGATGCCTCTCTTCCGTCTGGTCAGTTCTCCTCCTCCATCGTCATCCCTGGAGTGTGGACAATGGCACTCAGTCAGATTGTTTCTCCCAGGTACACATATGGCATCGTGTCTAACACCACGAAGAGTGGAGGGTAGTTGAGATTGTTGCAGTACCAGATAAGGAATGAATAAACCAACCTCTTCCTTAGGGGAAGGTAGAGGGAAGAGGAGGAAAAGAAGTGAGTGGAAAACCTGCTTTAACAAAAAACAAGGAAGAGACTTGTAGCTGTAGACTTGAGGCCCCCTCTGTCCTACTATGCAAGCACAGGAGCTGAGCAAAGAGGCTGGGCCAGGACTGCTGATGGAAGAGGGCTGCCAGTGGCCTGTGACTGGTTACTGCATTGTCCTGACAGCAGTGGAAGAGGAGATTTGGGCAAGCTAAATGAAGGCAGACTGTACTGGGGCCCTGCTTGGGGGGTAAATGTTTCTGTAGTCCTTTTAGTACCTATACACTCACCCATGCATTTTGTACAGGGCCTGCATTTATACATAACATTTGATGTGTTGAAGCTCCGATGGAGACCTAGGTATGGTGACCTCTTTCCTTTGCAAGGATATTCTTGTAGACACCACAGCTTGCCCTGTCTAATAGTTGAGATCTGTGAGAGCCCTGGCCACACTGTTTTTATTAAGAGCTGGCTGGAAATTTGTCTCTTGCTAAGGAACCACATCTTATCTGCTGCATGGTGGGCAGTGCACACAGGGGCTTATTTTACCAAGTGAAGATGTGAGGTTTTTCAGTTGTAAATGGTAAGGTTTTGGTATGGTTTGGTGGCACATTGCCCTTGATTTTCTCCAGTTCAGCTTCTTGTTCAGAGCAGGACTATTATGAATAATCAAGGAGGATGTGGCTTTGTCTAACCAAGTCATGAAAGGAGTTTCAGGGAGGGAGACTTATGACCATTTGAGCAACCTCTAATGTAGGACATTCCTCTACACTCCTTCCAAACAAGATTTTCCTATGTCTGTATGCCTACTTTATTTGGGATCAGCATCTCCCACTGTACCAGAAGGTGATGCTGCACCTGCTCAGGCTCTTTTTCACCATATTTTTTGCAAGACCATATTATTTTCACCGTATTTATCCTCTTTTATTAAGGAGCTCTTTGTTGTGTCTGCAATAGCATCAAGAGGGACATTGTTCTACTCTGATTGTTTTTTCCAGTTTTATGATATTCCCATTCATATCTTGCCCTCCTGTCCAAATTGTATTGTTGTAGGTGTTTGAAGTTCTTTCCTGTGGTAGCCGAACTTGAATTCTGCAGGCTGAGATAGGAGAGAGCTGTCTTTCCTAAGCACTGTCCAAACTTAGCCATTTAACTAATTTTATTTCCTTTATTCCTTATTCACCATTAACCTTTTACTGGTAGTCTGCATGGGATGTCAGTATCTTGCTGTGTGTTCCTGCTCTCAGTATTGCAGTATTGCAGTAATTGCTCCTGTGTGCTTGGTTACTCCTTTCTGCAGAAGAGCCTTGAACCTTCAGACCACACTCTCTCCCAACTCAAGAGCAGTTTAGCTAGAAGTTCCTTACAGCCAGGCGATTAATTTCCTTTAATAAATGTAATGTTCTTGCTGTAAGAACTTACTGCTGCATCCAGTGATTTTTTTCCCCCTGGTGTGAGTAAGCCTAACTTCTAAAGCTGTAAGGAGTGTGAAGTGTGGGAACACTGCACCTCTGGGGATGTTTGGGGAGCTAGCCAGTTGCGTATAATCTCAGTTTGCTTTCTACCTGTGAACATCCCTTCTTCCAAGATTAGCTTTCAGGATTGCTGCTTTCTTTTTCAAATAACTTCCATTTCTGTGTTTTGGTTTGGGATAGGTACTTCTCACTGTATCAAAGATCCTTCGCACCTAATGTTTTCTGCAGAAGAAATTTAATCAGCTAAGAATATGGACAAATGCAGAGTTAACATACATAAAACATGCCAAGGTGAAAGAGAGCAATAAATATGACTGTGAAAGCAACTGGTGATCTGCCAGGACTGATTTTTTTACAGGCATTTGTTTTGTCCAAGGTGGGGTTGGTTCTGAGCTGTGTCAGTGGCTTGGGAGGAGGCAGGAAATAGGAAAGAACTTGTGTCCTAATACTGTTCACAACCCAAATCTTCCAGTGTGACGCACTACGTATGCTTCATGTATCTTTGTATCGAGGGGTGCTTGTAGAGCTCAAGAAATACATTTTCTTAGCCTTTATTAGTCATCCCAGGAGGATGCAATACCATGCCAGCAACAAAGACATTTTAGTTTAGAATTGCTTGTTAGGTGATGATGTACTTGACTCCGTGCCCTTGAGTGCATTTGTGCTTCCCTTCAACCACTTGCCCATATGAGCGAGTGGTCTAAGCCTTGCTGTAACTCAAAAGCTGCTTGGTTGGGTTCTCTTGTCAAACTGGAGTATCACTGATCCAGCATCACTGATAATACCATTCAGCAAATGTACATTAAAGAGATCTATATAGGGCAAAACCATGCCCTCCCCCAGTCTTTGCCCATACTCCCAGCTGATTTTATGGGGCACTCTTTCAGCCATAACTTTCTTGCCTGATCTGCACTTTTTTTTCTTTGAGCAATAGAATCTTACTCACCTTCACCATGTACCTTTTACTGGGTAAATCTTGTGGAAAGAGTAGGATTTAATAGTCTTAATTGCCTTTTCTGACCAACACTGGTAATTTTCTATTTGAAAACAGCAGGTTGAGGGACATGATTCTCCCCATCTGCTCTACCCTCATGAGACCCCACCTGGAATACTCTGTACAGTTCTGGTGTCCCCAGCATAAGAAGGACATGAAACTGTTGGAGCAAGTCCAGAGGAGGGCCACAAAGTTCATAAGGGGACTAGAGCACCTCCCCTATGAAGACAGGCTGAGAAAGCTGGGGCTGTTTAGGTTGGAGAAGATGTTGCATGGAGCTCTCATAGCAGCCTTCCAGTAAATGAAGGAGGCCTACAAGAAAGCTGTAGTGATAGGACAAGGAGTAATGGGTTCAAACTGAAAGAGGGGAAACTTAGTTTAGATTTTAGGAAGAAATTCTTTACTAAGAGGGTGGTGAGACACTGGAACAGGCTGTCCAGGGAAGTTGTGGATGCCCCAACCCTGGCAGTGTTCAAATCCAGGTTGGATAAGTTCTTGAGCAACCTGGTCTAGTGGGAGGTGTCCCTGCACATGGCAAGGGGGATGGAACTAGGTGATAATTAAGGTCCCTTCCAACCCATGATTCTGTGATTGGATGAAATCAGTTACGTTAGTTTCTTTAAGCTTCACTGCTCTCTGTGGTAAGGGGTTCTTGTGTTTAGCATGCTTCATGTGTCTCATCTAAACACCATTTAAAATGGTGTTTGCCAGAGGGCTGTAGCACAGTTATAAACCAGACATACAGAACATAATTGTCGGTAGGGAAAACATCAACAGATGACTGTAACTATTTCTGTGATCTGTCAAACTTATTTTTTCTGATTGTGTGAGCAAAATTTAGGCTAATTTTTGGTTCTAAAGCACCTGAGGGCTAAACAAAGACTTGTTCGCTCACCATCTTTCAGGCTTTTCTCATGCAAGATCTTGTATCTTTCATGCTTTCTGAGCTCTGTGCTGCCAGAATTCATCTCCTCTTAAACTTGCTGTCATCTGGACCTGCCCCAGTGATAGGGACTGCTGGGCATGCACAGCCCAGCTGGCTTGTGATGGTGAGAGCTGTCATTTCTTCCCTGTGCCCTCCTCTCTCCATCAGAGATGTGCAACAGTGTGCAGAGACAGGGTATGCCAGAGGGATGAAGACCAGAAGAGAAAGCTCTGTCTGCCACTTGCTGGCTGAAGGTTGGTGTGAGCAGCCCAAAAGGTGGAGAGTGAGTCTGTGGTGGGGAGAGGGGAGTAGGAGTCTGTGAGCCTTGCCAGGCTGGCCAGTCCTCACGTCACAGGGCATTGTGTTTCTCCCCTTTCAGATGTCGTGGCATCCACGGTACCGCAGCTCTAAGTTCCGCAACGTGTATGGCAAAGCTGCCAGCAAGGAGAAGTGCTACGACTGCGTGCCCATCACCCACAGTGTCCACGACAACCACTTCTGCGCCGTGAACCCCAACTTCATTGCCGTGGTCACTGAGTGCGTGGGCGGCGGTGCCTTCCTCGTCATTCCCATCAAGCAGGTGAGCTCTGCCAGGGCGAGCTGGCTTTCAAGAGCACATCAAGAGGCTGAAGGAGGGACAGGCTTTCTAGGGATCTAGATCGCAGAGGATATTCAGTTAATGCTGCTGCCAGAATTGAAAAGTGACGGAAGAGGCACCAGTTGCCCTGGCAGGTGATTCCTGGGATGTGTGTACTTACATGTCTTTCATTGCTGCTTGCAGATTTTTGACACCTTGCTGCATTTCGTAACTCATTTGCCTTTCTTGTATAATCAGCAGGAACTATGCTGTTTAGATGTTTGTGTCCTGGGAGAAACAGCACATTAAAAAGTTTTTAGTGGATGCAGAGAGCAAAACCAGAAAGGTGCTTTAGTGGCACGGCTTCAGCTGTGACCAAAGGAGAATATGCTATGTTTTGCTTTACCTTCTTTGTAAAAGAATGGAGACACAGTTATCAGGCAATGAAGCTCTTAAGCTTCAAGCATTGATGCTGTAAAAACTTCCCTTTCAGAAACAAATCCCAGCTTTGTGAGTTTTTATGACTTAGGATCTGCTGAGAGGGAGAAGTTGGCCATCTGATGTTTATTGCTTCAGAATAATTAAGCATGCACTAACGTGGATTAGTTTCAATATGAGATTATGATCTCCCTGGAATCAGGACAGAACAGATGAAAGGCAAAAGTTCAGCCTTTAATTAAAAGTTAATTGATGGTGTTATTGCAATGCCACTTTTTCAATATATATTTGCTAAGGATGAAAGTGAACTGGCTATGCTTGAAGAACCTAGCACAGTTCCTGGCCCTTCTGGACTTTGTTTATTCATTCCTTCAATGCTGGTGCTATTCAGAGATGTCCTAGAATTAACCACTACCCTGTTTTTCTTGACTGAGTCACTTCTGCCCCCTTGACCATGGTCTATTGAGGCTGAGGAACTTGTCTTTATCACAGAAATGCATCTATAAGCAGACAGCTGTTGACTGTGGGATGTGGGGTGGGACCAAGCCCTCAAAGTGTTGGCAAAGGTGCTTGCACTGCTTACTATTAATTCTTCTGTCTTCTCACCTCTTCTCAGCTTGGCTAGTCTTCAGTAGTAATTCTTCCTTTCTTGCCCCTGCTCGAATACTACACTCAGATCTGAAATATTGGATGCAGGAATCAAAGGCATGGTAGAACTGAAAGATACAGAAAAGGATAATTAAAGTATGTCAGTGAAAATGTGAAGGTGCTTTCATGTGAGGAAAGACTTTGTAGGTTAGGCCTCAATTAGTCTGGGAAGAAAGGCAAATGAGGGAGGTATATAAAACTGTGAAGAGATTGGGGAAGTTTAAGGAGTGATTCTTCTTGATTTGTTTGGTGAAGGGGATTCTGGAGACCAGGGAGCAGACCGTTAGCAGCAAACATAAATGCTGCTGCAGTTCAGATGTGGAGCTCAATGTTGTGGATGCTGATGAGCCTGGAAGAATTAAGGGGTTCAAAACAGAGTTATGGAAAGGAGTCAGTCCCTTGAGGTTGATGTTTGGTGATGGGTCAGGGAAATGATGTGCTTCATGGAGCCATATTCTAAAACCTGTTCCTGACCCATGTTGGAGAGGAAAGCATCCTCAGCCGCTCACAGAAAAGGGCTCCCTGAACTGGGACCTGTGATACCAGTTACTTTTTTTGTATGATAAACTGGTGCCATCTGGTGCAAAGCAGCAGCTTTTAACTTGCGCTTCTCGTGAGGTTCTTTTTGTGAGTGCCACCTTCTGCGACGTGACCCATGCAGACTGCACCATGGGCATTTGACTTGGGCCCTTGGCTGCCAGGACACCAAAGCCAACCTGTTCTGGAGACACATGTCTGGGACAGTATTGACTGTGACTGCAGTTACTTTTGACTGGATTCACAGGAAACAGGCACATCCCAAGCACGCCATAGTGTGGAGGAAAATCCCAAGAGCCAGGACATCACACATTTAGTCAAAGCAGGAAATGGTAGCCAGGACAGGGAAGGCTGCACTTTCTGGGGAGGTTGAACAACCTGTTTAGGGAGCTGCTCTTATCCTTGCAAGGCTTTTTTTATTTCATTCTGCATGTGCTGCTACTGGAGGGGCTGCCTGCCTAAGGATGTGCTTGAATGAAGGCTCGGCTTTGCTCTGTTTAACTGTGCCTTCTTGTTTGTTTGTTGTGCTGCTCTCCTGCTGAGTCATGGATTCCAAGCTCTCTCATCTCTCCTTGAATAAATACCACTTCTTTCCTTCTGCACCATTCTTCCTTTCTGAGAGCTTGGAGGTGAGGTTGGGTTGGGAACAGCAGAGCTTATGTAGAGAATGAGTTCTTTGCTGGAGATACCGTCCTTTCAGGAGGCCTTTGCATTCCATGGGAAGATAAATTAATTGCATATTTGCCATCACTTTGAAAATGGCCTGTTGCAGGATGTGTCAGGTATGTCCTGGTGAATATGTTCCACTGAAGCCAGCGGGGTGGAATGGCAGCACATCTCCCCAGGGAGGGAAGCGGCTGTGGCCACAGGTGCCCAGAACAAACTGAGTGACTGTAAATCTTGTAAGTCTGAGGAGGCACAAGCTCAGTGACTGTAACTGGGATATGAGATGCTTTCCCACAGTGTGGCCTGGGTGTAGATTGGTGTCTGACACAGATGAGCTGGGGAGATGCATGCAGAATATGCCGAAGCAGGATCTTGACTCAGAGGGGAATTTTGTGGCCTTTCTTTGAAAGATGAAGGTCTGCCTTTTTCCTTCTCACTAGCTTAATGGTTGCACATTTTCCCAACACTGCTACCCCACTCCATATCACTCCCTCAAAGTTCTGTTAGGTTTTTTTAGACTTCCCTCAGGGTAGGCCTGCATTCTGTTTAAGAACATCTGCACCCTGGCCTGGACAAGAAGACACCACGCAGGCACAGCGACCTTCAAACCCAGGACTGGATGTGCTGTGATGAAGAGGAGGATGAGGAAGAGGGGCTCCCAGAGCCCCCTGCCTCGATTTCCAGAGGGGCTTGCCGGGGGGAGGTGCTAGGAGGTAGATAAATCTGGGATTGGATGGGTTAACACTTTAAATTGTAGAATGGGAGAAGTGTCAGTATGTATTCCTGTGGGCCTCAGGCCTGAAATTAAAGGACCTACCCTCTTTATCTTATCTTATACACTAAGCTGGCTCGGGAGTCCTGTTTTTCTGTGGTCTCTTAAGGCAACAAACTTGGTTGAGGCTGCATCTGTCTCTTCCTTTGCAGCATAAAGCAGTAAGAGAGCCTTGCAGGATGAGTCAGGCAGAATGGGCTTAGGGCAGCCTGGGAGTCTCCCGAACGGAGTGGGGAGCAGACAGGGAGCCAGCTTTGGGAGGGGTCAGAGTTCTCTTAAAGATCAAGGGATCCCCGTGGATCTGGCTGTCCAGCCCTATTAGTTGTCAGCTTGAAACCAAGCTCTGAAGCCTACAAAAGGGCACTGTGGGTGGGGGAACACTGCTTATTAAAGGCCTTTTATCTCTCTTCTGCCTTCCCAAATCTCTCTGCATTGTGGCTGTTCTAAAAGAGAATTGTTTTAGACTGTAGTCTAAAAAAGCAGTCTTTTACATTTCAAAGCCCTCTGGATGTTCAGTTTAAAGCAGGTTAGTCCCAGTTTATGCAACAAACTTTCCAGTGAAGCCAGAATAGTTACACATCATGTCCTGTTCTGTATTCAAAATTGCAAACCCCCCAAATTTTCAAAAGCTGGGAAAATTACATCTTATCCACAGCCTGGTTAGGGCCAGCAGTGATTCCACTCTGCTGTGCACTCCTAAGGCTCACCTCTGGAGAGATGTAGAGAATACATCAACAGAAGTGTCTGCCTTCTAGGAGACCACACATTTGCAATCATTTTGGTTTATGATTCTTCCAGGTGGGAAACAGTAAGCAGGTGAGCATCACCAGCTTGCCATCATGTCTCTCTGCTTAGATGACTGACTTTTGCTTGTGAACAGATGCCTGAGATGCAAGGTGGGTCATGGAGCTCCCCACCCTTCTTCTGCTCCTGACAGGGAGAAACAAGGGGTGCTTGAATGTTAATAAAATCCCTGCACCTCTCCTAGCATATAAGTATTCAGTCTTGACTTTCTAGCAGAGACCGTTCCTGCAGTGTGGGTTTATCCAGCGCAACACAGCCCCCATGTGGCACAAGGCCCTCAATACTCCTTAGTGCACTTAGCAGGATTTTTACCAGCGCAGATCCACCTGAACATGGTGTTGTTTTTTTTTTTTGAGAGTCCAAAATTCTGATTTGTTCTGGTGAATGACTGGATTTGAACACCAGCAGAGAGAAATAGATAGCTTGTTGAAAGAAAAAGCTCCATTTGAAATTTCTGTCACAAATACGAGGCTAAAAATCAATCCTAAAAATTTTTTTCCTGCTCATAAGAAATGTCTTCTGAAGGAGATTCTGATGTCGTTTGTCTCCCCCTCACAAGATCTTTAGAAAAATGTCAAAGGTTCAACCTATTCATAGATGTTTCTCCTCCAAGGTTTTATTTTGGTGTCTGAACCTAATAGTATTTTCTAATGTGCGTGTATGCATGCATAGAGATTTCTTGACAGCAGCAGGTACTTAGGAAGGCCTGAGCACTCTTTTCTTTCTTTATTGTGGTATCATCAAGGCTTGACTAGCAGGGACAGAAAAAATGATTCTCAACAGACAAAGAGCACTCAGGGTATTTGGAGCATAACAAGCAGAAACAAGTTTCTTGCTGGAGCTGCCTTGGATCTTCCTCGAAAATGTCTGGTAATTCCACGGCTCACCTCAGGTTTGATTATATTTTTTTCTTCCAGACAGGCAAGCTTGACCCACATTATCCCAAAGTATGTGGGCACAAAGGAAATGTTCTGGACATCAAATGGAACCCATTCAATGACTTTGTAATAGCTTCATGTTCAGAAGATAGCACAGTAAGTTTAAAGCCTTCTTCTCTGCATTACTACCTGGCTAATGTGCTTCTTAGGGGAAGAAGTTAAAAACAAACCAAAAGGTCCATGGATGAGATGTGAAAGCATATGTATAGTTATTTAAGAAATCAGGTAAGAGTAAGATTCCTTTTTTCTCTTGAGTTCAGAGCTGTGTGATCCCTTCCAAATAATACATCAAATCAGTGTAATAAGGAAGATCTTTTGTGGGGGCTTGTTTTTATGTGTTTGCATAAGAAAAACAGAATATGAATTTAAAATGGAATGACTATTCAAGTTTCATTGCAATGAAACTCTGTCTTTACTTTGGAATAAAAGCTGTTCCATAATCTGGAACACCTATTTCAGATTAATTCCCTGCAGAAAAAATTGAGTTTATTCCTGCACTCAGTTATTCTGTAAAATCATGCTTTTGCTGAAGTTAGTATGACTAAGATGCAGTCATACACAGGAATAGAAATATTCAATTTGTGTTTGTAAGGGGCAGTTTAGCCCATATCTACGCACTGAAAGGTCACTTTCAAGAGGTCTTGTCAGAAGTGTGATGTTGACTTCTATGATAGTGAGGACATCTGCCTAACTACTGTGCATTTTTCCAGAGATCCCATATGTGTTTTCTCCCACTGGATATGTTCACACTTTGTCACACAGCATCAGGGAGATTTCTCCTGCCATTTCCTCAAACCCTGGCTTGGTTCACATCCTCTGCCATCTTAGTTCTGACAAAAAGTCACTCTTGAATCTGGGCTTTTTGTATTGTCTTTTCTGTTTTGTGACTTGCCTTTGCTTGTTTGGATACTTTGGTGTTTTTTGAAGGCTTCTTCAGTTTCTGGACTAATAGCAAAGATTTTATTTTGTCTTACAGACTGTATGCCAGCTTTTCCTGCTGTCTCAGGCAGCATGGCACATCATGGCTTACTTCTGGAAGCAAAGCACCACCTTGGCCTCTCTTTTGAGCCTCATATGAGGAATGAACACAAGCCTCAAAACATCCTGATGCAGTTACAGAATCACAGAATCACAGAACCATTTGTGTTGAAAGGGAGGTTGGGTGGTCTCTACCCCCACCTCCTGCACAGGTCTGTGAAGCTGAGTCTTGAAAATCTCCAAGGATGGAGATTTCACCACCTCTCTAGGCAACTGCTCCCATGGGGAATCTTTTTTCCTTATATGCAGTGTAGTTAATGACTGTTGTATCCTGTCCTCCTACCCTGCACTTCAAGACAGGACCAGGCTCTATTTTCTCAGTAGTCTTGTTGAGTATTGAAGGCTTGTATTAGTTTGCCCTGAAGCTGCCTCTTCTCTGGGCTGAATAAGCCCATCTCCCTCAGCTTCTCCTCACAGAGCAAGTGCTGCAGACTCCTGAGCATCCTGGTGGCCTCCACTGGACTCACAAGTTTATCAGCATCCTTCTTACACTGGGAGGTGCAAAACTGGATGCAATATCCCAACCATTCTTTAATAATTGCTGACTAAAGGGGAAAATCACTTCCCTTGATCTTGTGGCTATATTTCTGTTTTTCCAGACCAGGATGTTGCCAGCTTTCATCCCTGATGTGGCATACTGCTGAGTCATACTTATTCTATCGCCCACTGGGACCCAGGGTCTGTGCAGAAGACTGCTCTGTGACAGCTTTCCTTTCCAGTTTCCTACTGAAACTTAACACTGGATCATTCTTCAGACTAAAAAGTGAAAACACTGAGCTTGTCACTGGTCTCAGCACCAAAAGTTTTTCTAAGAAGTCTGTTTGTTTGTGACTGTACTCTGCTTTTTGTTATTACTCTCCCATCATGAGGAACCAGAAAGTGGTATCTTAGGAGTCCCCTGCACAGTGACACAGTGTAGAGATACCTCTTCCCTCCATGCTAAGAAGCGAGGACGTTGGGCTGTGTTTCTTAGTGTGAGTGTCTTTCCTGTTACCTGGTAACTCGACCTGTGGAAGTCACTTAGTCCAGGCCCGGCTCAAAGAAGGCCAGTTAAATTGGGATGCTCCAAGCCTTGTTCAGATGAGTTGAGAAGATTTCTAAGGCTACAGATCCCATATCTTCACTAGGCCCTTCTTCCAGCTGTTGAGTACCCTTCGGGGAAAAGTAGGATGCATCTGATCTCGAGCGATTGCCATATTGCCATATGGACATTAGAGCCAAAGCCTTCCTTGCAATCTGTTGTTAAAGGCCTGGTGCTCTCTTCCATCTCTGAACATTAGCATAAGCCACTGTTCTGGCTTATGTGCAAGGATGCATCTAATTGCTTACTGGGCTGGGTCTGCCTCAAATGTTTGAGGAAGGCCACAAGCTTCTGCAAAGATGATGGATTTCCCTATGCCCACATTCCTCAGAGGTTTCTTGACCATTAACCAGCCTTTCTGGAGCTTGCCTTGGTGGTATTACAGCTGTCTTTTGTGGTGCATGGCTGGAGCATGTAGAGTGGTACTTTTGGGCATGGGAGGGAATGGATAGTCTCCATGAACACCGAGTGCCCTTTTCAGTCTGCACTGCTGCAGGCTTAGGGCTGAGGCCAATGCAAATGGCCAGGGGCTGAGAGTTTGAGCTCATCCTCTTACCCCTTCTGTTCTTTTTGGCAAATCATCAGGCATGTATGAATTCAGCTTGATGAAGGTCTTCTGCCCTCTGTTTAGAGGGGCAACTCTGTGCCTTTTACTTTACTTTATCAGGTTTTCTTCAAGATGTAGAAGGGCAGACAGCTTGTGGATTGTTCATGCTTAGTCTGCAGGCCTGGGTCCAAGACCTGCTTCTTCTGCACGCTAAAGAACTGGCAATTTCTGCCACTTGATGCATCCTGAGATTCCAGCCAGAGGCTTTTCTCTGCTTTTATCACCTGCCATTTCATTGTATGAGGAGTGAATGGTTCATTCTAGGCATTTCTTCTCAGCATGAACACAACCTATTTTTCTCTTTCCTACTTTCTCAGCCCCATTCCTTTAAGTGCTAACTGTTGAAGCTGTAAAGTGTGATGTTTTCTCTAGCTGCTGTGGAAGTTCATGTGGAGACTACTGGACCCTACAGTCCTGAGGTTTCTGATGGGCCTGATTCTTCAGTGGAATAAACACTGTTGAGAAGAGTGCTTATGATGTTTCCCAGCAGGTCCCAGAATTTGTGCCTCTCCTTATTTGAGAGGAGTAATCCTCATCAGCTGAACAGTGGGAGACTTGGCAGGTGTGGCTAATTTCCATGAACTATGCTTTAAAGAGTATTTCCCTTTTGTTTCAGGCCAGAAAAATTATGACAAGCATAGACATTTTCGTTGAACAAAAGGATCTATTAACATACTAAATATTGGTATTTCTAGAGTTCGTGTGAGACTCATTTTACCTGCATAGGTTCAGCTGCTGTTGCAGGTTTCCTCTATCATCTTCCTCCACCACAGGAGAACAGATCATTTTTGTCTTTTTGTAGGATCTTTCTAGAAGATCACAGAGCTGTAGGTAGACCTGTTATGAGACAACACACTCCCAGTGTTGAGTGACTACAGCATGGTGTTGCCCAGCCTCTCTGCTCAGGGCACCTGTCTTGTGGCCACCTGGTGGTGTTGTGTTCTGTGTACTTTGATAAATGCCTGTGTCATTTGCAAAGCATTCAGCAATGGCACATTTTTCTGTGGGACAAACATGACTATAGCTGTCATCTGACCAGAGGAGTTCTCAGTTCTTTTACCACATTGCGCTGAATGGATCCTCAGGACCAGGATGAAGAGGAACTAGAGACCAAGAGGGGATTGAGCTTGAAACAATCACTGCTATAATATCATAGAATCATAGAATTATAATATCTTTTGGGACTCAGATTTGCTTGCTCCTGCTCAAAGTTAGGAGGCCAGGTCTGCAACACCTGCAGTTTACTTCTTCCCCTTAGGAATAACTTTTTCATAATTGTGCTGACAGCTTGGCCAGGTCTAAGGGTTGGATTGCTAAGTTTAAAAAAAACCTGGTAGGACTGCTGGCTAAAGATAGAAGGTAAAGAGGAGTCTTCAGGTTCACAGAAAAGTAAAGATACAAATTTAAAGGACTGGCATTCAATAAAGCCAGGACCATTCCTATTCACTACAATAGTAACAATAATACCAAGGAAATAATAGTTATTGGTAAGTTCCAACAGCTCTTTACTCAGGAATCTCACAAACACCCATCCTGTGCCATTCAGGTTAAAATATGGGACATCCCCAACCAGTTGTTAAAAAGAAACATTACCAGTCCGAAGAAAGAACTTCTTGGGCATGCTGGAAGAGTGATCCTCATTGAATGGCACCCCACAGCTGATAACATCCTCTTCAGCTCTGGCTATGACTACAAGGTGGGTCTGTGCTTTGTGGAGCTCTCCTCCTGAGACACCCTGTTTGGCAGAGTGTTTTGAACTTTGCTTTAATTTCAAGCTGTAAGATGATACCAAAGAGTTCAGAAGCTTTCTTTATGGGGAAATTCCATGGCGACCCCAAAGGGAAACGGGCATTGCTACAAGTTCAAAAGAACTTGCTAACTTTCTTCTCATGAATTTCAGTCTACTGTGCCTTTCTTATTTACTGAATTGAATACAGTATGCAATGCCATGCACTTTTGTTTGGATTTATTGTTGTGCTAGTGCAAATATCTGCATAATGTTGGCTGTTTTTGTGTAAAAAATGTGGTTGCAAAGGAAATTAAAATCTTGGACATTAGGAGCCAACACTGATATATTGCTGTAAGTATCAGGAATTATTTTAAGTGATGGAGAACAATCACTTATGGTGGTAAGACCTATACATGTGGACAAAAAAAGAGGAAGAAGTGAATAGAGTGCAAAAAAATTATAGTGGGTCAGACAGCAAAAGGCTGATTTTTTTTTGTTCCTTTGCTCCAGATAATGATCTGGAACCTGGATGTCAAGGAGGATGTCATCTCAAAGCCAGTGAAGATCCTTGAGGCTCACGCGGATGTGGTCCTCTCCATGTCATTCAACACAGACGGCAGTCTCCTTGCCACAGCCTGCAGGGACAGAAAGATACGTGTAATAGACCCTCGTGCAGGAGCAGTCCTACAAGTAAGTTGGATTCAGAGGTTTGTGGTCCAGCTGATCTCATCTCTTGGAGTGTTTCCTCTCCTGGGTAGATTCATTGCCATAAAAGGTGATGCGTCCGTGCCCTGCATTGCCCAAGGCGATGGTGCTATTGCCTTCTACTTTCCATGGAACGCTCAACTGTCATTGTTGAAAACAGGGCTTTTGCGTCTTGCTACGATGTTCCTTGCTCCCTGAAACCCTTCTTAAAGTGCTACTTTCACAGCTACTTCGTGCAGTCCTATGTGAGACACCTTGGGAGAGCTTGCACAGACAGGTGGACAAATGTACACATGTGTACATGTGCCAGCCTTGTTCTTGTTCTTGTTACCTGGACTTTGTATCTGTTGGTAAGGGGAAACTGACTGCATTTTGTAGCTATTTGCACAGATTTGTGTACACAGGAAGTTCTGCCTACAACTAATAGGGTCTGCCCTCTTGCAAATATGTCAATCATTAGTTAGGAGAGGTTGATTGAGCTTTTGGGAATGGTCCTGAAGTGTTTAGGCCAGCTTTCTCAGATCCCCGTGGAGTCCTGCTCACCATACTTCAACCAGGCTGAGCAGATCTTTCAGATGTAAATGAATGAGGGTTGTCATGTAACATGAAATGTAGCTATGCAACAGGTGCTGTTTTACTCATGCAGTGTCCTTTCTCTTCCTATAGGAAGCCAGCTACAAGTCTCACAGAGTCAATAAAGTGTTGTTTCTTGGAAACATGAAAAAGCTGTTCTCTACTGGAACATCTCGGTGGAATAATAGGCAAATTGCTTTATGGGATCAAGTGAGTATGGGACCAACAATCTTAACCACATCAGCTTTGGTTTTCTCTCTTTTACTGTCACTTTAACTTTTCCACCTGCCAAATACACAAAAATTGAACCATAACAGGAATTCAGAAGTGATCTGTCAAATTCCTAATGGGAGATAGGTCTTACTGCTGTGAGAGTTAACTGAGTTTCTAAAGAAACTTTAAGCGTAGAAATCCTCCAGAACAGAGAGTATGCTGTGCCCATGTCCTGGTTTTGGCTGGGATAGAGTTAATTTTCTTCTTAGTTGTTGGTACAATGCTGTATTTGGATTTAATGCTGATAGCACACTGATGTTTTGGGTGTTGCTAAGTAGTGCTTACCCTAAGTCAAAGACTTTTCAGTGTCTGATGCTCTGCCAGTGTGTAGGTGCACAAGAAACCAGAAGGAAGGATAGCCAGGACAGCTGATCTGAACTGGCCATAGGAATATTCTATACCATAGAATGTCATGCTCAAGGTGGGGAGTTGGCCAGGAGCCATGGATTGCTACTCAGGGACTGGTTGGGCTTTGGTCAGTGAGTGGTGAGTGGTTGCATTGTGCATCACTTATTTTTCGTGGGTTTAATTCCTCTCTCTCCCCTTTCTTTTCATTACAATTATTGTTATTGTTTTATATTTTGCTTTTTTCAATTATTGAACTGTTCTTATCTCAACATCGGTTTACCTTTTTCTGATTCTCTTCCTCATCCCACCAAGGGGAAGTGAACAAGAAGCTGTGTGGTACTTAGACTTAAATTGGGGTTGAACCACAACAGCCCACTAAAGAAAGGAATCATTGAAAAGACCTGTGGGTGGTTCCTGTAGCTCTGACTTAAAGTGGCTCTTAGTGGTCTTACTGGCAAACTGGTCCTGATATTGGAAATAGAAATGAGCTCTAGAGACAGCCTACTCAGATGAAGCCCTCAGTGGAGAAAAATATCTGGGGTGGTTTTGATTTCTCATGGTTCCTGAAGGTAGAATATTGAGGTAGCACTTAAATGATCACTTCCAAGACATGATCTCCTATGACAGTGGCTGCTAGGCTAATTAAACCCTTCTCTCCTATACCCCCTCATATTCAGTGAAAGGTTTTTACTTTGCCAGCATCTCACGTTGTCTCTCTGCATCAACCACCATGCAGCACAATCATGTAGTGCTGTCACTCTTTGTACCAGGAAAAGCTGGAGGACCAGGCCTATGATTTGCTGTTTGGCTATGTTTGGGCATAGCTTCTTTGCCATATGTGAGAGGTAAAGCACTGTACTGCTGTCTGAAGGCTTTCCACAATACTGAGCAGTGCTGTGACTCATCATGGGTTTCAGTGCCTTCTGCTGGAGGAGCTGGCCACACTTAGTTTAAGAACATAGTGGGAAGGTATGTGCAGCCTCCTTAGGAACAGGCATTGGCACAGGACCTGCCCAGAAGGCATCTTTCTGAGGTCCACATCCGCCCATGTCATCATTACATCTAAACAGAAGCTCTGGATTTCTGGAGCCTGCAGCTTGGCAATTCTGCAGCACATGATATGTTTAACCCAATGCTAAATACATATTTATGTGAGACTTAGGACACGGTAGCCATGGGACATCAAAGTCTTTTCCATTGGTCCTCTCAAAATTGCTCCCTTCAGCAGTGCAGGGATGGCTTTGTACAAGACATGCCAGCCTTGTGTAGGCAGTGGTGTGCTATGTCCTACGTGGCTTAGCTGCCAAAGGGCAGCAGGAGCTTTTGACCTTGCAAATGGCACCTTCCCACTGTGCAGTGTGGAGACTGCTTGCTGATGTAGACTGCTCTTGTGGGGGGTGGTGCACAACTGTGGAGGTATTGCCTTGACTAGTGGCTTTGGAAGAATATAAGTAAAATACAGTGTGCCATGCAGATGTTCCCTGAAAGCTTCTTTATCTCCCTGGGTCTGGTGGCCCACATGGAGGCAGACAATGTTTTTTATTGTACATACCCTGAAGTGTCATCAGGTGCCTGAGACGTTTTAGTGGTAGGAACTGATGTCCTGCACTCAGTCAAGGCCTGGGACAGAGCACCCATTTCCTACCCACAGAGCTTTGAAGAAGTCTATGCATTGCCCTCTGCTCAGGGCCGTGGCTGGGGATCATTACAGAGCTGGCTCACGTGCTGCTGGGGCTCAGGTGAGGTGTCCCTGACTTGAGGTGACTGACAGGTGATTGCAGCTGACCCTTTTTCCTGTGTCCTGCCCAGAATGACCTTTCTGTGCCTTTACTGGAGGAGGATCTGGATGGCTCCTCGGGACTCCTGTTTCCCGTCTATGACTCTGACACACACATGCTTTATGTGGTGGGAAAGGTAAGTGCTTTCTATGTCAGCAAATGCTGGCCTGTTTGATTCTGCTCTCAGCCTGCGTTACATCAGGCTGAAGTCAAAGATGCTCCTGAAGCATCTTAGCCTAAGGACATGGGCAGATGGAAAGGGGCCGCAGGGTGCTGCGCATCAGGCCATGTGTACCGCATTTACTGGTGTATCACGCTTATTGTAGTTAAGCACACTGCAGAGTCCTAACCTTCCCATGTAGGAAATTGAGGGTAAACATTTGGTTCACTGTTGATCCTGCACGGCTTCTCAGGCCAGGCATACTTGTCAGACCCTCATGCTGAACAGCACAGTCCAGCTGATGTTGATTTTCTTTCCCTTTAGGGTGATGGAAATATACGGTACTATGAGATAAGCCCTGAGAAACCATACCTGAACTACTTGATGGAATATCGTTCTCACTTACCACAGAAGGGAATTGGTGAGTGGCAGCATGCCTAATGTTAGAAGAAGATTGTGACTTTTTTGTTTTAGAGGCTCTCAGAGTCTAGGATTATCCAAAATATCATTTAGAAAAGAAAATGGGTCAGATTCCTCCACCCAGGTTTACAGGTGCACAACATTCAGCTTGGCCCAGCTCATGTATATATGGCAGGTGGTGTTACAGGGTCAGAGCTCGGAGGGGTCCCTTCTGACCAGCAGAGCGTGGGCTGGGCAGCATTACCAGTCACCGTTGCAGCCCCTCTCACATACCTGGTCAAGGTGGAAGGGAGGATAGTCTGGATTTAAAGCTGGAGAATGCTCCTTGCCATTTGTGAATCTGCTCCAGATTTTTGGCACTGAACTATACTTACATTATTCCCACTCCGTGATTTCTCTGGTAATAGGTGTTTCACATCTTAAGGCCATCACTCTTTATTGTTTTCCTATCTTCTTCTTTACTGACATTTCCTGTTTAGAAATAGACCTGCTGTGATTAGGTCACCTGTCTTCCATTGCAGACCCTTGCATACTACTAATTCATGCTACATAGTCTGCTTTCAGTCCTCAGCCCTTTCTGGAACCTTCTTGGATCTACCCTTTAAGTCATATTCTTCTGTAAACTGACATATTTCTAGGATCATTTACCACCCCTCCACACCATCTTGGACGCTCCTGGTCTTACAGAACATTGGTACAGATATTTGGCAGGACTGGGTTTTGTGCCTGCAGGTCTCCTTCAAAAAAAAAAAAAAATCGAAAGGAATAAATTGTTTAAAACTTAACTGGAAGGATCTCCCGTTATTCAGTTTTTATAATCCTTCCAGATTTTTTGTTGTCATAGTCATAGTCTCTTTAAAAATTATTCCATGAAAAGGAAGTGTACAAGTGTTTTTAAAAGGCCTGAATGAATCACGTCTACTGCCCTAACCTGCTTTGTTCTGCTGATCAAATATACTGCTCAGGCTATTGCACAAAATTTCTTTCTCAATATTAGCAAAACAAAATACTGTGTAGAGAAGTGGAGTTTAGATTTGCATTTAGGTGAATGCATAATGTAAAGAGGAACAGTCCTTTACATAGAGTCTACTGTTTAATGAAGCCACAGAATATTCTGAGTTGGAAGGGACCCACAAGGATCACTGAGTTCAACTTATAAGTGAATGGCCTCTATGGGGATCAAACTCTCAACCCTGGCATTATTATCACTGTGCTCTAACCAACTGAGCCTACTTCAGTTACCCAACCTTAGTTGGGTAGTAGTAGAAAATTAAGCTTAGGTAGAACACCATGAAGCAAGGTCTACAAACATAGGGAATCACTTTTGCTAAGGGAATTGACATGTTAATGGAATTGACAGTATAGGCTTTGGACTGGGCAAGCTTGTGGGAGAGAAATCTGCTGAGGTTATCAGGTACTTAGAGACTTTGTGTGCCTTAGCCAGTCCCTCAAACACAAATGGTGCTGTCTGACAGCATAGATGTTCACGCCTTTCCCATACTCTGTTCTGTTTTGGGACAGTTTTGGGGGAGGATACTGAGCTGGAAGGGATTTCAGCCTGATCCATATAGCTAATCTTGTGGTGTTTAGGTGTCCTGAAATCCCTTCTTCGTCATCCTGATACTCAAATCCTGTGTCATCACCTGCCAGTTCTACTCAGTTATGTTCAATTTGGAGCTCATTAGAATGAATAAGGAACAGGAGGCTTAGCGTGAAAATCACACACCCTGTATGTAACTCCATGCTCTGACAGAAAAAAAAAGTATTTAGTCTTGTAATTTATGCCACTGAGCCAGTTTTGGATGCAGATTTCAGACCGTGCTGATGTGGAACTGATGCTATGACTCCTTTAATTATTTGGTGACCCTTTTCCCATGGCAGATGACATTAACTTTCCTAGGGAGATTTATATCCCATTTATTTCATGCTCTTCCACCAGGAATGATGCCAAAGAGAGGCCTTGATGTGTCATCTTGTGAGATTTTCCGTTTCTACAAACTGATTCCAACTAAAGGCCTGATTGAGCCCATCTCCATGATTGTGCCTCGACGGGTAAGTCAACCTCAGATCATGTTCCTATCTGGGGCAAATGTCAGTGGAAAAATGAGGGCAGTGCCTCCTCTCTGTGACTCTTTTGGGAGCATGAGAGTAGGTAGAACAAGGGATTTTCTCCCTCCTGGCACGAGGGACATAGCTGGCCAGTTTCTAGGGCAGCCCTGCCAACAAACCCTGTCTGGGTAACTCAAGAGTTAGGTCTCTGTTTAACGTCTGACTTTCTAAGATGTGCTGCCAGGTCTACTAGCTGGCTGTAAACTTCCTCAGTGTCATCTGTTTGACAGAATGACAAAAGAGAGAGAAGGGCTGGCGTTTATGTTGAGTGACATAAAAATCTCCTTGTGGAAGGAAGAAGAATTACCCTGGGAAAATGGGAATGATGGATTCCCAGGTCTCTACCCAGTGGGTAAAATTGTGTTACAGACAATTGTTCTGCAGCATGTAGGGCATGACCCATTGCACTGAGAGTGATGTAGAAGTAAGTCTCAGAGCTGGTGTCATTAAGAGAAGGAAACAGACCATGAATCAGTAGCTAGCCAAGGCAGCTTCCATGTGACTGTGTGAGCAAAAGTACGGGGGAAATGTCAGCACTGTGCCTTCTACTTTCAGAAAGTAGAATATGAGAAGAAAGTTCCTTGAATTCAG
The DNA here is from genome assembly GCF_009829145.1 of Chiroxiphia lanceolata. Classification (NCBI taxonomy): domain Eukaryota; kingdom Metazoa; phylum Chordata; class Aves; order Passeriformes; family Pipridae; genus Chiroxiphia; species Chiroxiphia lanceolata. The sequence goes on along the minus strand of NC_045671.1, from coordinate 65,870,818 downwards.
AGGCAGCAGAGCTAGTGCTTACTGCAACTACCAATCAGGCGTGTTCCTCCAACATTATCTCCTTGGCCATTTTTTGTCAGCTGATGATCAGCTGATGATTTGTGACTTGTGTCCATCCTTTGTACTCACTGATTCATGCTCAGGAACACTGATTTTATGGGAGTTGAGTTAGCATTTGTCAACCTCCCCCAGACTGTTGTATGGACATGCAAAGACCTTATCATCAGGAATTAAATTAGGCCTTCAGATGCAATTCTTCTGAGAGAGGCTCAGGGCAGGTGAGAAGATTTTATATCCATGCTGGTGAGTACTCATGACACTCCCTTTGCTGAAGTGGAATAAACTTATTTCTTCAGCACAATCCAGTATAGCCCCTTTAAATTAAAACCTCACTGATGTAGTTACTCTGGACTTTTGTTTGTTTGCAGTCGGAATCATACCAGGAAGACATCTACCCCTTGACTGCAGCAGCCCAGCCAGCACTGACAGCACAACAGTGGCTGAATGGAGTTAACAAAGGTCAGCACATGGAGAGCTCCCCAGCCCTTCAGCTCCCCAGGGCTTGGGTAAGCTGCTGCCAGCTCTCTGGCCTGTTAACTGCCAGAGAAAGAGGAAAGGAGAAAAAGGAGAAACATAACAAATATGACTGTGAGCTAAAATAACTTGGTGACCGTGAACTCTGGAAGCCATTCCAGTCAAGTTCATGTTTATCCCTACAAGTTGTTTGAATGAATTGCTTAGAGCTGATTTCTGAGTGTGCTTTGTGAGTGCTAACTTGTCACCTGCCTCCCTCCTTAGGGCCTCTCTTGGTATCCTTGAGACCAGGCTCTGGAGCTGTGAATTCCGTACCACAGTGTCTTGAGCCAGAGCCACTCATGAAAACTACTGATCTGAGCCAGCAGCAGGGTCAGGGAGAAAGGATGCCACTGGAGGACAAGCAGAAGCCAAGAGAGATCGAAGATGGCAGGAAACAGCTGAAAGTGGAGGAGAAATCGCCAAAAAATGAGCAAATGTGCCTCTCCAATTGCTTTGACATATTTGAGTGTCCACCACCAAAAACTGAAAATGAGGTGTGAATGTGTGGGGTGAAGGACTGGGGCTGTGGGGGAAGCTCAAAGCCAGCTGCCAAAAGGATGCTATTCACAAGGTGGCAATTTGGGGAGGGTTTATTTTGCAGACCTGGGTCAGTGTAAGCTCTTTCTGCTTTGCGAGGGCAGAAGCTCCTCATGCCCTGGCTGCCACACAGGAAGCAGAAATACAGCCCAGCAGCACCCCAGATAAGGGAATCTGGAAAGGAGGGAGCAGCCACTATTCCTGCTTTCTCACAGAATCACAGAATATCAAGATTTGGAAGGGAGTTCTGGCCCCATGCAGGACCATCCCCAAGAGTCACACCACGTGCCTGAGAGCATTGACCAAACGCTTCTTGAACTCTGTCAGGTTTGGTGCTGTGACCACTTCCCTGGGGAGCCTGTTCCAGCACCCAACCACCCTCTGGGTGAAGGACCTTTTGCTAATATCCAACCTAAACCTCCCCTGACACAACTTCAGGCCATTCCCCTCGGGTGCTGTCACTGGTCGCCACAGAGAATAGAGCAGTGTCTGTCCCTCCTCTTCCCCTCAGGAGGAAGTTTGTAACTGCAATGAAGTCTCCCCTCAGTCTTCTCTTCTCCAGGCTGAACAGACCAAGTGACCTCAGCCGTTCTTGGGCATTCTTGTGGCACAGACCTGCCTGGTGGCTGTCTGGGGACAAGAAGGTGTTTGTGATCTTTGGTGCCTGGAGAAGGGACTTCATGCAGTGTAACCCTTCTATGAGAGTTGCACTCAGTGAGCCTGGTGAGGCAGCATGTATCACTGTGGAAGGACTGTCTGTACCCCTGGAGCATCCATATAGTCTTAACTGCCTAACTGTTGTGGACCCTGACATGGCTAAGAGGCTGATTCTGCTCCTGCCTCAGCAGCTCACTGCTGGGGGACAACCCGACAGTGCAATGCCACTGAGGCTGGCTGCTTATTGCAGCCTGCACCTGGGAAAGACTGCAGAAAATATCCTGGCAGCTCCATGATCAATCTTCAGTCATGGCCAACCACCTCCCTGTATAGTAACCAAAGCTGGCACAATGGTAGATCTCTGTGGTGATTTTCCAGCCTCTCATCATTGGCAGTTCAGGGACATTTTCAAGTACATGCAGTGTATTTGCTTTCAGCAACCCTGGAAGGATTTTCATCCCCTAGCTCTGCTCAGGTGCCCTTTTCATCTCTTCAAGATTTTAGCTTCTGCAGCTTTATAGGGCAGGAATTTCCACATCTGAATTTCCCTGTGGTGTGAAAAAGGATATTTTTCTACATATTTCTGAGCTGGCACTCTGAGGTTACAGAAGCCCTTGCAGAACTGGGTGCTCTGCTGCATGCATAGTGAAAGGCTATGCTAGTCCCAACTGGAGAGGACAGAGCATGATCAGAAAAAAAAGAAGAAAAGTAGAAGAACTTGCCCAAGGTCAGAGAAGGAGATATAGCGGACTCTGGAATTTAGACTCCAGATCCTTTCTGTAGGCTCTCTTTGAGTGATCAGTGGTATGAAGGCTGTTTTTTCCTGACTTTTTCCATTAAATTAAGGAGATGTAGCATTACTAAATGATGCTGAGAAACACCTGCTGTTTTAACCCGACCTAGTGGACAACAGGAGCATTGCTATGTTCAGCCTGTTAGTTGAAGGCCTCCTCTTTAGATGCTGTTTGTCTTAGATGTCATGTGACAGGATTGGTGGCATTGTCAGGCTAAGTCTGTGTTTTCTTAGTGTAAAGGAAGTAAAATGTGTCTTTTCTTACAGCTTTTACAGATGTTTTACCGACAACAGGAAGAAATCCGTAGACTACGTGAGTTGATAATCCAGAGAGATGTCCAAATTAAACAGCTGGAGCTGGAGATCAGAAACCTCTGCACAGACACAGGCAGTAACTGAAAGTGCTGGCCTGCAGCTCTTTGCACCCCTGGCAACTGGAGGAGATTCCAGTTGCTGCCAATAACTCCTCCTAGTTTTTTTACTGGGAGAAAAATTGATGCTTCAGGCAGCATGGACTTCCCTGGCTTGTGGTGGTCACATTTCCCTAATCATCACCAGACAGTTATTGATGGATTTACTGCACTTCTTCAGGCTCCCCTTGCTTGCCCGCTCACTGATGTCAGAAGCTCATGTGTTAATGCTAATGAGAGACTTTGGAAAATCTTGCTCTTCCAGTCCTGGAGAAGCTACATGTTAAGCTCTAGGAGCAACGTGTTTTGCTGCCATTCCACAGGAGTATGGGAGACTGAAGGCAGCTGCCAGTTCTCCCATGCTGGGATGCAGCAGTGTGGCTCCTGTGGCTGCTCTCCTCTTGCCCTGGGAGGCCACTCTCCAGCCGAGCTTCACGGCAGGTCTAGCTCCAAAGTGATCCTCAGGCACCCCTCTCACCTCATGGCTTGGCCCTGCACCAGGTGGCTAGGCAAAGCCGTGGCTGCCCTGACCTTGTGCTAGGGATAGTCCTGCTCTGAGTGGGAGGCTACGCTGGGAGTGCCAAGGGCCAGCACTTTTTGTCATAGGTAAAGGAGAGTTGGTGTTGGAGGTCCCACTTTGAAGGGTGGTTGTGGGCTAGTTCTTTCCAGAGAAAGAACTCTGTGTCCTGTGGTCAGTGGCCTTCTTTTCCTCCTTCTGCCAAAGACTAGCTGCAGTCAATTGGGGGTCATCATATAAATGAGGACAACATTTAAAGCTGCACGGTGTTGACAGCAGTGGGGGAATTTGCCAAGAGGGTTTAAAAGGATGAGGGGGGAGTTGGACCCCCAACCCACTGCCGACCTTTCAGCAATGGTGCTAGACGTGTTGTGTCAACCACAGGAAGATCACGGGGCCGTGGCTAGTCATGAAAAGCCCTCTGTGGTTTCTGGAGTATTGCTTGTCCATGTGACTGCAGCCGCTGCCTCCTCAGCTCCCAGGTGCCAGCACCTTGTCCCATCCTTGCAGCCATCTACAGCAGCAGGGTCCCTCTTGCCAGCTGTGTTGTGCAGTGCCCTGCATCCTCCCAGGCTGCTCTGGCTCCCCAAGGCCTGCAGCCACACTGACCTGTGCCCTTCAGCACCAGCTCTCTAGCTCTCTGCTAGACCTTATGGAGGTGTCTTAAACCCAAGCAGAGCAAGTAACCGCTGTTTAACCTGTTAACTGTGCACCTCTGTTGTGGCACATAGAAATGAATACTATGCCTTGCTAGTTCCCTGAGGCCTACTGACTACCCAAAATCTAAAAAAAAAAAATAAAAAAAAAAATTAACCCCCCCTCCATTTTCAGAAATACCCACAAACAGGGCTCCTTATCAAGGGGACTAAAGGCTGTGCACTGCCTGTGCTCATGTGAGATGCCCCCCTGGTTATCCCCGAAAGGCATAGCCAGCAAGATCTCATGGCACTAATTGCTCTTATATAGAAATCACATGAAGACTTTTCCCTTTTGCTCTGCTGCAAACTCTTCACCCAGTTTTCAAAAATATTTTACTCATTTCTAAATAGCAACAATAGATGTGGGTGCTAAAAAATTACAAATATTGTTGTTTCTGCAGCATTAAGAAGAGGAGGTTGTTGTTCATATTCTTCAGGAAGAGTCCTTTAGCATCAGTCACTTATTTAACTTTACTCTTTTTATAAAAAATAATATATTAATAACAAAGTTGCTGAAACAAACTTCAGCTCATTTCAGATCATCTAGAATGGATTTCCCTGTGTCCTGGGAACACTCTGCAATATACAGTTACATGCAAAAGCAGCTTACCCCAGATACAGAGCTTTAATCTAAACATATGAATCTTACACCAAAAGTGATCAGGCTCTCTTACCAAAGAGAAGAATTATGTTAAGAAATCAAAAAGCTCACAGTTTTTCAGCTATGTAGAACAGTCCTAACAGCTTCAAACTTCAAAGCCATTTTCACAGAAGGTAGCACAAGAGATATGACGCTGCTTTTCAAGAAATCATTATCAGAAAGGAGAGCACTCAACACAGCCTCAATAGTCCAGGGGATATGACACATCCTTTCACCATGTGTGTTTTATTTGCTGCATTTTTTTTGCTTGTTTTTTTCATACAGAATAAATTATTTAAATTATTTCTATGTTAAAGTAAATTTTACAGGGGATTTTTACATCCTCTTGAGAACTGTTTCTTTGTTATTCCATGACTGACTAGCATAGAGAATGGTGGGCCACTATGGTTCTTATCTTAGGGTTGTGTTGATTTCAGCATTTCTGGAAAAGAAGTTGCTTTCTTTAGGCTTTGCTGGAAACATTTGATAAGGTGAGACTATTTAATCAAAACTTCTTTTTCAGACAGTATGCCTGTAAAAGCGTGGACTGTCAAATGTATTTCAATTTGGAGATTAAATGCAACCGTAAATCTTTCACATGGAAAAAAAATGGAGGAAATGGAGTTATGGGTTAATGATCTGTGCCTAAATAGTCTTAAGTGATCATTTTAACAGTTTCTAAAACTTGTGACAGCTTTGTAAAAAAACTGTAAAACATGGGGATAAAAACCAAATTTGTGCAATGAAAAACAAATATAACTGAATAATAAATATATTTAGAGCTTTACTTTTTGATACATGCAAGGTTGTCGTTTTATTATTGTGTTGTTGAAGTGATTGAAACTTAGGCTGAATCAAGGTCAGAAAGGAGTACCTACTGTCTCTTTTGCTTGAATCAAGCAATAATGTAAGTGGCCTTACGTTAGTAGGCAGGTTGTACACAGTGTTATGCACATGGCCCTGTATTTTTATATCTTTCCTGTCTGCCCTTGATGGTACAAATGGGTGGCCATTTCAAACTGTTCTGTGCTAAACTGCTTTGTATGTTGTTTTGAGTAAACTCAGCCCTCCTGGAGATGCATTCTGTGTGGTGAGGTGTTTCCTGCTGTCCTGCAGTCCAGGTGCTTCTCTTGTGCAATACAGTCTGACCAGGCTCTTTTAGATTTTCCACATGAGGAGGGTATAATGTGTTAATACCAAATTTACTTATTTGAAGACATGTGGTGTTAGACAGAATTTTAATTCAGCAGAGTAAAGCAGCATTGACAATACAAGCGCAATACAGCAGCTGCAACCTCCAGCTGGATCACAATACAAATGGAATTCCCATTACTGGTCTCTCTCACCGTCGTGATGCTGAGTATCTCCAATCACCAGGAAGAAATACATGGGCAGAAACCAGCTCAAGCCCATAGCTCTCTCTTCAAAGTCCAGTTTCTTGTTTTTGTTTTGTTATGATTCCCGTGGTGAGAATCTGAATAACCGTCGCCTGTGTTGTGGGTGGGAGTGGAAAGTTTAGACAAAATCTATTAGAAATCCCTGCTGTTGAGTCATGAGGTGCAGAAAGGACTCCCTTGCTTTCTAAACCCCTTCTCAGAGAGGAGCCTAGGTGCAGCTAAATCCAATCCCAGCCTCGGATTACATCAACGGTTTCAGTTTAAGGAGTTATGGAGGTATGACTGAACAACTCCTGTCCTGCAGGTTTTAATGATTGGCAAAATGAGAATATTTATATAAAATTAATAATCTATTTTATACAAATGATTAGGCAAAAGATCTTAATCAGAATTATTTACTACACAATATAAAAGCTGAAACTACTAGTGGTATAGTACAAGATAGGATAGGATAGTGCACTATACTGAAGCAATTATTGAAACATATTGAAGCTAGGAAAAAGGAATAATTATTAAGTAGAGATTTGATGTAACTCACCCATATCAATGCTCATGGGGAGATCTCTTTCTCTCAACATTGAGGAGTAACCTTGGGGGGTGTCCCCAGCCCGAGGGAGCAATCTCCACACATACACCCCAAGAAGGCTTATGTCAGAAGAACCTAACTGTATGAGATGGGACTGGACTTTTATAGTATAAAGAAATTGACTGCTAGTAACGGATCTACAAGCCAGCAGACTGGCTTATCTGTCACATCCTCTTTTAATAGCAGGGTGTGTATTCGAAGTCTGGTGAACCAAGATGGTCTTAGCATACTTTAACAACAAGACAGCACCCTGGCTCCAGCAGCTGATAGCTTGCATTGTATTGGATTTTAGGTGTTATCAGGGGTAGGCTCTCCTGCCACAGCCTGTGCCCATGTCCTCTGAGCTGTCTTCCTCTGTAGCAGTTTGTTGATCAGTCACAGCATTGGGCAAGGAAATGTTCACGACTGCATTCAAGATGTAAGTTTTTAATGTTTCTTGTAACATTAGGCCAGTGTTAGGAACAAAGAAAGGTGGAAATTGTTGGACAAAGACTGTGCTGAGAACTTTGTGCACCAGCCATATAATCGGGGTACTGTGACCTCCTGGCCTCCCTGCCTTGTAAGGGACCTTGTGCTGGGGAGGGTGGCTGGACAGGAACTCTGTCCCTCCTCAGGGGCCAACACAGGCTCACTGCTCTGAGTGAAGCCTAGAAAAAGGCAGCAGTGGACTGGTCAGTGTGGGAGGCAGAGGAAGAGCCTCAAGCACCTTGCCATCCTGGCCACTAAACCAAAAAAGAGAAAGGGAAACACAGCCCTGCAGTGTTAACTTGCTTGCTGCATCTAGAGCCATAACACATCACATCTTCACCCTCTACTCCAGGCCAGCTGCCCACTGCAAAATAAACTCTGCTCAGACCTAGACAATAGCTGTCATTCTCAATTTGTTTCTCATCCTCGGAGGCTGTACCCTTGGTGTGCTCAAGAGCTGTAAGCAGAAGAGAACATGGAGATGATGCTTCTTCATTTACCCTGCAGTGAGAAGCAGCGGGTCACCTTTGTTGGCCCTGAGCTGGGCAGCATCCATCCCTGGCACAGGGTGGCTGCAGGCTGCAGGGGGGCACTGAGGCAAAGTCTCAGTGTCAGAAATTGCCTCTTGGACATGCTGTAGCACCATTTCAGAGCAGGATCTCAGGACTTGTGCTGGGGTCACTGCAGTTTGTTCAAAACTTGCTTGTACTGGGCAGCCCAGAACTGAATCTGGTACTCCTCACATGTAGCCTCATCAGCAGCAAGGGGAGAGGAAGGACTAATTCCCCTGAGCTGCTGGCAACATGCTTTTAAATACAGCTCAGGGTACTGTTTGTTGCTTCAAGCCAGTGTTTCTGGCTCATGCTCAGCTTATTGTCCAGCAGGATCTCTCAGAAATTCTCTGAAAAGCTGCTTGCCAGCTGCGCCAGTCCCCAGCATGTACCAGTGCATGGAGCTACTCCTCCTCAAATGCAGGACTGTGCAGTTGCCCTTGCTGTGCTCCATCACATTCCTCCTTGCCAGTTCTGCATTTCTCCTGTTGAGAAGTGCAGCACAACTGTCTGCTGCACCTGCCACCTTTCCTACTTCTGTGCACTTTGTAAACTTGTTGAGTCTGCACTCTGTCCCATCCTGCAGGTCACTGAAGGAGAGGTTCAACAGGTTGGTTGTTCTGTAAACAGTTTTCGATTTTCTATTCAGAAATACAGGTTGACAACTCCTGAGCATGATTCTTTGTGGCTTTGGAAATGCTCTCCAGGTGGATTTTCTCCACCATCTTCCAAAGGATTGCATGAGGCTGGCCAGGTTCTTTCGTCTTCCTCCTTGCATAGTTTGAAGGTAAGGCTGAGAGTCAGTCATCTGCAAACTTTTCTAGTTGCCTCCACCTTTCAAAGACCATTGAGAGTGGCCTCAGAATGCTATCAGCCTTCATCTCCCTCAGCACACTTGGGTCTAACCCTTCTGGCTCCATGAACTTGTGTACATCAGTGATGTTGAAGAATTCCTTAACCTATTGTGGTCCTCCCTAATCTGGTATACAGCAGGTATCTACCTCAACAATATCCATTTTTGTCTGCCAGCTTTCACTCTCAGGTTCTTCTCTCAGCATGGCTACTGTGCTCATTGGAATCAGAAGTCTGCTATAAAAAGTGCCACCAGTGGTTCACCTGCAGTATCAGCTGTGAGTCCTCCTTGGGCACAATGGAGAAAAACAACACCTGCTTGCCCATGCTCTTAAACAGTGTCCCTGGAACCTGCTAGTCATACTTTATAATTGTCAGGTCACCCTGGCAGTGTCTTTGGTACATGTATGAAAAAGCAGCACTGTATAGGAGAGAGCCAGGTAAGCCTTGGCAGCCTCCTTAACGAAAACCTTTGGCAAGCAGCAAACTTCCAGAAATGATAAATCTGGTCAGCAGATATGGGGCTTCTGACACGTAGTGGACAGCAGTCTCCTCTATCACTTGTCACTTCCAGTGGTCTTGAGTGGCTCACATGCACCTGAGAGACCCCTTTCTGCTGGTCCTGGAAAGGCTGAAACCGAGGCTACACGGTTGGAGCTACCATGCTTAAAATCCTGCTCCTATGAGCTACTGTCAGCAAAGAAAGCTCTCCTGAATAAACTTTTTGTGCAGAACTAGAGGAAATTTCCAAGTTTAATTTTTCAGTGGCACAACATGGCAAACACCATGCTCTTTTCTAAGTTCTTTTCAAACCTCTATTTGCAAAAAAACGATGCACAGTAATCTGAATTCTTAAAATAAATGTATGCATAAGCGGAAATTGTTTCCTCTTCTGATTTTCCTTTCTCTTGTTTATGCATGTTTTTTCTTTAGCAGAAATTTGCACATCCAGTAACTTCTGATCCAACCATAAAGACCCCTCAGGATTCTGAGAGGAAAGGGCCTAACAGCTCAAGGAGTTATCCATGTTTTTCATCTTTCCCAGTGTTTAACCATCAGATAGGGGTGTGTGAGGGATATGTGAGGGGCATTAGAAGAGGATTGAACTAGTATAATTTTTATTTCCTGCAACAGAAGAGAGCTTGGGCCTTCTTCTGCTTTAAGTGTTCCTTCATATTCTTCCCTCTATATTAGAGTGAGTGGCTGGGCTTCTGACTACAAAGCTCTTATGCTTTATGTTGAATTTAGTGCATTATACTTTCACCATCTGGATTCACATGGATATGTTTGGTCAGATTTTTGCAAGGTCTGTGGGAAAATACCAGCAGTACCTTAGCTCAGCTTCAGGTCTATGTGTTTTACATGCCAAAGTCAAACCTTTTCACTAGTCCCATATCTCTGCAGGATGTGGTACACAGATGAACATGTGACCAAACTTGAGTAAGGAACAAAAAATGCTGGTGTGTAAACCTGTGGGATAGTCTGTAGGTAGAATCACCTACATGTGAAGGTAGGGTGTTTTGAATCAAACCTTACTTCCTTCTGATAGCCTTTACAGAACCCATTATCTTGTTTGACTTAATGCATCCTGGAAAGCTGAATTTCTATATCAGTTTCTGTGTACCTCCTTGTGATGCAAAATGTTCAGGTACATTTTAGCAGCAAGTCTAGCATGTGTACATAAGGCTGGAGAGTGCAGCCTGATGATTGTAGGAATCTTTTTTTGCCAGGGCCTGGGACGACAGATTCCTCTCTTCAGTTTTCACAAAGCTGATCCTACAGAATTTTTTAACGTGAATTTACCCGAGCCTTTAACAAAAAGTATGTTTAATACATCCATTGTGATTTGTGAGGCAGCTTCCTTGAGAATATTTAAGTGAAATTATGCTCAAGCACTATTTTCATGAACAAGGACACTGAACAAAGATGCTTTATCCCAGTTGGAAAAGTGATGGAAGTAGCAGCATTTACAGAGACCTGCAAAATAAGGAATACATTTTACTTTCTATTGCTGCTGAAACTGCTTCAAAATAGATTCAAAGGAGGGACGGTGAATGTACTGGTGTTCTAAAGGCTCGGTCACACTCTTACCTAGGGTGTGTTGCAAAGCAGAAATTTTGTCTGCTCACAAACCCGCAATTGCTTTTAGTGGTGGTGAAATTAGTAGTGTAAACCTTCTCAAGCTAAATACACATTGAAGGAAGTGGAAGTGAAGCACACTGAAAAAAGGATGGATGAGAATACTTGAAGAAGAGTGCTCTGAGAAGAGTGGTGAACAAGGACATAGCTGTATTCAGAATATTCTGAATTGGAAAGGATCCACAAGGATTATCAAGTCCAGCTCTTCAGTGACTGGCCCACACGGGGATTGAATTTGTGTTTTCAGGGCCACAGAAGTGAATCATAACAGTTCATACTGAGGTACTTCCAGCACTTTTGGCCCTGATCCTTGTGCCTAGAAGGATGTCATGATTCTTTAGGAAGCTCTGTGAGTCTCTGGAAGTGAGAAATATTGGCTAAAAAACCATAAAAATTGCAAAGCTGCTGTGAAAATCAGATGCAGTCAGTGGAAGTGACAGTAATAGAGAGTGAAGAAACCTGAATTTCAGTTCCACTCATGACTGGAAAGGAGCAAAATCACTGTGTCATGGTTCATCTTACAATGATGGAACAGGTGTCTGAGATCCTTTCATAGAAAGAACATATAAAGAAACACCTGACTCAAAACATGCCCTTCTCTCCCCATTGGAAGGCAAATGTAGTAGACATACTTGGCTATTCATTTTAATTCAACACCAGAAAGGAGCAGAACCTGACTATTGAGCCATTTAAGCTAACTAAAGGTGACCATGTTGCCATAGAAGTTGTTCCTTTAGACCCAGGCTCCTTTATATGTGTGGAGAGGAGTTTTTGATTACATATCACAACAGCAGGGGCTGGGTTACTGATTTTGGGAGTATGTGTCTCTTGAAACAGTATCTTTTAGACCTCAGGGCAGAAAGGTTGGTCACCACCCAGTTCCCTGGTAAAGTTCACTGTGTTTTTTTGCAGTCGTTTATTTAACAAATTGAACAGAGAAGAAATGGAAGTCAAGCATATCTGTTTTTGGTGCCGGTCTTACTGGAGTCTGCCCAGGTTCTGAGGAAGTTTTCTAATACATTGGGTACACTCAAAGTTTAAAGAATGTTGAATAAAATTTTCTGATATTTAAGAAAGACTGATTTGCTGTATTACAGCTCTAGAGTTGGACTTGGGAATTATAGCTTTCACTCTCTCCAGCTCCATGCGAACCTCCACAGAGCCTCGCCCCTTTCAGTGAGGCACTTTTTTTTTTCAAAGAGAGGGCTGTGCTTTGAACAACTTCAGTTTGGGGGTATTTTGGTCAACTGTAACAGTTGCTGAGGTCCAAATACAAGCTCTCTCCTGCAGCAGCTGTTCCTTACCATCCAGGTGGACACAGGTGGAGGGGGCAGGGATGTGGCCATAGCATCACAGCTTGTGTGTCCTATCAGTCCTGGGTGCAGGCCAGCAATGCCTTTCCTGCTGGTGCGAGGTCCTGCTCAGAGCCTGCCTTTAGGCACTGTCTGTATGGCACGGGAAGGGTGACTGCAGTGCCACAGTGAGGCCTGAGGTGCACAGGTATGTGATGGACTCCACTTCTCCCTTGCAGGCTCGCTGGTGGTGCTGGTCAGGGGCACAGTGTCCCCCAGTGCATCTCAGTAGGCTGGTTTATAAGTCTGTGCACTCTGAACCCACCCCAATGCCCACTGCCTGAGGGAGGAAGAACTGTTTTGACCAGAGCCCTTTCACCTCCTAGCCCCATTGTAGATCCTGCCCCACTCTGGATGGAAAACTGCCCCCTCCTTGGGGGCAGCCCTGACCTTGAGCTTCATGGACTCCCGGACAGCCTCTCCCCTGGGGTTCAAGTGCTTGGTGTCTCCACTGAGGCAGCCCTGCCAGACAGTCTCTCCCTGTGTGGCCCCTCAGAGGAAAGAAGACTGAGGTGAAGCTGCCCTGACAACCATTGTGGCACCTCTCACACCTTCCCATCCCTTTCCTCAGGGCACAAAGAGACCTCTCTGGAGGCCATTAGGTTTCCCAGACTCTCCTTTGCCAGCCAAGGCAAGAATCATGGAGGTCTGCGAAGCAAAGCTTGCAGTGTGAATTTCCCTGGATGTGTTTTTCCAGAGGAGAGTTTGGTACCATCTCTTCACAAGATTGCCTCTGTACCTATAATTTGTCTCCAGCTGCAGGTACCCCAGATGTTTTGGCTTTTCCATACTGGTACTTTACTGTTCTGGGCTGCTTTTCAAAAACAAAAATCTGAAACTTGGAAGACAACCAGAGTTGCTTTCAGGTGCTTGTGCTCCTTTGCAAATTTGTTTTCTATTGCTTTTCTCTAGGTGGGGATGAGGATTGGCATCTTTGAGGGGACATTTGCTTCTGTGAATTTGAGCCTGTCATGGTTTGAGATACCCCAAAATCTAATTCCCTAGTCTAAACCCCCTCCTACATCTTAACCTAGTGTAAGATGTGTTTTCCAGACAATCACAGGGACTCAAAATGGGGAAAAGGGAATATATTACAATGACTGTACACATAAATAAATACTACAATGCATTATATACAATATTAATTATCTCTACCATGACATAAGTATTTACAATGGATCGAATCTCTTCTCCCCTCCAAATAAAAGTCCAGGAGGGAAGAAGGACAGTTCCCCTCCACATTTAGGGCAGCAGCTCCTCTTCTGTCTTCCATGCAGCAGTTGCAACTGGATTGTTGTAACTGGATCTCTTTTCAATACACACAAGGGGGTCTCCAAGCCCCTCAGCTCCCCTTTGACTCCAAGCGAAGGCCTCACCTGTGGACTGCCAGCAGGAACAAGACTCGCTTCACCACAGGTATATCACGAAATGCAGGGGCATCTTCGTGAAAGTCCCTTCCTCAGGGGTTCACCCCTGAGTCAGAACATCTTGGGCAGCTTTCAGTTGAAAGTCTTTGGCTCAAGAGTTCCACCAGAGCTCCTGTGCTCTGTCTCAACTGCCAACGTGGCAGCAGCAGCGGGGGGAGCAAGGTCACCCCCCTCTGCATTCCATCCGGCCATCTCGGTCCAGCTCTGGGTCGTCTTTGAGCTTCTTAGCTCCTCTCTCTCCGGTACTGCTGTACTCCAAGACTCCTCTCCAAGGGTTTTTGGGGGGTCTGGTTCAGTTCTTACCCCCAAAACTCTGTCTCTCAGCTGCTGGCTTTCTCTCGGCTTTCCTTCCAGGAATTCTCTCCTGCTTGGCTGTAATGCCTCTGCTGCTTCATTTTATCTCTTCTGGCTCTGTGCCACCGTTTCTCCAGTCAGTGCCGGCTGCTGCTACTCCTGCTGCTGCCTACGGTGGAGAGAAAACTCCCAGCCTTCATAGCTACAGACACATAGTCCAGCTTAACACTGTTTCTGAGTTTCTATGACCCCAGCCGGGAGCTGGGGGGCCTTGGCCCCCCAGAGGGGCTCTTGCCCCTTCAGCTCATGGCTTCAGAACATGGCTACTTCTTCTTCAACCCAAAACTACAACTCTTCTCTTCCGTTTGGTTGGGATATGTTTAGATTTTGCAGAAGCACTCATTGGACAAAACTTCAAAACTTCCAGGGCCACCACCCCCTGGGGTTTTGCCATTTTCAACTGCAGGGGAAAAACCTAATTCAAACCACTACAACACTCTTGAGACTTTTCTGCTTTATTACTCTGTCTAGTGTTTCTTTCAGTGGGTGGTTACTTTTAATTTAGTCTGTAGCTGGTCTTTGGTTATGTAATCGATGTTCAGGTCCAAAAGCACAAGACCTTGAATTAAACACTTGTTTAAAATAAGCTCCTCCTTCCAGATCAGTGATTTGCAGCACTTTTTAAAAAACCCTGAGTGTTTGGGAATCAATGTATTCCATAGAATTATTGTTTCACTATCAAAATGGTGATAGATCCTTACTTACATCTGTTGTAGCTATCACTGCCTTCAGCTGAAATCAAATGTAAAACCGCACAATCCAATACTTCATTGATTTCTTCACCTCTCTTTCTTTATGTGCTTGACTTCTTTGTGTATAGACCCTAAGGCTTTTCGTGTTACTGTAAGGTTGTTCAGTTAGGGAAAACCCCTCTAAACATTAATCAGAATTGAATTCTGCAGAAATTTCTCTCCCCTAAGTGTAACATTACCTTAGTCCAGAAGAGGGAACTATTGTTTCATGTATGGCAAGTCCAAGCAAATAGTTTAGAACACATTCTAATATGAAGATGAAAATGGTCTTATCTTATGATAATAAATGATGAGGTGTGAAAATTGAGATATTTACAGATTTTAACAAAACAACAAAAGAGAACATACAAATTCCATCTATCTTTGCTTTTAGACTATTTTTACAAAGGTGATTTATGTAAAATAAGTTAAATTGAACTGTTTACCATAGAACAGGAACACCTGAGATCCCACTTATTATCTGGCATGTGAAATAAATTATATTAATTAAGTTACTTTGGTAATGTACCAGGGTTTAATTTGATTTTCTGTTAAGTGCATGAGCCTTTCTGGGGAACAATAAATGCCCCATTAAAAAATTAATCTCTTCATTTGCAGTTTTCTGCTATAAGCCATTGCCAGAAATCAGAAAGGAGGAGTGTTTTCCTTCCCACAAGGAATTACTTAAGTGAACACCCTCGTACTTAGAACTTGGGTGTTGTAAATGCCTCAGTTTTTCTAAGAATCACTTATTGGGAGTAATACTGTTATTATCATTGTATTACTCAGTTCTTGTAAGTACATGCAGGGATAATTTAACAGCCAGTGCCCTTGTACCACTTGATGCCCTTGATGTTTGCCATTGGAGAAGAGGCTTGTTTCTTGCATCTGCTCAGTGCTGATGGTACCTTTCCATTGTTAGCTCTGTTGTTTTTAGTCTATATGCTCAACATTAAAGAAAGTACTTGTATTCCAACATATTATATGTGTTCCTGTTATCATGCATAAAATCATGCAAATGAGTGCCAAGTAACAAGGGAAGACACAACACGAAGCCACTGAACTACTACTTGTAGTAGTACTACTCCAACTTGTTTGGAGCCTGCAACCAGGTATATAATCCAGGTTTGAGAATAGGAATGAACGCTATTTTCATTTTTTCTGTTTTCAGGACTATGTGGGGACAATATGTCATGGATAGGGTCACTAGTACTAGTGTGTACACAAAAGCAAGTCTGCAGAACTGTTAACAACATTGCTTGCTGGCATCTGTGATTAGGTTTGAATAGAAGTTGGAGGGCTACCATAAATTGCCAATTAATGGTTTGCCAGCTAAACCACAACAGTATTCTCATTTCTGCTACTAAACAAGAAGGTAACATATTCAGACCGATAAAACCAGCCCTGTGGCTTTGTCTTTAGTCCTGTTGATTTCTTGCCTGATGCTGACAGCTATTTTGTATGACTTTCTCTGCTTTCTTACATAGCCATCAGTGGTTCATCTTTCTGACAAAGGGTAAAACCAATAAAACATTTTTAGGTATAGCTATCTGGGAGATGACATTATAGAATGACTTCTGCTTACCACCAACAGGCTAAAGACATTTCTTGGGAGAATCCAGATAAAACCAGTGGGACAGAGTTTCACATCTTGTGTGTCAACACTGCACTTTGCAGTAGCTCTAAACAAGTTTTTAGTTTGAGTCCAGGACGAAATAAACTTGGCCACTGGTAATGATTTTTTTCTCAGTCTTTCTGTGTTTTCTAACTACTTAAATCTATTTTGAATGGGTTTGTCTCTTGTTCGTCCCATTTTCATCTGTCCTTGTATCTTCCCCCAATTTTTTAATTTTCCTTAGGAATAGTGACACAGTGGCAAGACAACTATGGTGGTTTGCCCTATGAGCCATAAAAAAATCATATAAAAATTTCAGCTCTTGAATCTTAATGATTGACAATGATTTTCTAAATTGAAAGAATACATCTTAATTTGCAATTAAGGTCACAAGACATTTCAATGACAATTTAGAGAAGCCCAACTTTTGTCAATAAGATAAGCAGATAGGACTCCAGATGATGCCTTGGGGCTATATTATAATCCTTTCCCACATATTACTCGTATTTGCATTTACAGTTGCAATTTGCCGTGATGTGAAATGTTTTAGAAGTTTTCTGGATAAAAGAACTTTGGTAGACAAGCAAAAAAAATGTATTCAGGGAAATGTGATCTGGAACTCACTGGGGAGAGTAAGTGTGGTTGACTGTGGCATTTCTTCCTTATTAGCTCATTTTTGATTCCAATTATGTATAGAGCAGAGCTGAAAGGACTAAAGAGGTCATCAATCCGCGTGTCTGCCTGAGGCAGGATTAAGTGCACCCGTGCCATTTCTGGCAGGTGTTTGTCTGGCCTATTAAAACCTCCAGTGATGGAGATGTGTGTCATCTTCAAGCAATCTGTGCGAATGCTTTTCCATCTTCACTTTCAGCAGGGTTTACACTAATGTCTTGTCTGGCTTTTCTGTTCTGTAACTTCAGTTTGTTACTTTTTGTCCTATTTTGTGGAACTGCGGAACAGGCTATTCCTTTTTATTCTGAGATAGCTCTTTGCCTTGCTGGAGACTGTGTCCCTCCTCTGTAGGTGAAACTACCCTCAGCTCATTCTTTTCTTCCTCACTGGATTCCTCTTGCTGATTCTCTGGGCTCTTTTAAATTGTTCTATTCAAATCGTGTGACGCAACACCGTACACAGACTCCAGAGGACAAGGGTACAGTCAAAGGTTATCTTGGCCATAGCCCTGTTTCTGAATACCTGTATGATGCTTGTTTTCCTACAGAAATACATGAAATCATACTCAATATATTCACAGTAAGCCTGACCTCCCTTCCTGTAGAGTTATCATATGCATTTCTCCTTCTATTTTTTCAGATGATTATTTCTGTCTGTGTGTAGTATTTCATGTGTCTTTGCAAAAGTATTTTATAAACACATTGAAATAAAAATATGCCTGAGGAGGAATGGGAGGTCGAACTTCATCAGTGTGCCATCAGGAACTAGTGGGTGATTTTTTTTTTCTGAGAGTTACAGTGCTATGCTGAATTACAACAGCTGGAAATTCAACTGTCTTTATTAGTGGAAATCAATGAACAGTTGTCCAGTTATTCTTGCTCAACCATTCATGAAGTTACATGAGTGCGTACCTGGCTCAAACTGTACTTTAATTGCCTTGTCTTATTTATAAAATGACTGGGTGCCTTGATGTCTTGTTTCCTGGGAGAAGGTATGAGAATGATCTGAGTACAGTGTACCATATAATGGGTTCTCTTCCTCCTAGTGAAGCCTCTTTCTTCAATTTTCAGTATAGACAGAAAGTCTTATGTTTTCCTACTACACATATTTTTCCTGAAATACACATAGTTGCATATAAGAAAATGATTAGGTATATGCTACAGTTATGAAAAAATGTTGGAGAAAAATCAGAAAGTACCGGCAGAAAGCGAAGGTAGGAAGGAGCAAAATGGAAATAAGTCATCCCTTTCAGTTCTAAATACTGACACCCAAAGGTCACTATCACAGAAAGGCTGTGGTGAATTCTTTGTCCTGTGTTGTCCTTGGATTATTACGGAGTGCTTATTGGATAATATTTTAGCTAAATGTGAATCACTGTGTCTACTGTGAAAGTACCTAGGTGAGGTTTTTCTGGATTGGGTCATGTAGAAGATCAGAATATACAGATTAATAGTCCCTTCAGGTTTAAAATCAGTAAGCAAAAGATCACTGAGAATACAGGCTGTTAACAATGCCAAGTAATACGGAAGGGAGGCTAAAAAAGGACATAGAAGATGGGGGAAATTCAGTACTAATAGCCTTCTAAAAGGAGGAGAATGAATAACAAAGTAGAGGGTCAACTTCATCTGCTGGAGTCAGATAAAAGATTGTCGCAGATTTAAAAACTGCATGGGCTCGGGTCTTAAACTGTCCATAACTCATATGTTGTCAGAAGTATATACACAATATGTGTATGCACACACACGGACACATTTAAGTAATTGGAGTGAGTTTGTTTTGTTATAAATAATTTCGAAGGGGTATCTGGCAGAACTTGAAAATGGGGTTGTCCTCAGCCATGAAAGACATTAAGATGCATAACACAGTATCAAGTGTCATGATAACGGTTGGCTATTTTCTGTGCAGTTGGGCCTCTCTTAAAGATTAAATTTAAAAGCAACTTTAAAAAAATAAACAGTATGTCATCATATTTCAGAGAATAGCTAGATCTTAGGTTTGGGGACAGAGAAATCAGCAGATATCTACTCAACCACAAAGAGAACATACACACTTTCTGGTAAGGGTGTGAGAGTCATTTCACTTGTGTACTGCTTGTTAATAGGCAGAACCATCCTTTCTACTGGCATAGGACAGAATATTTCAACTGAGCTGTCAGATGAAAGCACAAATACCTCTTCCAAAAATGAGGAAACCAGGCAGGTTTGATAGAACTTGATTTTACTTCTGACCTTTAAATTGGGAATGAGAAAAGGAAGAGAAGGGAATGATTTTGGTGGCAATACTTCTCTATTAAACATGTTTAGTGTTCTAGGTCAACAGGAGCATCCATCAATATAGCAAGATTACTCAGTGGAGCAGCTGTGGTGGTCCAGTATATGCAGGTTACAAACCATTGCCACGTATTAGCCACCTGGGAACAATTGGAAATGCTTGCCATTATCCGCCGGGGGCAGCAATTTGTATGAGCTATGGTGCATTATGATGGATTAGCTCTGCAGCTGAAGGTGTCACGACCCATTTCTCTGCATCTTTGGAATAACATTGTAAAGCAGAGGCTTTTATTGTTGCAGTTTCAGGGGAAGAAATCTAATTTGTAATGATGCTGTAGGGCAAAAGGGAGGAAATGCTTAAATAGCCACCATGCTTGTGAACAAAGCATGCATTTCAGTTCAGCACCTGGCTGATATCATGGTTACCTGCTTTGGAGGATTCCTTATTCAGGAATTGTTTACATGCTTTCAGAGACTTGGGACCCGAGCCATTAACATCACTCCAGGACTTGTCTGCCAGGATGCTTCTTCAAGGATTGGTAACCTGCCCTCTCACTTCCACCTGTTCATCTCCAACTCTTTAAGCTCTGGCTGACCTTCTCAACTGCCATCAGTCCTAAGATACTCTGATAGTCCCTGGCAGCCCTGCTCCTTGCAGTTCCTGCCTCAGGGAAGGCAGAGCCACTGAGTCTGTGGAACCACTCTATGTGACACTGGCTTGGACGCTCTTGTAGGGAGTATGAGGCCTCCATTGTTTTTACTCTACATGAGATCCTTTCTGAGGGATCTCTCTTTCCCTCCTAAGGCTGCAGGACTGTGATATTTTCATATCAGTTTTCCTTATCTCATCTCATCTCAGTCTCAGTTTTTCTTACTTTCTTCTCATTCTGCTTCAGTCCACTGGGTTGTACAGTGGGTAGGAACATTCTACTGTGATACAATTCAAAGGTTTGTCACCTTTTTCATAACACCACACAGAGAAATACAGATCCTTGATTGGGTGATTACTCTATACAAATACGTGCATATGTGTGTTTACTCTCATGCATACTCACATGCACCCTCACCAGCACACACTATTGCTGATGTGTATGTGTGCACTTTGGTAGTAGACTTCTTTCAATGTGGAGCTGATCATGTTTACATTGTTTCTGAAGCAGGCACCAACAGGAAGTTTTGTATTTTTTTTTTTTTTTCTTTCGAAAGAGCCTGGATGGTATGCGTTTTAATCTACTTTTTAAAAGCAGACCGGCATCTGAGGGGGGGTGAATCCCAACTGCCCTTTGCTTCTCAACACTGCTCTGACCTCTGTCCAGTCCTGTTTCCCCAAAGCATCAAGGGGAAATAAAATAACGCATTTGTTGGGTTTAGTACTCACATTGTTGCTGGCTGTTGGCTGATCTCCCAGCTCAAGAAAATAGCTACAGCAGACTCTTTGATTAAAAATCTTTCAATTTGGCTTAAGTGTGTGTAAGGAGGAATAAAACAAGTGGGGGTTTCCTACACTTCTGTCCTTTCTTTCAGTCAGAAGAGTAAGTGTACAGAAACGCAGAACACTGATAAGGGAAAGGTGAATGCTTTCTTGGTCTCAAAAGTCCTTTGAAGACCTGTATCTTTGGGCAGGATTTTTCTTTATCTCAACAAACAGAGAAAATATGATTTCTATTTCTGGGATCAGATTCTCTTTAACTCCTTTAATTGGAAGTTGAATCCGAACCTGAGCAGCAGTTACTGTACACTACCTTTCACTAGAGCAAAACAAATTCTTGGCTGAATTATCTCATAGCACCTCTACTCTCTCATGTTGACGTTAGCATCAGTAATGGATACCCAGTACTATGCAAAAATGACAGCAGTAGCAATTTTGATTGGGACAGGGCTGACAGGAGGACCTTCTGTCCAGGTGGTTCTGTAATAGTCCTATTGCATTCTTTCCCCCATAAGACCCAGTAAGCACTCTTAAACTGCAGATTCCTCGTGATAAGCAGATAGATCCTATGTGGCCTTATTCTTTGAAATTTGAGGCATAATCTATTCTAGCAGTAATATTTATCCATCCCTATTCACTTATAACCTTACAGTACTCTTTCACTAGCACTTTAGCAGACTGACAGTCAGAAGAAAAATAGAAAGTGCAGTATACATATCGGCCAAAGACACATTTATTTGTTGCTACTGACTGCTTCACAAGTAGGTGGGTGGGATGGGTGGTAAACTGTGATACATAAGACATACATAAGTCATATGCATGGGCTGGAAGATGTATGTTGTGCTTGTGACACAATGGGATGAGTTACAGAGCAAGTACAAGCACATAGGATATAGGAGAAAATATGTCATGAAAAGAGGCAGATCTAGCTACAGCCTGTGTTAGTGCACACTGCCCTGTTTATTTCTCTAAACCAGTGACAAGTAGCCACAGACAGATGGAGTTAGTGCAGTGCTGGGGAAAGGTAACTCTTCTGTGGCTTACTCTTCATGCTGAAAGAATTTGTGCTTGGAGAAGGATTGTTTTAAAAACTTCTGGTGCTCCCTCTACCACAGCTTTGTTACATGTAGTGAGTTACCTGAGTGTCATATGATGTGATTGAAAGAAGCACATCAACTAGATTCAAATTTCAGTGAAACTGCACGCACTGAAGGGAGCGTCAGATCTCCTTGCTTGAGGCAGTGACCAAGAAACTTATCCCTTTTGGTGAGAAATGAGACAAGAAAACGTGTCATTGTGTGTTAGACATAGGTTGTAATTACTTTTCTGTCTGATATACCTAATAGTTGACCACTGTGCCAAGGAAGGCTGGAAAGTCTCAGAGAAAATAATTGGACATTTTTACAAGGAGCTTCTTGTTAGCAGAGCAATTTTTTTTCTGCAGTTCCATAAAAAAATGCGGAAGAGGTTACCTGTTGGGGCATTTGAAATCTTGCCACACAAGGTAAGGTGGATTGCACACTAACACTGGAAGGTTGCTGTGACACACATATGTCACAGCAATCAGTGCAAGCTTGTGAAAGGGCAAGTGGAAGGCAAATAAACACATGAGAGCAAAAGGGAGCAGTAATCTTAAGTGTGAAAAGAAAAAAATATGCTAAAAAATGTTCCTTCTGAAAGCACAGAATTCCTAACAGATCTAGGGGTGAAGTGCCAAGGGATGAGGCAGGACAGAGGACAGTCATCTCCTGTTGCTGCTATGAAAGAACAGTGGGGCAGAAACATGCCAACATTCGTGTCACAACCAGGGTAGAAGTGAGTGGACTCAGAGAGGGGCTGGGAATACTGCTTCATTAGGATCTATAAAAGACACAGCACCCAAACAAGCTTGGACTTATTCAGGAGTGGTAGCAGTATTGCTTTTCAAACTGCATTGAAGTGATGACACCACAGCCTTCAAAAGGAAAACCCAAGCTGTAAGCCAGTGCTTGTGATTGCAGACAGCTGGATGAGGTATGTATGGTAATTGTCAGGCTCAGAACATTTTTAAAAAAAGGCACGGGGGCATTTAATATATTGGTGCCTGGAAAATTAGCTAAACATTTCTTAGAGAAATCTTAATCTTCTACCTGTGGAGAGAGACCTTACATATCTCTCCTGTAGGTTTTATTATGGAGAATTGGCAGGGTGTTTGCTGAGGAGGAATGACAAAGAATAAGCAGGTAGGATCATGCTGTATCACTGCTCTCTACTCTGTTGTCCCGATAGATGTGTGCTTTAGGGCCAGCCACTGGCATAGGGTTTCATCCTGTTTAGCTGTAGGCATCTAGCGTGCATACATTTAGCTCCAAACTAGACACACTGACTGTGGAGTCAGTGGAGAAGCAGCCTGTGTCCAAAGAAGGAGGTTTTTGCCTTGGACAGGAAAAGTCAGTTTCTCAAAATGGTGAAGTCTGTGCGTGCTGCGGGGATCCTGAATATAGTGTCACAGTGATCCTAAGGGATTCATCACAGGTGTCATTTAGACAGATCATTCTCAGCCTTAATCTGTCTGAGTCTTACAACTAGAGAAGTTTTCTTTCTCTGCCTCAAAGGAAGTTATTGAGAACAGACACTGTTGATGCTTAGCTATCACAGTAAAGCACTGTAAGTACTCAGCTTTGCAAAATCCCATGAAAAGACATATGCAGCACTAATTGGCTTTTGTTATTTCTTTAGAGCACCTTCTGGGGCATTCATTCCTGTGGCCTCATTTCATCTGCATGGCAGGTATTCATCATTAGTGCTTCTTTGTCTGCTATATAAGGTTTTTTTCTTAGCATTTTGAAAAGGCCTAATTCATTGTCCTAGGGATGTCTTTGGAGAAGTTCTGACAGTTCTTGCTGGAGCTCTGTAAGATGTAGTGACTCTCAGCTGTCAGCAGCAGTTGCAGAGGTAGGAAAATAGGCAATGTGTCTTCCACCTGCTTGCCCAGGGTCAGGGACAGGTAGATTACAGTAAATTGAAACAAAATGGCAATGATCTCAGCCTGAACACAGGATTTTGGGTTTTTGAGTTGTATGTCCTTTTCATATCCTTCTGGAGACCAAAAAAGGTGGCTACCTTTTTCTTTTCCTTTCTCCACGAAAGATAGCCCCGTACATTTTCCTTCTGTCTTCTACAAGGTTTGATTCTCCTTGGGACAAGACCCGGGTGCAGTTTGAAGTATCACAGGAAGAAGTGAATTAAAGATGTGCCTGAGAAGGGGTAACAGTCACCCTCATGTCTCTCATCCAGACGTGGAGAAGTTTTCCGACAAGGTACTCAGTGCTGCGATTCAGGGGAGCAGGAATTTAATGTATCTCTCTTGAAAAAACAAATGCAAGCAGGGCTGGCTACTGCTATTGTTATAATTTTTTTATCTTCAGAACTGGAAAATCAGGCCTTCTGTTGATCAGTTTCCTCTTTTTCTGTCTCCCATGTAACCACACTGAAGACAAAATACATCACTTAACATTCTGTACTTGCAGATTAATGGCTGCATTTGAAAGCAGCTGTGGGGGATCATTACAGTGGAATCAAGGGACCTTAGAACAGCTATTGAGCTCCTAGGATTATGCAACAAAGTATTATTCTGTAGTTGGAATTATATCACTAAATGATTTTATTTTTTTTTTCCTGAAACTAGCTATTTATATACAGAAGTAATAAATACATGCTTACTGTGATTACCTGAACAAAATGTCGTAGAATCGTAGAAACATTGAATCATAAAATCATTAATGTTGAAAAAGCCTCCAGGATAATTGAGTCCAACCTTTCACTAAACACCACTTTGTCAAATAAACCATGGCACTAAGTGCCATGTCCAGTCCTTTCTTGAGCACTTCCAGGGATGGTGATCACACTACCTCCCTGGGCAGCCCATTCCAATGCTTGACAACCCTTTCTGTGAAGAAATTCACATCTAAACTGAACCCCCTCTAGCCCAGCTTGAGGCCATTTCCTCTCCTCCTGTCACTAGTTGCCTGTGAGAAGAGACTGACGTCTACCTTGCTGCAACCTACTCTTGGGTAGTTGTAGAAAGTGATGATTTACCCTGAGCCTCCTTTTCTCCAGGCTAAACAATCCCCACTTCCTCAGCCACCTCTCATAGACCTACTCTCTGGACCCTTCACCACCTTCATTGTCATTCTCTGGACTTGCTCCAGCACCTCAATGTCCTTCCCAAATTGAGGAACCCAGAACTTAACATCGAGCTTGAGGTGAGGCCTCACCAGTGCTGAGTACAGAGGGACAATCACTGCCCTGGTCCTGCTGGCCCCACTATTTTTGATACAGACCAGGATGACATTGGCCTTCTTGGCCACCTGGGCACACTGCTGGCTCGTGTTCAGCTGGCTGTTAGATCAGCACCCCCAGATCATTTTCTGCTGGGCAGCTTTCCAGCAACTCTCCCCCAGCCTGTAGTGTTGCATGGGCTTTTTTGACCCAAGGGCAGGACCTGGCACTTGGCCTTGTTAAACCTTATACAGCTGGCCTTGGCCCATCGATCCAGCCTGTCCAGGTCCCTTTGCAGAGCCTTCCTACCCTCCAGCAGGCCGACACTCCTGCCCAACTTAGTGTCATCTGCAAACTTACTAAGGGTGGACTCGATCCCCTTGTCTGGATCATCAACACTGATCCCTGGGGAACTCCAGTAGTGGCTGGCTGCCAGCTGGATGCGGCACTGTTCACCACCACTCTCTGGACCCGGCCCTCCAGCCAGCACAGAGTGCCCCTGTCCAGGCTATGGGCTGCCAGCTTTTCCAGGAGTATGCTGTGGGAGATGGTGTCAAAGGCTTTGCTGAAGTCCAGGTAAACAACATTCACAGGCTTACCCTAATCCACTCGCTGGGACACCTAATCATAAAAGGGTATCAGGTTGGTCAGGCAGGACCTGCCTTTCCTAAACCCATGCTAGCTGGGTCTGATCCCCTGGTTTCCTGGGCGTGTCTTGCAACAAAGCTTCAAGGAAAAACATACCCAGAAAGTAATTTTATAAGGCTTTTTTTTTTTTTCCCCAAAAAATCTGTTCACATAAACTTGAAACTTTTCAATATTTCAACCATGCTGATGAGTTTATCAATGCGTCATTGTGTCACTTGATAACACCATAAAACTGTGTAAGTACAAACAGCCCACAAGCTAGTTCGGAAGTGGCCAGAGGCAGAGATTATTTTCTTCACTGCAAAGGCTATAAAAATGATCATGGTGAGGTAGATCAAAGGTCTATCTAAGGCAGTATTCCATTTTCAGTAGTAACCAAAGCAGGTGTGTAGAGGAAATTAGGAACAGGGAAAACATCTGTGAAACTTCCCCCAAGGTCTAATTATTTTCAGCTTGGGAACTCCCTTGTTTAGAACTGGAAGCTGACTAAATATTCCATAAGTGGACATAAGAGAGATGTGGATGATAAGCCAGTGGAAAGTCTTTAAGTCTGTCCTACTGTGAAGTCAATACTTTAACAAATCATAGAACCAGATATCACAATGATGAGGGAGTTTAGAAAACCCAGCTATGCATGTAAATTCTGTGGTTTGTAATGAAAGGTGTGATTACTGGGCAAAATAGGATATAGTTTATGGTGGCTACAAGGTCTAAGTGATCTCTAGGCATCTTTTTTTGTATCTAGATAACTGTTACAAACGCTTATGTCTACTTTGGTGTCTATGAGCCACTCCCTGCACTTCTAATCATAAAATGTTTACTTTAAGACCCCCCCTCCCCCAGCAAGTTCAAATAAACAAAGCAACTGGTTAAGTAGTAGCTGCCTCGGAGTGCCTGGGGAGAGGGATGTTATAAATGCTGACAATAGATGGGCTCGATATATTGTTTGAGAAAGTTGTAGCTAGTGGACTCATTCATCATAGTGACAGCAAACTGACGGCTTTCTGCAGTGCTTCATCTGTGAAATGACGGATCAGCAATGAGGGCTGGCTGGCAGGAGACACTTGAAACATCCAGATCTTTCAAAGTCTACCTTCTCTGTCATGCTTTATTCGTGCTGCATAATGGACGAGCACAGGCAGTGTGTTGTCCAGGGATAATTTGCCTAAATCTACACAATTCTTTCATTTTCAGATCCATGCAATAGCAAAGTCTGTGGCAGAAGTGGGAAAGACGGGACCTCTTAAGGACCTGTCTGCTTGGGGCTGTTTGAAGTCAGTACACATACAGAAATGAAGAGGATTTACCCAGGACAGAGGGAAAGGCCACTCATATATGATTTGCATTTGGAATAGAATTGGCCTAGATGCTGATGACCAGTGATTTTTTAAGGCTGTAAATCAGCCTATAAGATATACACACTGAAGCAAATTAATGATGACATAAATCTAATGGCTGGTGTATCTGAAAAAGCAAGTGAAGTTACAGTGCCATGACAACAGCAGATATATTCAGAGAAGATGTGAAATAGGCTTTAAAATTTGGCAAAGATAGGTTGAATAAAAATAATACGTGCAGATCAGGACTGAAATGCTCCCTGACAGCACTGTTATACTAGGCCTTTCCTGCTTTATTTCTGTGAAGCTGATAGGAGACTTTTTAAGGCAGAGCAGTAGCAGCATCTAAAGCTGTGTTTTAGTTAAGGGTCAGTTTCAGTGCTTTCATTATAAAACTTGTTCCTCCAGAGAATATAGTACTGCAATAAAAACATTCACTCTGACCTGAAAGGTGCTGCATGGAAGTTTGATCCAGGAGCACAAACAGAGCAGTGATACAGCTCAACTGAAAGTCTGATGAAATCAGGCAAGGCTTTTGTTTGCTTTCTGTTCAGGCCTTGTGTAAGCTGAGTGGCTGTGAGATGAATTAGCAATGCTGAATATCTAGTGCTAGCAGAGCATGAACAGTGCAAGTGCATGTTTCCCTGCAGTGGCTATTGACTGAGCTCACCAACTTTATAAGATGCACACTAAGCGAGCACATTGCCAAAACATGACACAGGTCTTGGTCAGTTAATAATTTCAACTTCACTTTCCCCTTCCCCCAAAACACATACCTATGACATGAGCTGAGTCAGCACAGCTGCAGTTCTAGGGCACAGATCAGACCATTGCTTTGATCCGTCACTCTTAACATTGGGAAAGGGGTCAAAATATCCAAATTAGGACACATATCCCCATTTACTTACTCTAAGGTCAGTGCAAAGAGGGAGAAAATTTCAAAGTTGAGCTGTGATATGGAGGTGTATGGATCCAAATATTTCATCTCAGTCCAGTGGCTGAAGTGAGGAAGGTTCACAGAGGAGTTGATAGCAAGGTTATAAACAAACATTGTCCTACTGAGTTCCTTCCCAGGGCTAGGTTCGCCATGGTTTCTTACAAGCTGGGACAGGTCCAAATACTCTTTACAGGAAGCTTTCTTCAGTTTTTTGAGGCTTAAGTGTTGGGTTGTTCAGCATATGGTTGGCAGAAGAGATATTCACTGCTTCATGAGTGTGAAAGATCTTCTAAGTGAAGTGAATATTCCTATGGTATAAGACACGGAAAAATGGGAATTCTTACAGTCAGTTGAGTCTTCCTCATGAAGTACAGTTGGAGCAACAAAAAAAGGATGACCAGCAGGTTAAGAGAGGGGATTCTATTCCTCTGCTCTGCCCTTGCGAGACCCTACTTAGAGTACTGTGTCCAGATCTGGGGGCTTACCACAAGAAATCATGGATCTGTTGGAGTGAGTACTGAGGAGAGACACAAGAATTGTAAGAGGTATAGAACACCTCTGCTATGAGGAGAGGCTGAGAGAGTTGGGCATGTTCAATCTGGAGAAGAGAAGGCTCTGGGGGAATCTTATTGTAGCCTTTCAATAAGCTTAAA
This sequence comes from Chiroxiphia lanceolata, assembly GCF_009829145.1. NCBI lineage: Eukaryota > Metazoa > Chordata > Aves > Passeriformes > Pipridae > Chiroxiphia > Chiroxiphia lanceolata. The sequence goes on along the minus strand of NC_045671.1, from coordinate 65,842,312 downwards.
TGGGGCTTGTAAGAAAGATGAGGGTGTTCTTTTTATCAGGGCCTGTAGCGATAGGAAAAGGGGTAATGATTTTAAACAAAAAGAGGATGAATTCAGACTAGATATAAGGAAGAAATTTTTTATGATGAGGGTGGGAAAACACTGGCACAGATTGCCTAGAGACGTGGTTGATGCCCCATCCCTGAAAGTGTTCAAGGCCAGGTTGGACAGGGCTCTGAGCAACCTGATCTAGTTGAAGATGTCCCTGCTCGTTGCAGGGATCTTGTATTAGATGACCTTTAAACGTCTCTTCCAATTCAAACCATTTTATGGTTCTATGATTAGCTCTCTCCCAAATAACTGAAGCATGCAAAGAGTTACCTGGTTGCAAAGATCTGCATCATCTTTGAGTTGGAGCCTAGTTTTGTTATTTTAAGAGTGCAGGAACTTAGACAACAGTGGTCCTGGGCAAAGCAGTATGTACCCTGTCCTGATGCTTGGACAGAAGAGCTGTTCCATGACCTCTTTTGAGGTTCATGCTGCTGAGCTGGTGACCTCAGCCAGAAGTTTGTTACTGGAGAAGGGCTCCTCCCTTCATGGTCTGACTTTAATTCATTATTTCATCTGAAATAATTCCATCTAATAGGGCTTTGGAAAAAACTGCAGCATCTGGCTTTACTCACTGAACCTCCATAAGCTGAACTGACATGGAGTTCAAGTTGTGATCTGCCTGTCAGAAGAGGCTAGTTGTGCCCAAGGGTGAGGCATGTTTGTAATGTAGCTACCATTAAAGCTTCCCCATGCTTTGACATGTGTGATCATTAGTTCTGTTGGCTGTTTAAACCTTTTTCTGGATGTAATGATATTTGTTTCTATGACAACCAGTTTGGCAGCAGGGGTATATTTTCATTAATTTGTATTTTTTGGTGTGTTCTTTTTAATCTGACTTCTGGGACATAAAGAGGAAAAAAGTTCAGCGTGAAACATGATAATGTAGGTATTGGATTTGTATATTTCTTCTACATCTTTGTTTTTATAAAAGAAAATTAATGCTATTTCAGATCTTGCATTTTGATTTCCAGAGGATATACATTTACACAGACCTTATTTGTGTATGGGGTTTGCTTACTGCTTCATCCTGCTAAAATGAAGGTTTTGCAGCATTTGCAAAACCCACAATCTTAAACATCCACTGGTCAGATTATATGACCAATACATCTGTTCTAGAACTCTCCTACAGCCCCTTTTCTGAAAGGGCTGGTGGGAGGATTGTGTGATTTGTTTTGCTCTTCCTACTTGAAAGACTTTGTGTACTGTGCATAGTTAAAGACTGTTGCAGAAACATCTTCGCGTTTACAGCGAGAAGTGTCATTGCCAGAGGCTTTTTGGCAGCAGGGCATTTTTTTCTCTTTTTCACTGCAAATTTATTTATTTCAGAGAAGTGGCAGAAGAAAGTGTATTTCGGGACCTCCTGGAAATCCTGACCAGTGCCTCCCGTGCCATTGAGCAGAGCTGCAAGGACTCCTGTGTGCTGGCAGATGTGGACACCTGCCTGCTGCTCATAGCAGAGTGCTTCAGGTGCCTGAGGAATGCCTGTGTGCAGTGTGCCAGGAACCAGCACCTCCTGAGGTACAGTCAGCAGCTGGTTTAGCCCACGAAAAATTATCACCTTCTGATGTTTGTGTGCTTTCGTACAGAGATTATTGTTTTACAGTGCTGAGTTGATTGATTTATTAACTGGCAGTTTCTGATTGATACAATCACTTGAAATCAAATATGCAAGAAACAAAAACAGCTGAGCTATTTGTAGGTCAGAGTTTGGGGCCCTGCTGAATAATGGAATAAGCATCTGGGTCCTTAATATGAGTTGATGATGCAAATGCTATAAGCCTGTTGGAAGCCTGACTGTATAAATACCCATTTTTTTATCTTTCTTCAATTTTTTTGGATAACATAATGAATGAGTAAATAGTCTTAATTATCAGTTAAAGAAGTAGTATGTCTTTTAAGGTACATTTAGATCTGTCTGGCCCTCATGGCAAAGGACAGCATATAGAACTTATGCATATTAACCCTGATACATGCCCAGGCAAACTGATATTAATGGAGGAAAAGTCAATCTGACTCCTTAAGTTATTTAGCCTCTCTTATTTTTGCCTGTGCCTCTTGCAGCATTGAAGGGATGCCTGGGACACAACAAGCTGTAGTTAGTGAAAACCTGGTAGTCTGGCTGCTGTTTTTTAAAAACCCAACAAAACAGCAACACTCTCCCTGCCCCAATCCTGCCCAAGAACCTCAAACCAAATGACCAAAAAAAAACACCCAAAGGCCTGTTACAAGTTTCTTGGATCACAAAGACTTACTGTGGAGTACAGTCTGCAAATTTGGCTTCTTGGGACTTGTCAAATTTGATTTATTGAACTAAATGTAATTTTGCCCTGGGACCAAGTTGTAGCTTCTGTGCTGGGGCAGAGTTTTGTTAATGCCACAAAAGTTGCAACTCAGACCATTCTGAGATGGCACCTATGATTTTCCTCCTCACTGGAGGAAGGATAAATGGTTACTTGACCTTCCCTGCATCCCTCTGAGAGTTGTGTATGGTGCCCTTGGAGCTGGCCCCCTTGGTTTTTGATGGTGTCACAAACTGCTTTGTTGGCACTGAAAATCCTCCAAGTTTATTACAAAGTATCAAAGACCTGCCCAAACCATTCTAACAGAAACGTAGCCTGTATGTCCCTGTGTGGTTTTGGGCTATGCTGGCGATGGTACATGCCTTCGGTAGGGCCGCCCATGCCAGACAGGTCAAAACAGCAGGGCCAGATACAATAAATCTATGGGCAGGATGAGCTCGTTAGCCTCCTGGCAGTCATCCTAGGAGAAGGACAACTCTAATCTCAAACCCGGGCAGATGGAGCTCGCTTAGCCCTGTAAGGCCATCCATCTAAGAGAAGGTCACTCTAACCAAACCTACGTCCTGAGGATTTCACTGCCACCGTCCAAGCTCGCTCGGCCCTGGCAGATGAACCTCAGGATTAAAGGGTGGGTTCAGTTCCGCGCATACTGCATCTCACCTAAAAAATCCATTGCGCAGGCTTGAAGGCTTTACCCACATGCAAAAAGTCCTGTAGCGACGGACGAGGGTCGAAACGGCAGGTGAAAGGTGCACTGGGAGCCGCAGACTCAACTCCGCATGCAGGCGGTTCAGGATATTGGTCATTTGAGACTGATCGGAGATGACAGTCTCTTGGGGCAGCACCCTGAACGACCAAGCAGCCTTTTCAAGGACAGCACTGCTTGCTCCACTCGGAGGGGGGCCTAGAAAAGGTGGCCTAAACAAAGCTCATCTCCACTTTCACCCGGTTGGTTAACCGCAGACCAACGGGCATCTTCTCTCAATGCGGTCGCACAAAGAGCAAAAGACAAAGGCATGCACCTGCCTCCAAAGGTGTACCTAAATTAACTCTAGCATGTTGGAACATCAGAACCATGCTTGATTCTGCGGATAGTGGACGTCCTGAGCGGCGTTCTGCCCTAATTGCCCATGAGCTGGCTCGTCTCAACATCGACATAGCTGCCCTCAGTGAAGTTCGCCTTCACGAGGAAGGAAGCCTCAGAGAACATGGTGCTGGTTACACTCTCTTCTGGTCAGGTAAGCCCAGAACCGAAAAACATCTCTCAGGTGTCGGCTTCATGATCAAAAACTCTATTCTTCCCAAACTCGAAAATCTGCCAACAGGTCACTCTGACCGCATTATCTCCCTACGCCTTCCACTCCACAACAACCAACACGTTGTCCTCTTTAGTATATATGCCCCAACTCTCCAAGCTGACCCTGCCGAAAAGGACAAATTTTATGCTGACCTGCGCCACCTTACCCAAAAAGTACCCGCAGATGATAAGATCATTATCCTTGGTGATTTCAACGCCAGAGTAGGTAAGAATTTTGATGCCTGGAAAGGAATATTAGGCAAACATGGTGTTGGTAACTGCAACGATAATGGTCGACTCCTGCTAGAATTCTGTGCAGAGCAACAGCTCACCATCACTAATACTATCTTTCAGCAGAAAGATAGTCTGAAGACAACCTGGATGCACCCCAGATCTAAGCATTGGCATCTCATCGATTATGTCCTGGTGCGACGGAGAGATGTTCGCGATGTCCTCCATACCCACGTGATGCCCAGTGCAGAATGCCAGACAGACCATCGGCTTGTGCGCTGCAAACTCAGCTTCAATCTTAAATTCAAACCCAAAATGGGCAACATCACAAGGAGAAAACTCCAAGTTAACAATCTCCAATCAGCCACAGTAAGAGAGAGATTCCAGGCAAACCTTCAAACTAGGCTCGAAAACCGTTCCACAGTTTCTGCAGATTCCTCTCCTGAAACTACCTGGCAGCATATTAAAAACAGCATTCTGCAATCCTCCGAAGAATCCTTAGGGTTCTCCCTCAAGAAGAACAAGGACTGGTTTGACGAAAACAACCAAGAAATCCAGGACTTGTTGAGGAAGAAGAGAACCGCCCACCAAGCACACCTTGCACTGCCATCCTGTCACGCAAGAAAAACAGCCTTTCGTCTCGCATGCAGCAGGCTCCAACAGAAACTCCGTGACATCCAGAACAAGTGGTGGATCGATCTAGCTGTAAAAACTCAATTATGCGCAGATATGGGTGATCACAAAGGTTTCTATGAAGCCTTGAAGACAGCATATGGGCCCACATACCAGGTGCAAAGCCCTCTACTCAGTGCTGATGACCAAACGCTTCTAACAGATAAAACCTCCATTCTGAATCGATGGTCTGAACACTTTCAAACTCTTTTCAGTACCAACCGTGTGGTCCAAGACTCAGCAATTCAGTCCATCACACAACAACCAGTAAAGTATGAATTGGATACAGCCCCCACTTTAGGAGAAACCCTCAAGGCCATACAGCAGGTAAAAATCGGCAAGGCAGCCGGGGTTGATGGAATTCCACCTGAAGTCTGGAAACATGGGGGCCTTGCCCTCCACACCAAATTTCACGAGTTTGTGGTGCGCTGCTGGGAGCTCGGTGAACTACCATCAGACCTTCGTGATGCTGTCATCATCACTTTGTATAAGAAGAAAGGTATTAAATCTGACTGCTCAAACTATCGTGGTATTACTCTGCTCTCCATTGCTGGCAAAATCCTGGCAAGAATACTCTTGAACAGACTAATACCCACTATAGCAGAAGGGATCCTACCTGAAAGTCAGTGTGGTTTCAGAGCCAACAGAAGCACCACAGACATGATATTTGTTCTCAGACAACTGCAAGAGAAATGTAGGGAACAGAACAAAGGTCTTTATGTAACCTTTGTTGACCTCACCAAGGCTTTTGATACTGTGAGCAGAAAAGGTCTGTGGCAGATTTTGGAACGTTTAGGTTGTCCCCCCAAGTTCCTTAAAATGATCATCTCACTTCATGAGGATCAGCACGGCCAAGTCAGGTATGGCAACACACTTTCTGAGCCCTTTTTAATTAAGAATGGTGTGAAACAAGGCTGCGTTCTCGCTCCTACCCTATTCACCATCTTCTTTAGCATGATGCTCCAAAGGGCCACAGCAGACCTCGATGATCAGGACGGTATCTACATTCGATATCGTACTAATGGAAGCCTGTTCAATCTAAGGCGTCTGAAGGCCCACACCAAGACCCTAAACCATCTTGTCCGGGAGCTGCTTTATGCTGATGACGCCGCCCTTGTTGCCCACACAGAAGCAGCTCTGCAGCGTTTAACATCCTGCTTTGCAGATGCTGCTGAGCTCTTTGGGCTGGAAGTCAGCCTAAAGAAGACAGAAGTTCTCCATCAACCTGCACCTCAGGAAGTCTTCCATCATCCCCATATCACCATTGGCGAATCAGAGCTCAAATCAGTCCAGCAGTTTAATTACCTAGGTAGCCTCATCTCCTCGGATGGTAAGATTGACAGGGAGATAGACAACAGGTTAGCAAAGGCATACAGTGCTTTCGGAAAACTCCACAAAAGAGTATGGCGTAATAAACACTTGAAGAAAAGCACAAAGATCAGTGTTTACAAAGCCATAGTGTTGTCTACTCTCTTGTATGGTTCCGAATCATGGGTCATCTACCGCCACCACCTGCGTCTCCTAGAACGCTTCCATCAGCGCTGCCTCCGTACAATCTTAAACATCCACTGGTCAGATTATGTGACCAATACATCTGTTCTTGAGCAAGCAGCAGTCACAAGTGTAGAGGCCATGCTGATGAGAACACAGCTGCGATGGGCAGGGCACGTCTCAAGGATGAAGGACCACCGCCTCCCTAAGATCCTGCTCTATGGTGAACTTGCCACTGGCTGCCGCAAGAGAGGAGCCCCGAAGAAAAGATTCAAGGACTCCCTGAAACAACATCTCAGCCTTGGCCATATTGATCACCATAATTGGTCCACTCTGGCCTCAAATCGGGAGGCCTGGAGACACAGCATCTATAACGCTGCGGAAGCCTTTGAGAACACACGCAGGATCACTCTCGAGGAGAAAAGGCAACGCAGGAAGAACCGTGTCTTGCGGAATACACCATCTAAGGAGTCTTTCTGTTGTGCCTTTTGCAACCGGATATGTCTGTCACGTATTGGCCTCATAAGTCACCAACGTGCCTGTAACAAGTGTGGATAAAGCCTTCCCAAATCTTCGTTCGCGAAGCCCAGCCATGAGATGAGACATCTGTTCTTGAGCAAGCAGCAGTCACAAGTGTAGAGGCCATACTGATGAGAACACAGCTGTGCTGGGCAGGGCACGTCTCCATCAACCTGCACCTCAGGAAGTCTTCCATCATCCCCATATCACCATTGGCGAATCAGAGCTCAAATCAGTCCAGCAGTTTAATTACCTAGGTAGCCTCATCTCCTCGGATGGTAAGATAACGTGCTTGTAACAAGTGTGGATAAAGCCTTCCCAAATCTTCGTTCGCGAAGCCCAGCCATGATTTGCAAAACCCACATATGCATAAAGTTACTTTTGTTCCTACACATATATATTTTACATGCTACAATGCGCAGGGAGTAGTAGAATATCAGGTAGTATGTTTATGACCAAATGATATTTCAGTGATGAACACTATTTCATGTTAATGTGAGGAAGAAAAAAAGACCAGGAGATACTTCCTCTCAACAGCATTGCGGTAAGACTGCAAATATGAAATATGGGATATGTATTTATATCCCTCATCTATCTTATTCAGAGCTATCCAACATGAAAAATTCAGGCAGAGTCCTCCATTTGGGACTTTTCCAAGCTTGGCTAATGTCCCAGTCAAAGACATGCATACTTGGATTGGAAAAATCTAAAAATCCAATTTAAAAATAGTGCATTTTAGCACATTTCTGTGTTTGTAAGAAGACTCTGTGTGGTTGTTATTCACCAGAGGGCCAAAATCCCCTTTCAAAACTGCATGTGCCACGGAATAGAATTGTTGTCCAGAGGTCAATTCTCCTCTATGCTTTTATTTACTTTTGTGATGATTTTCTGTTACTGTAGGCTTAAGCCCTCGGGATGTGGCAATTGTAATTAAAAGAGTAAATTTTTATGAGGAATGATGGAGAGTAAGTTCTATGTCACAAAAGGTCTGTACAAGGCAATAGCATCCAAGCATGGCTACTCCAAATGTGAATCAAACTTGCGTTCCATGGACTGGGAGTTTGATGGACTGGTTTCAAGAGGTTTGGGATCAGTCTACCACATGTCTATGTCAGTTCCATCTCCATGAGTTTGCACTACAGATATCATTGATAGGGTCATATGGCTTTATCCCACTGATGCTTGAAGAGGAGGAAGACTCCTTTGTAATGGCAGAGATAAGGAATATAGTGCTGCACTGTCCTCTATCAGAGTATGGTTTTTTTATGCATTATGGATCTCCATTTCTGTCTTTTAGAGTAGCTCCTCTTGACACAAAGTCTTACCATGTGGACTTACCTTGGCTCACAACTGCAAGGAGCATGGTTTCATTTATAACTTTCCCTAAAAAACAGCTGCTGTACTTTCAACTCCTTTAAAATAGAGGCTTCTGCAGCTGCACATTTCAGGGATGCAGAAGGCTGGTTTTGTTCTCAGTATTTCTTTTGATGTTAGGCAGCTCAGGATAAGACAAAATTGTGAACACTCCTTGGGTTATAACTTGAATTTACAATCTTGACAGCTCTGCTCAGGCACAGTGCCAAAAAGCTCTTGGTACATATAAACAATGATAGGACGAAGTGATATTGTCTCCTAAGGGACAACAGGAAACAACTTGGCCTTTCAGAAATGTTGCATTGATGTGCTTTCCTAGGAACATCAAGTCTAAGTATGGCAATCTCCTGGTAAAGTATCTCCAGGGATCTCAATTGAAAGAAAGGTGTGATATGATAAAACTGCTGAATTGAATGAAAATAAGGAAGAAGGATGAAAATGGGAAAGCTGATTCCTGTTAAATAAACTGTAAATCTGCAGAAATAATTTCTCTATAGGAAAAGGGATTCTTTGTTCATTAAATAGCAGTTTGAAGGAACATTTAGATAGTAATTCTGTGATGTAAGTACATGATGGACTCTCGGTGTAATCTAAAACTTGTCATTGTCAGAAAATATCAGTGAATTTGTTCTTTATTTTTACAGCAATTATTTCTATTCCATCCTGGGCAAAATGCATATCAAAATCCAATCTCATAAGTCATACCTCTGTATCAACAGTGACAGGCTAAACAAGGAAAATGTGGGCTGAATAAGGCAAACAGTTTACATGAAAAGAAGCACAGAGGAAGACTGAGGTGCTCAATGTTGTCTTTGCCTCACTCTTCACTGATGAACTCCCCAGAGACAGGACTCAAGAAGTCTGAGAACAACTAGAAAGTGGATGAAGGTTGAGTAAGGAATTACTTTCACAATCTCAGCCCATGCAAAGCCATGGAACTCCACAGGCTGCACCTAAGGTTGCCAAGAAAGCTGGCCAGTGTCTATGTAAGGTCACCTTCAGGCATTTTTGAAAGGCTGTGGAGAATGAGGAGATTCCTAACAACTGGAGAAAGGCAAATATCACACCTGTCTTCAAAAAGGAGACGAAGGATGATGTGGGGAACTTCAGGCCAGTCAGTCTCGCAGAATCACAGAATTACAGAGTCTGCTGAGTGGAAGGGAGCTACAAGGACCATCGAGTCCAACTCCTGGAACTACACAGGACTACCCCCAAGAGTCACACCATGTGCCTGAGAGCATTGACCAAATGCTTCTTGAACTCTGTCAGGCTTGGTGCTGTGACCACTTCCCTGGGGAGCCTGTTCCAGCACCGAACCACCCTCTGGGTGAAGCACCTCTTTCTAATATCCAACCTAAACCTCCCCTGACACAACTTCAGACCATTCCCTCGCGTCCTGTCACTGGTCACCATAGAGAAGAGATCAGTGTTTACCCCCTCTTCTTCCCCTCATGGGGAAGTTGTAACTGCAATGAGCTGTCCTCTCAGTCTCCTCTTCTCCAAGCTGAACAGACCCAAGTGACCTCAGCTGCTTCTCACACAGCTTCGCCTCAAGGCCCTTCACCATCTTCATTTACCTCCTTTGGACACTCTCTAACAGCTTCATATCTTTCTTACATTGTGGTGCCCAAACTGCACACAATGTTGCGGATGAGGCTGCCCCACTGCAAAGCAGAGCAGGACAGTCCCCTCCCTTGACCGGCTGGCGATGCTGTGCCTGATGCCCCCCAGGACACGGCTGGCCCTCCTGGCTGCCAGGGCACTGCTGACTCACATTCAACTTGCCATCGACCAGGACCCCCAGGTCCCTTTCCATGGCACTGCTTTCCAGCATCTCGTTCCCCAGTCTGTCCGTACATCCAGGGTTGCCCCATCCCAGGTGCAGAATCCGGCACTTCCCTTTGCTGAACTTCATATCTTTGGTCTCACTTCGCTCCCTTAAGTCATACATGGCATATGTTCACTTGGAGCACATCCCTGGCTGCATGGAAGAGAAGGTAATTGGAACAGTGAGCACCACCAACTGTGAGTGAATCATGTCTGATTTCACACACATGTTGTGTGATAAAGTGTTTGTGGACAAGTGAAGACCATGGGATATAACTCCAGCAAGGCTTCCAAGAGTCTCCCACAATGTCCTTGAATTCATGGTAGATGTTAGAGTCTGGGTGGATAAATACTTGGTTAACCAGACAAGATCAGAGGTGGTGGTTGCTGGGCCATATCTGCCTGGAGCATTATGTCCTGTGGATCTGCTCTGGGGCCTTTCCTGGTTACCAGCTCTAGTGGTGAGCTGGGGAAGTCACAAGAGCGCTGTCAGGTTTGTAGGTAACACCAAGCTTGTGGGTCTGGGGTTAATTTAGCTGGGGCAGAGAGAGCTTCAGTGCATCTAGCAGCATGTCAGTGCTGATGAAGAGGGATCAATGGGACATGGACAAGCTCTTCATAGCAGTGCTTGGCTGTATGCAAGAAACTACTTTTTCTTCCCAAGGATAACAGCCAAGCTCTGAAAGAGATGCCCTATGTTCCCTGGGATCTTCACCCTTGAAGCTCTGCAAGCCCAGAGCTGAGATCCTGCTCTGTGCAGGTGATGAATGAGGTGATGAATAAGGGGGCTTCTGGGGCCCCTGTCTCCTGTCAGTGCTCTGGAAAGTGCGCTGTGGTTTTATGAAGGAGAGAACAATAGACCATGTTTTTTAAAGTGTAGTTGAAGCAGAGCTCTGATTATGCAGTCAATGGAATTTTCACAGTCTTTGCTTTACTAAAACATTTTATCATCTTAGGCAGTAAATGGGATGAATCAAATCCATGATCAAAATACTGTGACTTTGCAGTAGTGAAGACAAGGACAACCTGCTATCCTAACCTTGCAGCTAACTGTGGTCTGCGTGTCAGATGCCAAGGTCTTTGCTTAAACTCATTTACACCTCTGCAATGCCATTGTAGAAGTATTACCATCCTGATCGCTCAGTGCTTTGAATTTACTTTGGGGGAGTGGAAATCACTACATAAAAATGGAGTCCTACTTTTTTCTCTGGCAACTGTGAAGTTTTAGCAATTTCCAGGGAAAATATCATGTTGGCAATTTTTTATTTTGCTTGCCTAAACCTGAAAGAATTATGGGTGAATAAACTTTTGAATATTTTCCTGAAACTAGCCCCTCCACTCCTTTGAGACTTTGGCAAAGATGCCAGGACTATTACCCAGATTTCTGAGTAATTTCCATGGCAATATTTTTTCATTCATATTTTAGTTTTGAACTATCAGTCTTGCTACATATCTTATTATTCAGCCATATCTGGACAGGGACTTTTCTACAGTGCAAGGTCTATCAATTTTGGTATACCCAGGAGATTTTACAGTGGTTGCTATCATACTAGGGAGCAAGCAGAAACCGGCAGATTGATTTGCTATGGCAATAGGAGGGAGTCTGATATTGATAGGCCTGACTGAAGGCTCATGCTTCACCCAGCAGGCTTCAGAAGACTGCTTGTTATTTCATTTTTTAGCTTAGAATAATGTGATAAATGACCTCTTGTCTTGCTTTGTGACTCTCTTTGCTCCATGTATTTGTTGTCATCATGCTCCTATGAATATTTCATCATTATTTCTACAAAACATCACCCAGCAGGTTACATGAACATTAGAGTTAGAGAAAGCAGAATTTGTCAGTACCAAGCCTTTGAAGAGGTTTACCATTTATTCATGGAAGAGGGGTGGAAAGGGTCAGAAGAAGCTCACTGACTTAATGAAGAGATGAAGGAGGAGGTAGTGAAAGAAAATTGAGAGAATTGATCATTCTGCAAGCTGTTGTAGGCAATATAATATGTGCATGCACACCATTTTTTTCCCTTGCTTATTGTAATTGTGACACTGTGTTATATCTTTATAAAACACTTAGGAAAGACACTTCAGATTCATCGACTTCATCACTCATGGCCAAAAGGAAAAAGACTATGGAAAGAAATCAGCAGCAGACTTTGTACATACAGCTTATGCAAGCTCACTGGAAGAGCTGTGCATTGTGTGGCAAAGCAGTTCTGGAGAGAATGAAATACTGCACCAATAAAGACCTTGGTGAGACCTCAGCTGTGTTAGTTTAGGAGAGGTCACCTGCATGTACTTTTTGGATTGTAGTGACTGACTGCAGAGTTTGGCCCTGAACAATTCCCAGATATGCCATTTCCCAGCATTCATATACCTGGGGTGCTATAGAGACTGAATATTAAAGTACTCAATTAAGAGAAAATGTTTTCTGAGCTCAGTCCTATGCTTTGCAAAATATTGATTTTCTCTGTATGTCATAGAGGCTATGGAAAGTCATATATTCTGTGATTATATACTGGCTGGCTCATGGAGAAGCAGTTCTGATATAAGGTGGCAAAAAAAAAAAGATTAGAGGTTTTTATAAGAGGTAGGAAAAAGGAAGAATTTGAGCTTTATTTGGACAGAGTTGAGAGGTAGCTACAGAGTGTAGTGCTTTTGAACAGTTGCTGATTTTGAAATGGGTATATTGCTTTTGGTATTGCAAGGGTCAAAGAAATGTTCCTCAACAACAGGAGTTCCAGTTCTGCTTAAGAGCAGGAGTTTTTTATGTGCTTAGTTGGGATGAGCCATAATTCTTCCCAAGCCTGTTGTCAACATCCCATTGCTTATTCCTAACTTGCCAGCTGGATTCTCCACACAATTCTACCGGATTACAGCCAACCCTGGTGGCTAGACCTCAGCTTCCTACTGTCTACGTTAAATATATGGACTATGCATCTACTCATATTGCAGGCTATCTGCAGGAAGACCTCAATATGTGTTGATGTACAAAGGTACATATAGGTTTCCAACCCCCTGTGTATAATAAAAAAGTCAAACCATGTGTACAGTTTTGACTACACATCATCCCTCTCCTGCAGCCAAGACAAGAAAGATAAAGACACTACAAAATTATTAAGCCAACTCAAACAGAAGTCGAGTTCGTAGAAGAGCTACTGCCACTTTTAAAAAAGCTTTAGCCTCCTAATGCTGTGCCAGTTCTCTCCTTGCAAATATCAGTCAGAGCCTAATATCTGGCACCCGATGATATTTTAGTTGGGCTTCAGGCAAAGCTTCCTAATACAATTTGTGACCCACCTGTAGCTGAAAGACAAAGACTTCCTCTGAGGTTTGCTCTGCATATTGACAGGAAATAGTTGTCCCTGCTTCTCTCTGTGGTGCAGCTGACTCAAAGTCAAGGCAGTCGGCACTGTACCTCTACACAGCTCTTTATTTTCCTGTGGCATTTTGCAAGTCAAAACCAGATGTACAGGGAAGGATAAACCTCAGCAAAGCACAGTGGAAAGATGGTAATTGACTCTGAAAGAGTCTCCTTGTGTTGTCCTGTTTGTGGGGCAATACAGTCCTGGGCCCATCACCATCAGACAGTCCAGGCTCAGCAAAAGAGAAGCTGAGTTCTGGCCTTTCCTCAAGTGACAACTACATATGTGCTAAAATAACTGTAGGCAGGATGTAATTAGTAACAACTGTGCAGATGGAACATACTGAGAAACTTGTTTGAAAAAAAAGAAGTATAAAAAGGGTGGGATTATCCTCCACTGATGCAAAATGGTGCAACAGCATTTGAATGCAACAGACTTTTATCAGAAGCCTGCTTTCATGAAACAGATGACTCTGTTTCACAAAATGCTTCTGTTCTGCTGTATCCTTCATGATTAATGAGTAATTCCTCACAATGGGTCCACAATAATGGAAGAAAACCATTTTTGCCCCCAGTTTTCACAGAGCATTGTCTTCCACCAACGAGACAGTAGCAAAGAACAATCCTGATGTGTTTGTTGCATTCTCCAATTTTACCCAGTTTAGAGACATTGTCAGTGTTTTTCCCCTTCAGCTGTGATGAGCAGAGTGCTTTACTAATGCTATAGAATCTGGCTATTTGTATTCCCATTACCTTATTTGCTTTCTCTTGGGAATACAACCACTTATAATCACTTAGCTAATTGATCTCTTTATTTGTTGTGCTTTCCGTATAAGAAGCATATCAGGAGAAAGCATATTCTGAAGCTTATGCTGACATGCAGCAAAGCATACAGGATTTCTGCTGGGGAAAAAGCTGAAATTTGTTGCCGTATCCCTAACAGATCCACGTGTGGATTAGAAAAGAGCATATTAATATATCCATTCTTCAAGATCAAACCTATGACCAGGGAAGTAATTTTGATTTATTACTGAAGAGTGGAAACCAGTGTACACAACTAGGAAACCAGACTCTCAAAAGGCTTGAGTCAGTACATCCCACTAAGATGTGTGTTTTAGATAGTCTCTCACACAGTATTAATTAATGATGATGTTAAATGGAGCATCACAAGCATCTTGTATCACAGCTTCATCACTTCTTTTAGAGCCCACATTGTAAAAACTGAAAAATTGCCAAGTCACATGTTGTCCAACCAGCCTGGTGAATTATTATTATTTTTATAAATCAAGTTTCTGGGAGCAATGTGATGCTAACCTATCTCTGACCAGTTGCAAATCTAGGCTTGAAATCAGGGTGTTTTTTAATCAACTTATTAAAATATTCAAGCTCAAATAGGTAGATCAGTGTAAATACATTTTTTTGATGTAGTTTTATACGAGTTATTCTGAAATTCACTGGGGGGGTGAAGCTGTGGTACTTTTTTTCTCTGGCAACTTCAGGAGTTTTGAAGAATGTATAGAAGACCACATGAGGCTACTCCTTACCTGCACTGCCTTGGTTGGGCAGCATAGTTTAAAATGTTGTGGAAAGCCTCTTTATACCACGGGTTTTTTTTTGAGACCAGCTAGTCTAGGGATGCTGCAATCTGTTGAAAAGGGTGGTGTTGGGGGTGCTCTGATTGCTTTCTAATCTTCCATCTGGAGACTGCAGCTATGTAGCTGAAAGAGGAGACAAATAAGACATACTAGAAGTAACACAGGAAATGGTGCAAACATTCTCACTGCTCATGTTTCTCTTTTTTCTCTCAAAGGGAATCTGGACGTATGGGATGTTCCATGGTATTGGACACAATCTATTTAAAATTGATTGGAAAGAGGGTTTCTTTTTGAAAGACAACTAATAAGTAGTGAATACATAAATACCTAAATTCTTAGAAAGATTAGACTTTTTTTGGTTGCTACATTGACAGATCCTTGGCAGCTGCTCTCTAGAAATTCCTGGAATGTAGAAAGTGAGTTAAGTTTAACTGGATGGGGTTAAAAAGCCTTCCCTTAGTGGCAAATTATTTTATCACAGTGTATGTTAGAAGTTTGTTTATTAGTGTTCATCTGAAATCTACAGGATTGAGCAAGATATTGGTCTAAACGTGCCTGAGGTCAAAGCCAGGATGAGAACTTCTATAAAATTGTCCTTTTGATAAGTTTGCTTGTCCTGAGACTGCAAGATGAGCATTTTATCTTTTTAACTGTTTGTTCTTCATTTCTGGATAAAACTATCACTTTAGAATCTCACTTGCACAGCAAAATTTAATGCATTTTTCTTGCGGCTTTTCTTTTCACTGCAGAGGAGCAATATCACTGAAAACTCACTTCTCAGACAGAGGCATTACATTTCTCAAATCATCATAAAAATACATCACAAAAGCATGGTGTCAAGGGTACCTGCATGTTCGGTATTTTGTAAGGCTAATGTTGATGCTGTTCCTAGAGTACTATGATCTACCTTTATTAGGAAAAGAAAAAAGCCAGACATGCAGACTACAGATGTTATAGCACCAAGATTCAAAGGGAGAATGCAATAGATACATGTTTAGACAAACATGGCTTTTCTTGTTCCTCAGGTTCCCAGCAAAGTTAAACATCCCAGATGGCAGATGTTGGTTTGTGCATGGGCTGTAAATTAGCAACATATGAAGAGCATCCTACACCTCTGAACTAAAAAGTGTTTTAGAGTTGTAAGCTCCTTTTTTTTTTGCTCCACTTTCTACCTACCCCTTGGTTTTAAGGCCTGTCTTTGATGAATGTGCTCTCTTAAGCTCTGAATTGACAGGAGCGGGATAGTTTTACAGGACATGATTATGGTTGGGTCCATTTTATGGCCACTTAGTCCATCTTTGGGATGGCCTTGTTCCCCCTAAACTTATGAGTTGGCTCCTGTCTGTCTCCTAGCCAGACCCATGAAGAGACCACAATTCAGTACATCCTTCTCACAGTTTTGCTAATGGACTCATTTACAGAAAAGCAAACAAACTAACCCAAGCTCTGAAGGCTTATAATATAGGGATCAGGGTTTTGTCTGCAAAAAAACAAGAGCACAGTAGGAAGGAAAGGAGAGACTTTACGGAGCTTGATTGATCTCTTCTCTGAATTGCATCATTATTGAATGTCTTTCCTTACAGAGGTGTTTTGCAGAACACTAGCAGGTTCAGACAAGACTTGGAAATGGCTTCTCTGCGTGCCTCTCTGTACTATATGTCTATCTGTTTTGGGGAGATAATTACACTGGCACTAAAGTGAGCAACTTGAGAGGGATTGAAAAGATAAAGTCAGCGGAGGGGGTGAATTTGTTTATATGACTGTAAATCTTGAGGGAAGGCTACCAGAACTGAGGGAGGCATGAAAAAAATAAATAATAGTCTACAGTCAGTTTATGTGTATGCATTTAGCAAAATGCTGGATCCTCATGGATTTCAGCTGATTAGCTTCCATCTATGACACTTGTCCCTGAACTACCTCCTCAGCAAGAGTCTGTGGGATGCTTTGGGTGGTGCCTGTGGCATTTAGTGCTCTTCTTTCACACCTCCCAATATACGTATTCAGTAATAATTTCTGCCTTGTTGCAAAGCCCACTTAAGATGATGGAAAGATATCTGTCTGCTATGTAAGGGACTGTTGACCCAACTTTCACTTCATAAATGAATCCTAGACCTGTACAAAGACACTCCATATTTTCCATGTGCAGCGTGCACACTGTTTATTTTTTTCTGAATTGTTTTTGCATTTTAGATGGCGAAGTGGAAGGGATAAAGGAAAAGGAAATGAAAATAAGCAAAATGAGAATTCCTGCTAGGCAATACAGGATGGGCACCTTTCCACAACAGTAGGCTACCTGAAAAGGCCATTGTCCCCACTGGTCTCGAAGAAACAGAGTGATTCAGGATCCAGAAAATAAAACTGTTATAGCTCCATAATTGCATTTTCCACAACTTTGGTTTCACACTGAGTCTTGTGGACTTGGCAGCAAGCCTAGCAACAGATGTGTTGCACTACATTGACATATAGCGTGATGAGACCCAGGACAGAAGCATAATTTTCCAGAAGGCATGTGAAATAATTTTTTGTGCAGTCATTTTACACAGTCCTGAGGACTACATTTTGGAAGCAGGAAGAGGGTTTTGACACCTGTGAGCACAAATGACTTTAGATGATCAGGGTTCGGTAGTAGCACTCTCTATCCAAGACCCATAGAGAGGAACCTAGATGGAGTGACGGCTGATAAGCTCTCAGAGCAGGCAACATGATTTCTACAAATAACTCCTCTCTATTTTTTTTTTTCTTATTGGATTGTAAATTTCCTTCCGATGATTTTTAAGGACCAAATCTTGACAAATATGTCTCCTGATATTTCTTTTTATTGGTAGTACTGCATTAACACCTTATAGCCCTTTGCAACAGAACATTTATGTGTACAGACACACTGTACAGTGTGAACACAGTGTTTTCACTGGGGTAGTAGGCACTCCATTTACTAGCTGATACAGAGTCTACATAATCACATGAGCCATTCTCCCCTGAGCTGCAAAATTTTACTACTGATAGTACTTCATTTGCACAGATTGAAGGTGGAATCGGTTTGCCTTTCCATGTTGCAGACAACCAGGAAGACAAGTCAGAATTCATGTTCCTTTGCTTTAGAAAACTTGTCTCCTGGCTAAGAAAACAGGATATCTTGGCCATGGCCACAAACTTGCATTAACTGGTGCTGCCTCCAGAAAACAGTTTTACCCTTGGCTCCTTGTTCCTTCTTTCTTCATACCAGTGAAAGCAACTGTATGGTTGCCTGACAGACCTCCCCAGTGAAGTGAAGCAGACTAAACAACTTCTTGCTTTTACCTCTTAGTTTTATATCAAAATTCCTTCACTCTGTGGTATAAAAATCACAGATTCACAGAATCACAGAAGGGATAATGTTGGAAGGGACCACTGGAGGCTATTTAGTCCAACCTCTTTGCTCACACAGGGTCCCTTAGAGTATGTTACTCAGAATTGTGTCCAGACAGCTTTTGAATATCTCCAGAGAAGGAGACTCCACAAGCTCTCTGGGCAGCCTTTTCCAGTGCTCAGTCATCCTCACTGTAAAGTTCTTGCTCATGCTCAGGTGGGACATCCTGTGTTTCAGTTTGTTTGTTCTGTCATGAGGATGTGGAGGGCTGAAAGGCTACCAAGCCAAGCAGTCAGCTAAAGGGCAGATGCAAGGCTGTTTAAGCCATTGACAAATGGCAGTGCCCACTTGAAATGCTGGTGAAATTCTGGCTGATGTTCAGTCTTCAGTGCTGTCACAAGTTGCATTATGTGTGACTGATAGCTTCTTTGATATAGGGACGGTGATGGTTTTGCCTTTTCCTATACATTGTCAGTGTAGGTTTGAGCTTCTGAGGATGGAAACTGTCTCCTGTTAGGTATTTGTACACCATACTGCAAAACATAGCCCCGATCTAGATGGACTTTTTCAGGCTCCCATAATGCAAAGACTAAGTGGAGGAATGGAAGCAGAGGACGAGAACTCTATTAATACACAGCACAGCTCTCTGCACTGCAGCAGTGTTGGGGAAGGTCTGTGAAAATATAATTTTTGAAAGTACTTTTTTGCTTTGGGAACCTGTGCTTTTCTCTATGCAGTCAGCAAGGAGGGGTTAGGTGTATGAAAAAAAGGCCAAGGAGCCCTTCTAAGGAGTACCCAAAGTGAAGTGACATGACAGAACACGTCACACTTTGGGTGCATGCAAGAACACAGCCACTCGTTTACTAACAGCTTACACATGTATTGCTGTTTATTTCCAGTATAGGGCAGCAGTTCTCAAAAACTGATGTGTGCCATGGGCAAGATCCAGAGTGCCTGCTTTTGCAGAGACAGGATCACCACATTCTTTAATACAGACAAGCAAGCTTCTCCCTGTCCTGAATTGTTCTCTTTTCCAATGTGAAAATGCATCTAACATCACATCAGGTCTCATAAACTGGTGTTTATGAATGTCTACATTCATAAAGTAATGAAAACAGCAAGAAGGAGGAGTAAGAGAGGAGCCATTGGTAAACATTTATTTATTTAATGTGATAATTCAGATCTCAAATAGGAGAAAGCAAGACTTATCTGTACTGCTATTGGTGCATAAGTAATAAAGTTAATGACATAGTACTTGAGAATAATTGAGACCTCAAGGGAAGGAATGATGGAGAGAGAGGTGGTAGGTAAATACAGAGTGAAAAAAATCTTAAATAAGATTAACAAGCAATAACATTTAATAATTTTTATAGGAAAAGTGAGAAATTACTTTAATACCATTTTAAAAGAAAAAAGAAAGCAAGCTGGTTTACACAGCTCAATCTCTTCAGGCAGAAATTTTACCTGCTAAAAGCTGGGGTTTTGAACTGTTGATTGTTGTGGCTTCCAGCAAAAGTCCTATTTTGAAAAAGCTAAATTAATGTTCCTTCTGGGTTGTTATTTGATTTTACTGCTAGTGGGCTGGCAAAATGTACATGTTGCTCCACTGAGGTGCTCTGGAAAACATCTACCCATCTGCCAGACAGAGAACAGTAAAAGCCACTAATACATAATGGATGCTGAACCGGAGGCAGCAACTTAAGAGTCAAGTCCTGCACAAGCACTAGTGGCCCAGGGGAACCTCATGAGGTTTAACAAGACCAAGTGCAAGGTCCTGCACATGTGTGGGAGCAACAGCTCCCTGGGGGATGAACAGATCGAGAGCAGCCCTGCTGAGAAGGACTCGGGAGTGCTGGTGGATGAGAGGCTGGACATGACTTAGCAATGTGCAGTTGCAGCCCAGAAAGCCAAGTGTATCCTGGGATGCATCAAAAGAACATGGGCAGGAGGTTGAGTGGGATGATTCTGCCTCTCTTCTCTGCTCTCTTGAGACCCCACCCCACCTGCATCCAGCTCTCGGGTCCCCAGCACAGGAAGGACATTGACCTGTCCGAAGGAGTCCACAGGAGTGCCACCAAGCTGAGGAATGGAGCATCTCTCCTTTGAGGAAAGGCTGAAAGAATTGGGGTTGTTCAACCCGGAAAGGAGAAGATTTTTAGGTGACTTAATTGAGGTCTTCTAGTACCTGAAGGGAGCTTTGAAGAAAGAAAGGTGGAGAGAGACAGGAAGAGAAGGGAAGCCCAGTGTCCTTTGAGGGGCTGGTGAGAAGGGAGCTCAGGCCATGCAAGAACTTTAGAATGCCCAAAAGGCCAAGCAACAAGCTACAAAGAGCAAGCACAGAGGAGAGCAACCTCCTCTTTTCACTTAGGCATTTCTATGTGTCCTTTAAAACCAGATAAGTCCTTCAGGAGACTGGAAGTTCTTTTAAGCTTAAGGTCTTTCAGTAAGACAGAGGTGGTGAGGAATATGTAAAGAGCATATTTAGCTGATACAGATGGAGGTGTGGACTTCAGTTCTGTAAAATGGCTGGAAAGCATCAAGGACTGATTATCACACAAACTCATTTCGTTTGCTGTTTGTTTTGTAGATCTTAGAAGATGTTTTACAACACTGTACAACTATTCCCAGGATTTTTTTTTAAATATATTTTTTCTTTTGATCTAGACTTCCCTTGAAACTTTACTAAACAGTTAGCCTCTCCTAGTCTGGGTTCTGGCATTTTTCCCCTCCTTGCATTACTGCTACATACCCTGAGGGCACTTGTGAGGGTTGTTTGTCAACTTCAGGCGATAGCTGCAGTGCAGAGAGGACAGGGTTGATAAGCCATGATCTCATGGCATCACTCTCCAAGCATGACCACGGTAATCCAGTGCAGGCAGAGACATGCTAGAACTAAACAAAGACTACCATTTTAGGAAGGTCCAATGGGGTACACAGATGTCAGTTGCAGAAACCAAGGACTCATCTATCACTGTATATTTCTGGAACTGATGTTTCTATGCACAGACCTGCTAAATATAGCCTCTTCTAGTCTTTCCTCCACAACACAAATGACAAGGGCCACAGCAGAAGCTTGCTTTTATGAAGAAGTTACTGACATTGAGTAAGATTATTACCTCAAGTTACACAGATGTTTGTGAGGCATTTTAGTTGCAAGTGGAGTGAAAAAACAGAGCAGAGAAGTATTTTATCCAGTTGGGTTTCACCCTATTTACAGTAGTCCACTGTGGTCAGTATAAAAATACTCCTGAGAGTAAAAATAATCTTCTTGATTGACAGATATCATTATTTAACTATGCGGAATGATACATATAAAAAAATTTTAGCCTACACACTGCAACAAACGCAGATTCTAAATTCGTTTCAGAGCAGGACTTAGTGAGACTGTCCTTGGCAGTATGCATCCCCAGAATCAGTTTAGCTGTATCTATATGCCAATGAATTTCAGAATCATTGACAAAAGTCCCTCCAGCCTAACAGTGCCAAAGCTGGATGTTGCAGGGGATTTTCTGTTGAGATTGTTGCCAGGTGATAAGAAGAAGCAAGCACAGGCCGCAACAGTACGTGTTCCTCTCTGTAAGCAAGAAAAGATTACCACAAGACACTTTAGACCACATTTTTGGGGCTCAAATTTTTTTCATTAAGTAGCAGAGTAGATTAAAGGACCAGGGATATCTTCCTGAAATTTAAGAGGTGACTGAAGGGAAAAATTGGTAATAACCAGTCTCAGGACCTGCTCTTTTGCTCAGCTTCTTCAGTGCTTCACTCCCACAGGAATGGAGAGAAGGTAATACCATCTTCTCTGTATGTAGGCAGCAGGCTCTGCATTACTGCAGAGCCATTTGCTCCAGCTTTCCTGCTCTGCATGATCAAACCTAGTTGTAGAAGAATCCCAGGCATGCAGGACTCTGACTCTCATTTGCAGGATAATGAGCACAACAAAGTTCAGTGCAAGATCTTTTTGAAGAGGAATATCATATTTATTTACATGTTCTTTAAACAAGTTGATTTTATGTATTCACTCTCCAACACTCACAAACTCATGAAGTTCCAAGTATTTTAGTTCAAGAGGCCTGAACACAGAGAGCAAGGAGCACTCGCTGTCAAGTCCTTATCAGCTTTTTGCGACTGCTTTTGATAGGAGACATCAAGCTAATTTTTGGATATTCCTTTCATATCCTTTACAAATCATCAGTTGTTATGAAGCAGTTTGTGACCCTGTGGAAGATAACTGTGCCCAAACTTTTATTGACTGCCTTGCATGCTAGTTCCTTTCCAAAATCTATAAGCAGTGCTTCCCTAAGAAATAAGTGCTGGGGAGTGCAGCCAATCACAGGACAGGATGGGTAACTGAGTATATCCAAACATAAGGTAAATGAAGAACGATGAGAAAAATGCCTTGTATTATCAGGCATGGAAAGTAGTTAAAGTTTTCTTCCCAGATGATCTGAGTAGCAATGAAACTGTTTTTTATTTGCACAGTTTGAACAGAAAGAAATGGATGCAAAGATCAGTGATGAGCTTGTTCTGCCTCATGTCCTGCAAGGTAATACCTCATACAATTATTTAAGCACCTTTTAAGACAGACCTAAGAGATCTCTAAAAAACAGACTTTTAAAAATTATGAATGTGGTGGGTATCAATCAGCCAGGTGCCCACCAAGCTGCTCTACCACTCCCCTTCCCAGCTGGACAGAGAAGAGAATATAAGGTGGAAAACAACTTGTAGATTGAGGTAAGGCAGTTTGTAAAACGAGAGTGAAAGTTTGTGTGTGCACAAGCAAAGAGAGAAAGAAAAAACTTATTCTCTACTTCCCATAAGCAAGTGATGTCCATCCACTTCCCAGGAAGAACATGATGATTGCTTCAAAAGGCAAATGCTGTAAAACACAAATGCCCCCCTTTCTTCCTCCTTCCCTCAGCTTTTATATCAGAGCTGTTGTCATATGGTATGGAATATCCCTGTGGATAATTTGGGTCAGCTGGCCTGGTTGTGTCCCCTCCCAGAATCTTGCCCACCCCCATGATGAGGGGGGAGCATTGAGAGACAGTGCTGATGCTGTGCCAGCACTGCTCAGCGGTATCCAAAGCACTGGTGTGTAATCAACACCTTTCTAGCTACCAATGTGAGGGCTATTGTGGGGAAATGAACTTCATCTCAGCCAGACCCAATACAATGACTCAGACAGCTATTACTGGCAGGTACAATTATATACACAGGCTGCAACTGTGAATCTTTACAAGGTCAATATTGACTTTCTTATTCTTTCTTCCGTGCTGCTAAAACCCATCCCTCCACTCTGCTGGGTGTCAGGAAGGCAGCTGGGAAGTATGGCTGGAGAAGGGAAAAGATGAGAATGAGGCAAAAGTCTTGAGAAAATTTGCTCACATTTATCTGGCTTTCCAACTGTTACAGCCTTACCTGATGCAGCTTCTGTGTATCTGGTTGGATTGCTTTACAAATCAGCTTTCTAATCTGAGCCAAAAGCGTTTCTACTTCGCTGCAGAAGAAATAGATCAAGGTTTCTCAGATGTCTAACACTTACAACACTTCTCTCCACAAAACTGTACCGAGAAAGACACGGCAAAGACTCTTGAGTGATAAGGGGCTGTTCTCATCTTTCCCTGCTGAACAACAGATATCCCTGAGGTTAAGACTGCAGACAGTAGTCTCAGCGGGATTCTTGACAATATGACTGAAATCTTGCGTGGCCTTCAGCAAACCTGGGTTTAATCTTGGTGTCTGGGTTCCTCTGCCAAGGATCATCAAGGATATTAATGTTTTGCCTAGACCTGTCTTCAGTGCTGGTATCTGCACTTTCTGTTGTTAAGTAGGCTTTCTGGCAGGTTGGGAGAAATATTGAACTAAGGCTATGAAGAGAGGTTTGTTAACAGAAGAGTATTTTGTTAGACTGACTCAGGCGACTGGAAAGTGCACACAAGGTTAACACTTAGTGCTGAAGCAGACATGGAAAAATTGGAGCTAGAGAATGGGAAAAGTAATTTCATATTTAAACAATACTACTTGCATGAATGAAGGGCAGTTACAACCCCCCAAAAAAGGAAATTAGTAGTTGTGGAAGAGAAGGATTACCACCTCGTAGGGAAAAGCAAGGAAGAGAAAGTAAATGTCTAGAGAATAGAAGCATAGGCTACATTCAGTTTTCTCATTTGCTGGGTAATTCTAGGATGACATTGCACTTTCCCTAGTTTTTCCATTCATAAGATAAAGATAGTAAGGGCTTGTCAAAGTGCAAATAAAGGGAACTGTAGAAGAAAAATTTTCTTTGCGAAAAGAAAAAGAAAGGTGATATTTGAAGGCAGGCACTACCATAGGCCAAAGCAAGTACACCAGATACAGGTGTAGGACAACTGCCCAAGCCATTGGGGGCCTAATTCCTCAGTTTTGGCTTCTCTGTGCTAGAGATGCCTGATGAAGTGTGGCAGAGCATGCTTCATTAAGAACATTTCCTCAGTATATTTCAGCTAAAACTCAGTCAGCTAGAACAATCAAATCCACTGGAAATCAGTTCCTGGTTTGCTCACAGGGCAATTTATTGTGCTACTGCCTGTGTTTAGATGATTTGCAGAGTAGACTTTCTGGTGCAGTGTGGGTGGTACTGTCTGTCCTCAGGGGTTTTGCAGAGGATGTGTGGAGGTGCTGAAAGTCAAAGGTGAGGCTTGTGTGAGTGCCTTGTCACTCACCTTTCCACTGTTTATGCTATGCCTTTTCTGGCAGCCTGGCTGGATGTGCCAGGTGGTGCATTAACCTGCCAGCTCTGCTTAGCCATGGGAATTCCCATGAGTTTCCAGGCATCAGGACAAGGCCTTGTCCACGCCAAATGATCCAGCTCTCCTGTCTCACTAGTAATTCATGATCACTGCTCTGGATGTGAGTTCTGAAGGACCAATACCAAACTTTGCTCCTGTTACTTCAAATGGCATCATCAAGGCTCAGAGAGAGTATTTCATCCCATATTCACTGTCCTGCATATAAAGCAAATGACTGCTGACTCCTTATGATACAAACAAGATTATTCCAGAGCAAATAGATTTGGAGCAAACCCAGTTTTCTACAGCAACGTGGCAATTTTTCAATATCCTCACACAGATTTTGGATTGTACACTGACTTGGTCAAGAACCAGGAGGGCAGTATAATTACACTGACTGAAAGGTAGATTATAGGAAATCAGAACAACTTCAGTGTGACAAATCATTTCCAGAGTCAGATATGCAAATAAGAGCTATTACAGCCTGTAAGTATTGTAATGAGAAAACCCCCCCACTTTATTTATTCTACGTAGCTGAATAATGTTTATCTGCTGTTCAGGATAACCTTCATACATAGATGATATTCTATTAAAAGCAGTGATGGTCATGAAGATATTCTCAGATGCCTAATATAAAACACCACTAAATAAAGATAAGCATACAAAACATGCTTTCATGAAAGAAAAGTTACTTTATCTGTAACAATTAAGACCAGAAATTTATTATCTTTGCATTACTTGGAAAAGAATTTATACTATTTGCTTGGAGGAACAATCAGAGCAAAATCTGTTCATCCTGATCCTCAAGATAATCTAGGTCAGCACAGGATTATACAGAGTGACTGAATTTGGCAAAGATAAATTTGCATTATCATATCAAATCCTCATGCTTCCAATGACCCCCTGCTTCTTCAGATCATAAAATCATAGAATTGTTAAGGTTGGAAAAGACCTCCAAGATCATTGAATTCAACCTTTAACCAACCACCACCTTGTCAACTAGATCATGGCACTAAGTACCATCTCCGGTCATTTCTTGAAAGTTCCAGGGATGGTGACTTCACCACCTCTCTGGGCAGCCCATTCCAATGTCTGATCACGCTTTCAGTAAAAAAATTCTTCCTGAATTATAGGAGATACAAGCACTTTTCCTGAGAGGAGAAACATTTGCCATCCAAAAATTACTTAAAAGGATCTATGGAAACCATGTAAGTCTTGAAAGAGTAGGAGGTAATTATTTTTGGGTATAGGAAGAGGTATGGCAGTCATAACCTTGCCAGAATGGTGTCACCCCAGAGAAGATAATACTTGACCATACACTTATATGTAATGAGAACACTTTAAAATAAAATGTCATGCACTTTAGGACATAAATAAGTAACAGGAGATTCAGTGGCTGTCTGATAGTCAAACTTTACAGGTGTTGGCAGAAGTTCAAAATAATGGTTATCTGAAGTTAGGGTATAAGTTGAAATAGGAGCCGTTAGGTTTCTGAGCAATTCAGAAACATGAGCTGTGCTAGGACGCTAAATGTGATGAAAATAGCCAACTAATTTATCACGTGAAATGAGAACCATGTTGAGCTGTGACAGGAAAGAATAAGGGAAGAAAACAAAAGTAACATACCCTCATCTTTGGTTTTGGCTTCAGACTCCTTCACATTAGATAATTCAATCCTCCAAGGGAATATCAAGAGACTACATCTGGACGATCACATTTCATACCTTTTTTCCCTGGTTAACAAGATCTGCAATACTGAGTCCTCCAGGGATTTCTCTCTATTATGATGTGACAGATTAGACTACATACTGTGAAACATAGGCCAAAAATTTCTTCTGTACTGAAAGTTGCAGTGACATGTTTTGAACCCAAATTGTAATTAAGTATTTAGAATGAAATGGAGGCCACTACACAAGACGAGTTGGAAGAACGTAGTTATCCGAGCTCATTAATCAAGTTGCAGGGTTAACTGTATGAAATGTTTCAGAAAATATAATCTGTTGGGGCAGCCATAGCAAACAGAAATATATGCATTTCCAGAATATCTGCAAAGTAAATAACCCATACTGGGAAGACTGGTGATGTACGAAAAAAGTAGACAAGAATTTGACTCTTTTTTAAGGTGACCAGGCCTTAGGGTGTCTGTGTACCACAGAGCCTGATGGAAGAGGATTTAGGCAGACAGACAATTGGGTTGTGACTGTGCTCAGTTGTATTGAATCTCTTGCTCTTGGTGTATCATATATCAGATTTACATATGTGAATGCAGGAAGACATCTAGGAGGAAAATCGATAGAGATATGGGTTATTAGTGTATCTAGTTTATAATTTTGTTTTTCTTTGATTTCAAACAGAATTTGGCTGTTAAAAAAAATTAATTTTAAGATTGGTTCTTTTTTCCCTGTGAATTATTGGTGGGTATACAGAGCTTGAACCACTGCTTTGCTGTTGGAGATAGTTATGTTGAACGATACTTGGTAACTGAAGATGATTCATTTGCTGTTTTAAGGCACCTTTTACTTAAAGGAACATTTTTAAGATAAGTACTTTAACATTTGTTCCCATTTTGTCACATTTGCACTGATCACGTCTTCTGTCTGACTTTGCTCCTTTTAAAAGGATTAATTTAATTCTGATAATGACATTTTCATTTTTAAGCTACACCGCATTTTTCCTACTCATTTTCTCTCCGGACATGACAAAGCTGCAATTAATTTATTCATCCAGGTGCCTTTGCATATAAGCTGCCAGAGATCATGTCAAAAGGCTCCAGAAACTTTTACAATTAACAGTTGTAGCTGTTTAGCAACTGACTGTCATTAGTAGCCTCTCTGTTCAGGTTACTTAATTAGTTACAACCAATTACCGATAGGTTGTTCTCTTCTGTGCAATTGAAATGCAGTGAAGCAGCTTTTCCCTCACCCATTTAAAAGTCTAGATTTCTGTGCTTGAATGATTAATACCTGCCTGGTAGGACATCCATAACAGACACTTGATCCTGCTGCGACAGGACTTGCTAGCAAGGTTTTCTCTAAAGCCAGGTAGGCCAGAACCAGTGTAATTCACTTCACAGGCAGATCAGAAGGGGAGGCTCAGTATGATGTACAGAGTCACTGGCAGGAGAGTCAACTTTTTCCTCTTGAACTGTGTAGATTTATAATAAAGCTGAGAGCTTTATCCTCCCATGCATTTAAAATAAAAATTACTTTAAACCATCTCATTAAAATGTCATTTTGCTGCAACAGGAGCTCCATTTTTTCCTGGACAGATTGGAAAGATCAGACTTATCTGGACAGGAGATATAGAAAGAGGAGGCTGATGCCTCTGGGTGTACTCCTCCATGCCTCAGAGAGCATGTCAGCCAGAGGAGAGAAAAGAAGGCTCAAGGGAGATCTTATTGCTGCCTTATAAAGAGGGCTTGCAAGAAATGAGACACTTTTTAGCAGGGCCTATAAGGGTAGAACAAGGGGCAGTGGTTTTACACTAATTTAAACTAATTTTTTTATGATGAGTGTGGTAAAGCACTGGATTGGGTTTCCCAGAGAGGTAGTAGGTGCCCCATCTATGATCACATTCAAAGTCAGGTTGGACAGAGCTCTGAGCAACATCATGAAGTTGCAGATGTCCCTGCTCACTGAAAGGGGTTTGGACTGGATGACCTTTAAAAGTCCCTTCCAACCCAAACTGTACTATGATTCTATGATCTTCCCCTCTAATGTCTTCATTGGAAATGGCTCTGCTACCTTGAGGGGACTTTTGTGACCACCGAAGACTTTCTCTGACAATGGCTATATGACCTCCCAGATTTATTTCTTGTGAGGAGCCTGAAACGGAAATTACTTTAGGAGGATGGTACATTTGCCTGAGGATGCCCAATTCCTATCAGCTCATTTGTATTTCTGAACAAGCTTTCCTCTGTCACCTGAAACACTGATTTCTTCACAAAGCTGACATTTTAGTCCTTCGATTTTAACCATGTAATTAGTGTGTAAATCCAGAAAAGCATTTTCTAGTGCCAGAAATCTGTCGTATAACTGTTTGGTGAGATCCTACAGACTGCAGACCTTTTTCCAGGGAACTCTGCATAACAATGAATACCAAATAGAAATTATTGAACACAGGTGAATTTTAATGAGTAGCACTTGTGTGCTGAACATATGGTGAAAAAAGACTTGTTTATGAAAGTTCACTTGAGATTTGTTTGTGAAGATTCACCTGAGATTTAAACAGTAGCAATCTAAATGAACATCACCGTTCTTGATGTGTGCCAGTTTGTCAAGATTTCTGAGCACAGATGGGGAAGAGCAAGGGAAGCTTCCTTTTACCATAAAACACCAGTTGTATTAATATGCAATGAAACTGGTTGATCTTTAAAGCAAAGTGA
This sequence comes from Chiroxiphia lanceolata, assembly GCF_009829145.1. NCBI lineage: Eukaryota > Metazoa > Chordata > Aves > Passeriformes > Pipridae > Chiroxiphia > Chiroxiphia lanceolata. The sequence continues at coordinate 65,813,055 of NC_045671.1, read as the reverse complement.
AGTTTTGAAGAGAAGAGTGAAATTAAGCAATTGCAAGTAATTACAATAGTCTTTTTTTGTGCTATGTCTATAGAAAGGCTGTATAACACTGATGGTTGTGCATTTCTTACTACAAGATGCTCAGTACTTGACTAGAACCAAAAGAACATTGTTGTTTTGTATGAGGTAGCTTTTGTAGCCTTGTGCTTGTGTTTCCCAGAATATTATTTACGTGGTATCTCCCTTGCTTCAACTATTCGTAGCAAAAATGTTTTTCATTTTGTACTCTGGATGCAGCCAAAAACTGTGTGTAAACTATCCACGAAGAAAATTATGATGTTAAGATTAATTACTGAGCCAAGAATTCAAATAATGCACATGTATAAATATTTTCAGAGATTGAAGTCATGGTATGGACTGTGGTTAAATTAACATTTTAAAATGCATTTATTTAGATATAAAACAGATGTAGTTTTCCGAAAGCATTCATTAAGTCTATTTTAGGCTCCTTTTGGAACAGTTTTGAGTGCTGAATGTAAGCTGTGATCAGCACTTTCCATATTCACACTGTAAGTGCAGTAACAACTGCAATTACTCCTTGCTGTGTATGATTTCAGCTTCTAGTTTTTTTGAGTTATTCTCTAGCAGGATAGATGGCTCTATGTGTAATGACACTTGCCTATATTTTCCCAAGTGATATTTTGCAGACACATTTAGTTATAACACTAAATCTATCCTTTATGAATTAATTAAGATGGTATTTGTGTTCCTAACTCCCGCAAGGAAGAATGTAAATGAAGTATATTATGCTTAAAGTGATATTGTTGAACTGACTTGAAAATCTTGGTTTGAGAAGGTGAATGTTGCTAGTACTGTTTGTGTCAAGAAATAGAATGTATCTCTAATCCTTTTCCTTGTTTAAAATAACTGACTGGGAATCTCTGTATGTTACAGAAAAAGATAAAATATTAGACAGAGCACGTATCATATTCTCTGTAAAAATATATGTATTTGAATTTAAATTTTATAGCTAAGCACACAAAAAAATCAGGAAATCTGAAAAATTATAGCTGAAATGTATAGCTGAACTTTTCGCTTTGTATTATGCATAGAGGCAAATTCTCCCATTCTGTCTTGGTTACCTACAAAAAGGTGTGCTAGTGGCATACACAGCGGTTTAAACAAAATGCATGAGGCAGCACAGAAGCTGAGAAGCCAAATAATTTCAACTGCATATAGTTCATACTATTGGTTTTTCTTTTTTAGCCCAGAATGTAGACTCTTAAGTTCTTAATTTCCATGCATCTTCCAGCCACATGGAATTTTTCACTGCTCAGTTAAAACAAAATGGATAATGGTTAACTGAAGGAGGCAAGGCCATGCCATTTTTAGTCTGAGGTATTACAAAATGTTCTTCTGTCACTAGATGAAGTACAGTAATGTAAAAAGCCCACTAGCCTTGGTACTGGAACTGAATCAATTTTTTCTGGATTTGTAAATATACCATCAATCAGTATCCAGGGATCAGTAATAGAGACCTCTGCAATTGCACTCTCTTTTTCATTGGAAGTGCTCAAATACTTCATCTGTGAGTGAGTGTACTGAGGATTTTAAAGAGGGAGGAAATGAGACAGTGAATGACTGAAGAGTTTTCCAAGTCACTTGTGATTACTCAGGATGCTATTCAGTAGTCTTGAGGATATGAGCATCAGAAGGTCCTACAGGTTTACAGTAGATATCAGCCTTCTCAAATACTGATAATGTTTGCATATCAAAAGGCACTTCTAAGAATCTGGTTAAGAAATGACTATCCAGGTGTGGCATCAATTCCCTGGCAAGACTCAGTTTTTTCTGTATCTCAGTCTCTGACTAAAACATGGCCTAAAAAAGGGTGTGTAATTATCTGTTTGCCTGTAAGTTCTAGGTTGTCCCATAGATAATTTCTTTTTAAATGCAGAAATGCAATAATTTTTCTCCTTTTAACTATGATTTAAAAGAAATCATTTGTATATAAAAGTCTGAATTTCTCTATAACAGGCAATGTCTTAGTCTGACCCAAATTCACTGTTTTTGGAGCTGCTTTGCTGGAACAAGATGAACAAATGTCAATTTTCGCTTGCTGTTTTTATGGGAATAGATGAGAGTGGATATATTTCCACCAATAAGATTTGGAGGGCAACGTGTGATGTTAACATGCAAATTAGGTTGAGATGATATTTCTGTCAGGGGAAATAAAAGCTCTTCCATGAATTTCCCTCATAATTCCTTTCATTTTCTGCATATAAGCTCCATGTAAAACTGTCAGGCTGATAATTAGGCAAATTATAGGGACCTTCTGATATGAAAACTAATGCAATTTCCAGAGAGAATTTCAAACGGAGATGCCCACAAGGAAGGCAAAAGTCTGAGCTCGTTTTCCTTTATTGAGACTGATTCATGAGTCTCGCAAGTTTTTCACTGTCTATCCTTGACAGCAGCAAGAGGATCTAAAGGTGGACTTTCTTGGAATGAATAGGTCTCTGAAAAATACTTGTCTTCCAGAAAGTAACATATTTTAATGCCATCTAATTTCTTTGGAAATATTCCTGCTTAGCTGTGGTAAAATTGTGCGAGCTGTCTGCATATTACATGATTTTCATGCAAAGTCATGAACTGGTGAAGGTTTATCCAAAATCAACACAGACTTGCAAAGCTTTCAGCTTTCCCTAGTGAGACTATGTAGGGAAAGCCAATTATAAACTAGGTTTCATAATTTGCTGCAAACTCTCTTTGCAGAGTTCTACAGAGAAACAGCATTCCTCACTTTTAAGGACACGGGACTTAAGTGTGGACAAAAGTGTGATCATCAGCCTTTGTTCTTTTGAAAGCAACAAATAATATTCAGTAAACAGAGAAGAGAGTGCTCAGAAAGGGGAAATATAATAAGCTAAGTAAGCAGGAGCCATCTCTCAAAGCAATCAGTGGGAAAGCATAGTCAACGAGGAATAAATAGGTGACAATACAATGAATGAAATAGACCAATTTTTATGGTCTGAATTGTGTTGCCATAATATTCTTACACTTCCATAAGACATTTTTCTCAGTCATGGATTATACTTGTGCAAAAAGATTAGCATTTTTCAAAATCAAGTGAACCTAATTTAGAAGACGTTCATTGAAAAATTGAGAAGGTTAGTCCTGTTGGCATGTCATCCAATTGACTACTGCTAGTTGAGGTCTCCAGGGATAGGCCTGCAACCCATATTTAATATGTTTTCATCAGTGACATGGAAGGGGGAATGGCAGCCACCTGCCTTGTTGGGTCTGTGAGGGGATCATCCTGGCCCTGGGAACTGACTTGCTTCAGCTCAGCTGGGCTGGGATGGAAACCCTCCCCAAATCCTGCAGCCCACTGGGTCTGGCTCCTCTTAATAAATATTAAATCATATCCACCAAAATTTATGGCTCACACAAATGTCACATTTTGAGCCAGCTAGGGACTTTACCAAGGCATGTCAAGGATGTCTGAGAGTAGGTATTGCTGCCTGTGTAATACTGTTTAACTTTACTCTCTTACTACATGTAAGATCCAATGTCTGGGATCTACCTCACCGCTAAGTGAGGCAAGTGCCTATGCTGGGCAAGTGCCCAGAGACACTAGTGCTCTCTGTAGAGACAAAAGCTAGCCAAGACTAACGTCCTGAGAAGGAACACCCCTCAATCATACTGTCTTTGAGTAAAGATGATTAATTTAGGCATATAAACTATTTTATTCACCTCACAAGCTTTTCTTTTCCACTTAGGAAACGATCCCCAAATCCCAATTTTACTTCTGCAAGTATGGGTGATTAATTTCAGTCTGTTTATTTCTATGTGTCTGATAACTGCCTCTTTCCTCTACAACCTCCTCATTGTGGAGTGGAGCCTGAAAATACAAACATCATCTGTTTCTACATACTGGTCCCTGTGATCAGGCTGGGAACATCTTTGCTGTTGAATGACTGATCGCTGTTCATGCTTATTATATTGCAGTGAAATGTTTTGAGAGCGATTATGGAAACTAGGAACCCATTTCCTCATTAAACTGCTTGGAGCAGTTGCTGGAGGCATAGAGTATTCTCCTCAATCTATTCATGAAATCAAACACACCACATAGAAATAATCTGGCAAGGAGGAGCACAGCCAGTAGACAGGAGAAATGTTTCATGCTGTTCTTAAACTTTAATTAAGCTTCAAGCAAAATATCTAGGGATACGATGGAGTCTTAATTTCCTCATTGCTTGAAGGGTTAATCTCAGTCTGCAAAGTGTGCTGCAGTTCAAATGAAATCTCTAAGCTTCTGGTAGGAATCAGTGCATGAAATGGTGTTATCTAGAGGGTAACATTAGATAGAGAAATGTTTCTCTCTTTTTTAACCTGTTGTAAATCCATGCGTTTCACAAACTGAAGTGATTTTATTTTGATAATTTGCCAATTGAAGATTGGTCCAATTACCTCTGCCATTAATTAATGTGTTTATTATCTCTGACAGCTCAGTCAATAAAGTTAGGGTGCATAAAATATTGGAGGCATGATGTCACATAGTATTTTCATTCTTAAATCCTTGGGTTTGGTGGTGCTTGGATATAATGAAGTAGAATTTAATATCCATCTATAGCAGGGAGAAAATTCATGGTTTTATATCTATACAGCTGCAAGTATGTGACATCCCCCCCCCTTTAATTCTGCTGTCTTAACAACCAAATAGGAAAGCCCTCTAGGAACAGTAATCCTATAAGCTAGTTCATAATGCGGCTGTACTGTCCTCTCTCTATTTTTATCCATTTAGTTGCTGAAGAGTCTTGTTGCCTTATCACACATTTTCTAAGAACTCCTCTGATTTCCAGGAGATCTGGATCAAGATTAACATGTTGGCATTACCAAAACGTGTTACCCAGCACAGGACACTTAAATGTATGAGTAGGTGAGGCAGGTGTGCTGACAACAGGTCACAGGTTTACTTTCGCAGTGACTAAGGGAATGGAGAAGTACCACTGATGTCAGTAAGAGCAGATCTAAGGGTAAGAGGGTGGTTGCAGAGTCTTGCCTGAGACCTGTCACTATAAATGACAGGCCATAAGTTTGGAACCTTGTGGTAAATGCACAAGTAATCTTTAAGGTTTCAGAGCTGCAAAAATGGGGTCCTTTCTTTAAGAGAAGAGGAAATGTAAATGCATAAATCACCTTCTTCTGATGCCTGCTGTGTTTTTCTGGCCCCTTGGGCTCACAGGGATGTCTATGTAATAGTAATTTTTCCAAATAGTTTTATGATTTAAAATTTAGAAATTATTTTCTGCAAATATGGGAGGTATTCACCACAGCATGCTCACCTGGGAGATGCAAGATTGTTTTTGAGAATAACCAAACCAGCACTTGCTCTTTCTCACTGTTTTGCTGGGTTGATTTTCAGTTCAGAGAAGTTCTCAGTCCATATCTCTTCAGCCTCCCAACACGGTGACACTATGTGGGCTGAAAGATGGACAGGGAAAGGGTGAGGGTGCCAGATGACTGTGAGGTTGCAGTACAAGGCACACAGAATAATTCTCGTTGCTCCTGGTTAATGTGCCTTACTACACAGCGTTAACTGGAGAACCATCTTTGCCAGCTGAGAGACTGACATCCCCTTCTCTTCCTGTTTGCCTTTGAAATTTCTGACCAAATGGAGCTTCCTCTGGCTGCAGATGCTACCTCTTCTGAGCTCCTTCAGCCCCCTATGTCAGCTCTATTCTGTCAGTCAAGGTCTGCCTCCTGTGTGGTAAACAACTTTGGAAAGTAATCACCAGTCAGACCTTATTAATGAAAGGGAAGATGAGGACTCCAAGGATAACTTATCTACTGACACAATTCTTACTGGTGAATTCCCAGAAGCTAGACTGTGCTCAAGTTTTCACCCAGTAACTAAATAAGCCAAATTCAGCATCCACAGCAGCATCCAAGTAATTTGTTTCACATGTAGAAACACTGCTTGCCAGGTGGGAAAGAAGAGAAAAATTTGGGGTTTTTTTCCCTGCTGGTGAGTTTGGGAGAAACAAGAGTGTAGTTTTTATCCGAGAAATGTCTTGCTGTTTTAAATCATAAACCCACTTCTTTTACCATGAAGGTTTACCACCTCACCTTTCATGTGTGCCTGGGATGGGGAATGCTCCCACACTCTGCAGTGGCTAATTATCGAGCTGTGCTCAGAAAAAGCTCTGTTCTGTGGCAATCAGATGGGAATAGGAAATTATTACAAATGACACTGTAGGCTAAATGTAGTAGCAATGAGAACTCTTTAGAAATCAAAAACAAGAAAAGGGGTCACTTGGTAAACACATGTGACACAATTAATTATGGAATAATTATGTCTATTTTTCTTGCCTGTGCTGGTCTCTAGACCTAAATATTTTGCTTTATTTTAAATATTTCATTTACTTGTATTGCTTGACATAATTTTCTTCTTCTGATGTGTTTTCTTATCACATCATTGCAGAGAACTGCCTTCACTCTCTTCTGTCCTCTTTTCCCTCCTGCTTGCTTTTGCATAATTTTAAAGACATACTTGCCCTTTCTACTTAAAGCAGTTCTTCAATATATTTCAGATCATGTTTGACTCCATGAAGAGGTTTTTTTGCCTCTGTGATTTCAGAGAGCCTGAATTTGTAGCAGAATATTGTATATATATGTAAAAATTAAGATGGGAAAATGTAGGGATAAATCTCTTTGAACTGTCATGCTAATGTAATTTTATTTTTAAAGCACATTTGGAGAGCTGTCACTCATAATTTTAATGCATTAGCTTTGCATTTGCTGATCTGGCCTTGGAAGCAGAGGCGTGGGTGAAAGTTGGCATACTTTTGGTGTCACAGCAGTTTTGCTCTGGAGTCCATAGATCTACAAGCCAGGCCTAGAGATGACTTAAATAAGGGTAATATTGCTTCCAGTTCATGTTGCCTCTTGTCTGATCTGAGAGAGCTGGTGGGTGCAGTTGAAACTGTGTTCAAAGGTGTATGTAAACCTGTAGTGGGTGTAAGTCGAAGTTAACAACATCTTCCATGTGATCACTAAGAGCGATGGGAAAAGTGCTAAGCAAAGGTCAAAGAACATCACCACGATGCTCTTTGAGCATATTCTCAGCTAAAAACAGGACATGGAGGTGCATGTCTGTGGTTCCTCTCTGTGCATGTCAAAATTAGATCATGCTGTAATTCCTCTTTTTGGTCCCAGGGTGGCGGAAAGTCTCTGAACCTCAAAAGTAAAGAGAGCCTTTCTTTTGCAAGGATCACAGAATCACAGAATCAGCCAGGTTGGAAAAGACCTCTGAGATTATCAAGTCCAACCTATGACCCAACACCACCTTGTCTACAAGACCGTGGCACTGAGTGCCACATCCAATCTCTTAAATACCTCCACCACCTCCCTGGGCAGTCCATTCTAAAGCCAAATCACTCTCTCTGTAAAGAACTTCTTTCTCCCCTGGTGCACCTTAAGACTGTGCCCTCTTGACCTGTCTCTAGTTGCCTCAGAGAAGAGACTGATACTTACCTCGCTACAACCTCAGGTAGCTGTAGAGAGTGATGAGGTCTTTTCTGAGTCTCCTCCAGGCTGAACAACCCCAGCTCCCTCAGCCTCTCCTCATAGGACTTGTGTTCCAGTCCCTTCACCAGCATCGCTGTCATTCTTTGGACCTGCTCCAGCCCCTCAATGTCCTTCCTAAATTGGGGGACCCAGAACTGGACACAGCACTTGAGGTGTGGCCTCACCAGCACTGAGTACAGGGGAAGAATCATTGCCCTGATCCTGTTGGTCACACTGTTCCTGATCCAGGCCAGGATGCCATTGGCCTTCTTGGCCACCTGGGCACACTGCTGGCTCATGTTCAGCTTCCTGTCAATCAGCACTCTCAGGTCCCTTTCTGCCTCCAGCTCTCCAGCCACTCTGTGCCCAGCCTGTAGTGCTGCTTGGATGTACAGACCTTACCTGGGTGGAGACAGCAAAAGTCTTAAAAACAAGGAAGTTTTGACCCTTTTTGTGTTCTCTGTGTCCACACTGCCACCAAGGCCAGGCTGTTGAAACTGTGGTGACAACACAAAGACAAGAACAAAAGAGTTTTTGCTGTGCCTGTGAGAACAGTATTCACCCAGAGGGTTACTCAGGAGACCTGTGAAACGTTCTCAGAGCTGTCACAGAAATACTTATAGCAAAATCATTCGTGCCAAAGACCAAAAGGATTGTCCTTTCACTGTTATTATGTTGTTTATCTCAATTCAAACTTTGATTTTCAATATTTACTTGACAACACTACTTTACTTAATTTTCTATTACAAATATTTTAGTGTTCCAGGCACAAATTGAAAAGGAGCAATGTGGCTAAAGACATGGACAGAGTGTGAAATTTCTAAATTCTGAAAGAAGTCACCTGCCTGTGATTTAGGTCTCATTGACTTCAAAACTCTGAGGCTTTGCAGAGCTAATCTTCAAAGGCAAGAGTTATACGTCCTTGAAAATTTTATCTGGAATTTTCAATGTAGGGACAATAAGTTTCAGTGACTGGGGGACAGTGAGAGAGCTGGGACTGTTTAGCCTACTGAAGAGAAGTCTCAAGGGATCTTATTAATGAATGTAAATACCCGAAGGGAGGGTGCAAAGAAGACGGAGGCAGGCTCTTTTCAGCAGTGGCCAGTGACAGGACCAGAGGTCCTGAGACACAGGAGGTTCCCCCGAACATGCCTCTGAGCACTTTTCCACTGTGAGGGTGACTGAGCACTGTCAAAGGTTGCTCCAAGAGAATGTGCAGTCTCTATCCTTGGAGACATTTTGAATATCCAGCTTTTGGAGCTGCCTGGACATGGTCCTTGGCAACATTCTATAGGTGGTTCTGCTTAAGTAGGGGGCTGGATCAGATGACATCCAGAGGTCCCCTCCAAGCTCAAACATGCTGTCATTGTGTGATTCTCTGTTGGTGTTATCACACTTAGATGTCACTTACATGGGAACTTCATTAACATTGTTATATTGTTTGTAATTTTGAAGATCTAGAATATTGCCTTTACAAGTTATTAATAAATCTGTATCTAATTCTGTTATCTGTTTCAGTTTGAAAGCATTCATATTTCAGTGCTTTTCCATTGATTTAAAAGATTTTTGGCTCCTTTTCTCTGGTAATTCCTGATCCTTCATGTAGCCTGAAAAAACAGAGCCCAGTTTCTGCAACAATGCAATAATAGAAAACTGAAAATCAGTAGCACTCACATTGTCCCCAAGAGGTGTAGTTTGTAAACCATGAAACCATCTTCTCTTTCTCATGATGAGGGACAAATTTAGATTGCAGCTACAAGAGTAAATCTCATTTCTGTCAGCTGTGTTGCATGGTAAGTAATTTCATTTTGCCATATAAATTATATTACTAAATATAATTTGCCCTTTCCTTTTCTTAGATGTTACATTTTGGGGGCAATAGGTCGGTAGGAAGACTTCAGTGAAGACATTCCAAAGGCCAGGGTACTGTGTATTCTCTCACATTGAACTAATCTAGGTTGGTTCATAGCTGGAGCCCTGGGCACTGAGGTGGGTGAGGGACTCAGCAAGGCAAGAAGCTCAGATTAGCTGGTGGAGCTAAATTCCCCACCAACCTACTCTGGAGAAATAGACATAAATGGGCTATACCGACAGAACCAAAATTGCAACAGATTAAAAAATTCCCTGGCCACCAGGCACTGTAGGAAACAAGTCAGAAAAGAAATGTTGCCAGACCTATAGTTTGTGCTCTTTGGTACTGTGTGCAATGATTTGACATCGTGCTTTTTTGCATAAAGGTCTGTATTTAATGTTTTAACCCCGCACAGCAGAACAACATATCTGTTCATTCCTTGCAATTGTGGAATTACCATGCTACAGGCTTCCTAATGCTCTGCCTTGACTGCCATCAAAGGGAAATATCTGAGTCACACAGAGCATAATAATGAGAGGAACAACTCATATGACCTACTTCTTACCCACTGCCTTCCGGCAGTAGTATTTCTGTGCCTGGAAACCTTGAGGGCAAGCATCCCACAGCAACCTTGAGTTAAGGATGTGGTGAGGTACTTTTTGAGCTAAACAGCCTGATCAGGAGGAGGGCTGCACAGTCTGCAAAGGGGTGTGGGATGTAAGGGTTCTGGATTTTGGCTGATGTTTCTGGGGAGCTGTGCTGAAGGGTAGCATTTGTAGGAATTTAGAAAAGGGAAGGAAAATAGTATTTTAGCACAGATGCTGATCATGGTAATAAGTGAATTAAGCCAACACACACGCACACAGATCAAGGAGCTGATCCAGAGACGCATTTATTGTGGAGGGCTACCCTTGTTCACACTGTAATTTACCCTTGGGCTCTGAGGGCAGTGTAAATTAGCATCAGTCATGACCACAAGGGCTCTCTGAGCCAGAGGTCAGGGGCAGCGTGCAAGCTGTCTTGCATTTCTACAGCCTTTTCGACCAAGTGGGTTTAGATATGCTTTTGGCTGCTGCACCAAAGGAGGATGGGAGGGGGGAAGGAGTTTCTTATGACCTCTGCTCTTCCCATCCATATCTCTTGCTATTTGTCATGAGAAGTGGATGGCTATATGGTGTAGGAGAGGAACTGAGTAGACTGTCAGCTCTTGGTCTCATAAATACATTGATTGATACCTATGGCTTCAGCTGATAACACCAAAGTGTGATTAGAGTGAAGAACGGGGCAGGAAGGAGGGTGTTTGCTGTCTTGCAGGACTACAAAATAGACCATGTTTCCTCTTGACCCTGCTAGAGATTCCTGCTTTGGCTTCAGCAGAAGCAGAATCTCACTTTAAAAGTATAAATATCTTCCTTCAAGAAGGATAAGATTTCATACTCCAGCACTTGGTAGAAGGCCCTCTATGTGCTGTTCCCGTTTCTTCACAGTGGTACAAGGAGGAAAAAAAAAGGTAATTAAACCTATCATCATTGCTTTTTCTCTAATAAAGGAGATGGAAAAAAGCCTCATTGATTCAAAAAGGCTTTTCTACTTGTTTTAAAAGCAGATGTTGTCATATTAACCTCACTTTAGTTATAAATTGCACCTATTCTGATGAAACTGAGGAAGATAGCTGTGGAGTATCCCTGGATAAAAATATATTATCTGCTCTTTTTATAGGATGAAGAACAGCAATGAAAAAATGATCATATCTCCTTGTCAGCTCCATAAGCTACTTTTTCAAAGCAGCTGCTTCAAGTGCCTAGAAGTATCACTGGTGCAGACAAACTGAAATCCATGTGAAGGACCTTGTCTCTCTTGCTCTCTCTGCTCCCATCTCCCTGCCTCTCTCCCTCCCTCCCTTTCCTTGTCTTTTTCTCTTTTTCTTCCAACTCCTCATCTCTTGCTCTTTGCCTGTCCTAACTTTTCCCTTTCCTTTTAGGTGAATAATCCAGTTGTCTGGTAAGAAATCTCACAGAGGGCTAATTCAAGGATAAAGGATTATATTTTTCTGGTCACAAAATTGGTCATAAGGGATTCTCTTTAATTTAATTTGAAATAACAAAACGTAGTTAGTTTATACGCTATAAATAATGTTAGCTTTCAAAATATTTGAGAGAATGGCAGTGTGTCTTTGCTGAGCACAATTTAAAACTTCTTGTGTCAGCTGATCAAATTAAATAAAGCTCCTGTGCTGTCAAAGTTCAAAATCTACTGATGTGCCAACATTCATTCTTCAGCTTTGTATTTAGCTTTCCAGGTAGATAAGGTCAGCCATATCTGATTGATCCAGATTCTCTCTTGTAGGAACACCAGATGGCTGTTTCTGTAAGAAAAAGGGTGTTTTCCCCTGTTTTCCTCCCACAGCAGAGCAGCTGATTTGGTCTTATTCCACCAGATGGCAAGCTTTAACCAAGGGAAAAAAAAATGATTTTTGCAACTATCCATTTACCTTAGAGGAGAGGGGGAAGAGAGCTTGCATCACTGGTTTTTTTACTTTCTATTTTAAAGAAATGTTTTTACTATAACAGGCTCACATCCATCTTCTGGCATGATTTGTAGTGTTTAGAAATATAAATCAATAGAACAGCATTTGCTGTCAGCTACTGAGTAACTGACAGGTGTCACAAAGAGAAGCAAAAAATGGTTCAGAATATATGATCTATCCCCAAATTTCACCGAACAAAGATAGATTCAGTGTTCCTAAACAAACATGTGTGGTGATTCCAGTAAAAAATGCGAAGATATTACTGAGCTCTCAGTGCTGCAAAACAGACCCTGAGTTCTGGTTATTCCCAAAATCTGCATTAATCCCTAGGTTTGACTCAGGAAGGGGCTGCCCTGCCATGTGTTTCTGCCATCATAACCTGCCTGCAATGCCTGGACTATGCACAAAACAGAGGAGAACTGTGCTTGCTCTGTCCAAGCTACATTATCTCTTCAGTCCAGGGCAATCTAGGTCTCAGACCTCCTGGGAGTGGAGATAAGTCTGTTTGTATTAATGCAGCAGACTTTATCTGCTATATTAAAGTTAAAGATGCTAATTTTCACTCACTCATTTCATTTTACGGTCTGTCTGTTCCAGCTTCACAGGGGAAGCAGTTGTGGCACCAGGAGGTGGCTTGGCTTGGCAGAAGTAACTCAGCCATGGAGCATTAACAGGGATGAGTGAGGTCCAAGTCTCCCAAGCCCAAGCTCAACAATCTGGCCATGTGGGTCTGGAGATATCTGCACTGTCTCCAGCAAAAGGAGAGAAGAGCTGTGGGGAGTCTGCAACCTTTGGGTTAGAAAGCCTGGCATGTAAAATCACAGCTGTCAGTTCCTTCACTTCTTTTTTTTTTTTTACTAAATTTCCCTCTTCCTGAGACCGTGGGAAGCCCACTTGGGAACTGGGCTCCAGGTGAGCAGCATGCTGGAAACCTTGGCAATCCTGGAAGTTGCTTGCCCATACCTGCAAAGCAGAAAAGCAGTATGCAGTTTTTCAAGAGGAGAGACATGATTGACTAATATCACGAAACACTTCAAAAGGTAGGGGGGAAATCAAATCTACATCTTCTCACTTGCTGACCTAATGACCATATAAAAAGTGTTCCCTCCTTTTTTCTGTATGCTCTCTTAAAGTAAATGATTACTCCTCCATTATAATCACCTTTACAAGTTTGAAAATAGCTTTACCTGTGTCTGTACATGTGTTTCTTAGCTCTTTATAAAGAATAAACTTCCAAAAAATAAATCAAAGCCATAGATATTTGTAAAATTATGCCAGATGGGCTTGAGGGAAATTTATGCAACAAACACAATTGTGTGTAAAGTAGTCAAAACTTGTGAGCCCCAGTTCCGAGACTTAAAAATAAATAGATACGTTTAAATTATCTTTGCATTTCCAGGTGCATGGTTTTAATTTTTTTCTCAGCATCAAGGGAGGTTGGAAGCCTTTGTTTTTCCAAAAGTGGGAACTCATTCTTCTGTTACCAGATGACTCCTAGAACTGAGGCTTTACAAAAGGCTCAGGACTCATTATACAACAAACTTGGAAGAGCTTCAGCATTACAGACTGCAGCAAAATGGAAGAGTTAAGGAATACAGGTCGCTGTGTGTGGGTGTCTGCTTCTGTAGTCATGCTTTGAGGACTTAGCTCGTGCTTCATTTCTCTCAGGGAGAGGATTATGGGCTTTGGAGTTTTGTACTGTGCTTTGAGTTTATGTCTCAGATTTTTTTTTTTTTTACTTTTCGGTAGAACGCTGCAAATTCCTGCAGTGTCTCTGCCAGAGCTTCAGGTGTGCCTAGGAAAATTGTGGATGCCCTGTGTGACTCCATCATCCCTGTCTCGCACACCTCTTCTCTCTGGAAATAAACATTATTTCCCCAAAGCCATGTAGGTTTGACCAACAGCAAGACTCATCTCGCCTTGCTTTGCCACCACTCATCTTACTATCCACTTAATCTCCTGGATTAAGGGAGCTTTTGAAAACATCACACCAAGGTGACAGCAGCGAAGCCAGGCAGGAAATGTTTGGTGCTTCCTAAGGCAACGTTTCCTCTGGAAGACATGGGGGCCCATTGCCCTACCCAGGCAGTTCTCACGTGTGCCGGCTTGGCTTGCTGATAAGTGTAAGGACGGCGAGGTCATTTTTGTCCTGGGCCTCTCTTCTCGGCTGCTACTGAGAAATGCCAGTGTAGTTATATAGAGAGTCACAAGAAGACTTTTTTTTTTAATTATTTCTACTCTTGCTGTGGGCTTTGGCTCTGTGAATTTCGCTTTGGTTTTCCCAGTGTGAGTTATTTTGCAAATCACTTGGTTTTGTGACAAAATGGGATGAGACTAAACTGATGATTTTGGAACAAGACCACAAGGTAGTCTCTGCTTCTCTGCCCAGGTAGAGAAGTACTTTTCCTTCATTGCATCCAGTAAATTTGAATACTATAACAAAGCGGAAGCCCACAAAAACCTTACATGTATTAGTGTCTTTTACTTAATTTTAATTTTACTGTTGGTCTCATATGTGAAACTCTTCAAGTCTGAGTTTCTTTTGTTTTATAATTCAATTGTTGATACACAAACTAAAATGAAATCTGATCCCTTTTCCATATTCATGATGGCTCTGCAGTTCTGACAAAACTAAACCATAATAAACCACTGCAAAACGAACTTCTTTTTTTTCTGCTAAGAAAGTTTTGTAATAAAATTCCAAGTAAAGGTAAAGGATTTCACATTCACATAATAACTCTTCAAGGGTAGGAATGGATTTTAAAGTCATGCATCTTAGTAAAAAAAAAAAAAAAAAGCTTTCAGTTCCTTTCTGAATGCCATTTTGCAGTCTGTAAGGTTTGTTTAAGCACTAATCTATCAAACACGGAAAGAGCTGAGATCACTGGTCTAAGTAATTTGTGGAGAGGAGACAACTCTTCTAATCTTAAATAAATCTGAGCTTCCATTGAAAGAACTCCTTGAATCAGAAGTGCCAGGCTGGCAGGTGGCTGAAGCCAGATGTGATGTTTGATCTTAGATGTGTGGAAACTGTCAGGCCTACAAAGGTGTATCCAAAGATGTATCTGCAGCAGGCTCTGGAAGAGTCCAGTGCTGCAAACAGAGTCATGGTCGAGTTTTTCAGGGAAGTGCTAGGTATACTTGCCTTGTCCTCACCCTTCTCTGGGATTCAGCATGCAACCACACTGGAGGCAGGGTCCTGAACTAGATGAACCTTTGGTCTGAAATGTATGGCTTCTCCCTAAAGTTATTTGTTTGCAAAGTTTTTCTGTGCTGTTATCTGTTTGACAGTGTTTTAAAATATCTTATTATACTTCCTGAGAAAAAAAAACTTTTGCTACTGAGGCAAGCTTCTAGTCAATCTTTCTCCCTCAAATAAATGTTGTTTTCTTGTTACTGCTTCTCTCTGCCATAGCTAAAATAAATCAGAATCCCCATCTCAATGCCTGTAGAGACAGGAACATTTAATTTATAGCAATTTCCTTTTCTTTTCATGGTTGCTACTAAACAGAACATGCTAGGTCTCAACCTGCATTTGCATTTATGCTAAATTACAAGCAGAACAATCAATACAAGTCCCAGCTCATGCTGCCCACAGCTGAACAGCAGCAAAGAGAAAACTGCCAAGGAAATCTTTCCCACCCAGCCAGCTTCTTGCTTGTTTCTTGTTAATAGGCATTGATAGGTGGCATTTAAACATCTATTTATTTATCCCAATGGTCTTGGAGTGCCTCCCAAGAGTTGTGGAGAAGAAAGGAGGAGCTTATCCTTTGACACCTCATGAATCTTCCTTGTAAGGTAGTCCCAGATGGCCATTTCTCAGAGCAGGGCAGGACCAGCAGAGAGGGTGTCTGTGCCGTATCTCCTTTTTGGGTGCCCAAAGAGGCAGAGACAGGACTGCCCTTCACACAGGATTGCTCCTGGGTGGAACCTCTAATGGGGTGGTTATTGTGGACGCTCATCTCCTATAATTGATTCTTCAGTGGTGACTTCGTGTTCACCCTCTTTCCTTTCTCTTAGGTTCTCTGATGCACCAGCTCATCCTTCCTCATCTCCGTGGCCCTTTTTCTTATCCATATCCCTTTCTTTTTGCTTTTCTCTCTCTCTTTAACATGCCCTAGTGGCTACAACCTTACATTTTTCATATTGTCAGCTTCCTGGGATGAGGACAGCTTCACTGGTGGGTGCTGATGTGCTCTGGTCTGTGCCTCTACCTCTTAGATGTGGCTCATTGAAATGCTGTGCCTGCCCTGGTCTGCAGGACATTCAGGTGTGCTTGAGTGAACTATCCTCAGGGGTTTGCAGCGACGTGAACAAATGCGTCTGAAGTCAGTGTGGTTGTGCTGAGGGAAACTTTCTAGTAGAGCCCGCAGTCTCCGTGGGCTGGGCTTACTGCTGGAATAGTGTGCAGATGGAAGAGAAACAAAAGCTACAGCAATCTGCTCTTGTGCACAGGTCCTTGTTGAGGGCCTCGGAGTATGTCCTTTCCAGTAATTGGCTTTTAATTTGAAAGCATTGCCTGGTCCTTCTTGCTGTCAGTTTGGGCTTATCTGAAATGCTAACTAGCCCTGCAAAGTAATTTTTTAAAGCCTGACAGAAACTTCCTTGGAAAAACGACAGGCTTGCTTGTCCTCCTCAGATTTCTTCTTTGGAAGTGTCTCTAAAGTGAGAGCTGCCCAGCCACGTTTGATATCGCTTCCTATTTTCATGGAACCTCAGGCAACAGCAGCCTGGTGAGAAAAAACTATCTAGCTAATTGGTATTGCAGCATGCAGAAGTACTGGCCCCCTTGTATGTACCTCAGTGATTTGCAGGAGAAGAGCATTGGCACAGCCTGGGAACACCAGGCTCCTGGAGCACACCCAGGTCCCTCTACCTGGGACACATTCAGTGTGATGTTCACTTGAATTTCAGTGTACACCATTTGCCCAGGGAGTGCCCCACTGCCGTCTCCCTGGATTTCCAGGTGCTGGTGTTACGACTGCAGTCATCCTTGGCACATGTGTGCGCCTGTTCTTCATCCCACTGATCTCAGGTGACTGGCTGGAGGAGTGATCTCGGAGCTGGAAGGCTGCTGAGCCTGAGTACTGCCGTGAGCATTCCCAGTGCCCCCCTCTGCCCCGCTGCCCCCCCTGCCGAGTTGCTGCATGTGTGGGTGAAGGCACGGCTGCATCTCCCTGCAGCCCTCCCAGCACAGCACAGAGTGGGAAGGTGTTCACCGCCTTTGCCTCCGGACCCGTGCTGAGCTTAAACCAAGCAGAAGAGCATCTCTGTGATCCTGCAGTCAGCAGCCATATCCTGCAGAGCCGCAGCGACTGACTGAATTGACAGGATTAATGTGACTCCAGGGGGTCTCCCTGCAGCTAATCAGGAGACGCTGGTCCTAGAATGAAGCACAGTGGAGAGAACTAGTACGCTAAAGGCAGTGAACGTCCCCTTCATTGTAGTTACAGCATTAGTGATTAAAACATTACTTTGTGGGATGCAGCTAGCTCTCAATCTAATTCTTGAACTGACAGGAAAGAAAAGCCCATGAAATGTCAGCTTCAAATATAATGGAAATCACTGCTCAGGATGTTCATATTTTTTGATCAAGGGTCATGCTGTTATTGATGCCAGTGTTGGGGGCTATGGCTCCAGCTCCTGCCTATCTCCCATGCAGCTCCAACTCAGAGCCTGCTCCATGGCTCAAAATCAAGAAGGTTCAACAGAAATGAGATGAATTAATCATTTCCCCTCCATAAACTGATACTTATAATCCTGGCTGTGATTCCCTGTTATGTCTTCCCTTCTGCAGAGAACTTTATTCCCTACTGTGATGAAATAAAATGAAGCAAACCATTGTCAAAACAATTCAAAGTGCTCTGCTCCTTCAGGCAGAGGAATCAGCTCTACTTTGCCTGTTAACTCCTTGAACTGCTGAAGAAACAGGTGCAGGAAAAATGATAGTGTGTCTAATATTATATTGTTAAATTTAAGTGCTGTGTTTGTTTCATCAGGTATCACAACATGGTGTGCAATATGTCTTTCTGTCCTGGCAAATGCCCTGCCTTTAAAAAAAAAAAAAAATAAAAATCTCTGTGTACCTGTAAGTTATCAGCTAGCACGCAAATGAGCTATTTTATAAATATGCATGAAATATCAAATAAAAGACACTCAAAAAATAACAGCTGTGAAGAATGGGTCCTCAGGCCCTGTTCAGTTGCACTGTTAGACCGGAAGCTGCCGGTTAAACCCATGCTAATCACACTAAGGGTGCAGCACAGCTTCCCTGTAGGCATCAGCTTGGGGTTCTCTGCTCTAGTCATACAAAGAATTTGTTGGTACATTTTGGACGCGTACACACCTGTGTCCCTCACAACACAGTGAGGGGCATATATACGTAGTGTATAGCCAGCCAGGCAAGGTCCTTGGTCAGAGCTAAAACAACAGCAGCTTCATGGTTGCTAAGTTTGCACCCACATGTGTCTCTGCTTGGAAGATTAGTCCTTAATGGAAAGGGAGGGAAAATAAATCGGGATGATGTTCTAACTTCTATTCTTCACCAGCTTGACTGTAAACAGCTGACTTCATTGCTAAACCCATCTTTCTCTGGTATTTTATAGCAATTTGCTGTACTGTTTGGTGTTCCTGTTCCCCAAAAAGTAGGGGCCCTACTGCAGGAACTGGGGCAGCAGGGAGGAACAAATCAGCTGCCTGGGAGCTGCTGAACTATACATGATGTTAAGCAAGAGTTATGTACTTATGTATGACCAGTAAGACTTCTTTATTTTGCATGGAAAGGCTTTTATTTGTTTATTTAATTGTAGCTTCTTACAGAGGTCTCTTAGCAGCTCCCATTCATCTTCCCCTACCAAATCCTGAAAGTTCATGAATGAATAAAAAGTTCACATTTCCATTTCACTTTTGAAAAAGGGGAAAGATGATGATGGTCAAGAACATACTTTAAGCAAAGAATAAAATGTCATTATCCATCCTGTCCTTGGCAAGACCTACTTTTCTCCTGTCTTGTATTTCTAAGAGTTCTTTCTCCTGTTATCTGTGTTATGTTAATTAAGTCCTAACTTCTACTTTTTCTCTTTCCCTCTCTCCTATTTAATTAACATGATGAATATTGTCTTTTGCCTTATGGTTGCAATGAACAACGTTCCTGTGAAAACTGATGTTTTTTGAAAACTTTTAAAATTAAAATGTCATGAATTCAAAGCATCAGCCAGTTCTAGTAATTTTGTCACATGAAGGTTGTTTTGGAGACTCTTCCCCCAAAACACACTTAAAAAAACCCTAATTAGCTTTTTGCTTAAGTAGCAACTGCTGTGCAAAGGAACCTAAAAAAAGGAGAGACAATAAAGAATATTTAAATATTTTCTAAATTTTGGCATTTGCACTTAAAATATTGCATTCAAGTGTGGATTCACTCTAATTTACAATAAATGCCCTCCCTCAGAGAATAAGCCTCAGATACAGACTGTTTTTAAAGATTGACGCTAGTTTCCTGTCCATGGTGTGTTTCTATATGAAGTTTCCATAACTTCTTTTCACCATGCAATAAGATCCTCCTCCTCAGCACATAGGGTCTAGATTTTTCACTCCCGTGGGTCAAAACACTTTCCTAATTACCAGGATGAGGAGTTGCTGGGATGAGCAACTTCTCCAATCCCATTGAAGCTGGGTCACTCATACACAGGGGAAGCAAATCACAGATTTGGGAGAACAGCAGGGAAATGACAACCAGAGCCAAGTGCAGAGATGTGTGGCTCAGCCAAGAGGAGGTGGACACTGATGAATTGCCCTTCATTGTTATGGCTCCTGTGATTCCCGACCCTGTTAATTTCCACTGAAATGAAAGAATCTGTTTCCATGGCTTTGCCTGTTTGTCTGAATCAGGTGTTTCAATCTCAAATGCTACTGCTGCTTGTCTGGTGTTTTTACTTTATTTGTGGAGATTTCTGCTTGTGCATGTATTGTACACTGCATTGCTGAGAACCCGTGGGGCATGATGTACATGCAGAGCATGGCTGTCACTCCATAGAGTACATTTACACTAGTTATTTAAATTTTCTGTCAGACAAAGATAAATCTGAGCAAATTGCAGTAAGATGTTTAACAACAGTATTTAGTAGATGCTTTGGGTTTTTTCTCTGGCATGCATAAACATCTCAAAAACTCATTTAGGCATCTTCCTCTTTATCTGTACCTGGTGCATGTTGCAGAGTGGAGTAGTACCAAACACAAGAGATGAAATGCTGCACTATATTTCTCTCAACTTATGCTGCTAAAGCAGATGGAATCAGCTGTGAAAGAGGTCCAAGGTGAATCTCCTCAAACTGAACTATATGCTGTAGCTGCAGTGTCTGACTGATGCTAAAGTGTCTGATTTCAGGTAATGAAATACTGCACTTGCTAAAGGAAGCAGCAACTGCCCCAGTATGCTTTATTTCCCCTTTCCAGAATTCAGGCTGGCAACCTGTAAATCTTCTGGATCCTGGTGCCAATACTTGTGTAATAGAATAATAGCAGAGAGCAATACTAGATCAAGGCTCGAGTCTAGTCAGTATCACAGTTACTCACAGTCTGAAAAATTGTGACATGATGAGTATTTATAGCGATTTTTATCACAGAAAAAGCCGTGGTATTTTTCAACTGCAGTGACACTTTGTAGTAAGTCTAAGATCTGGTCCAGACTTCTTTTACTGCAGACACACACATGTGACTTCGTTTGATTCACTAAGAGTCGTACCAGTTATAAAGTGGAGGCATCTGATTACAGTGCCTGCAGCCTGTGAGGCCTGATTCAAAGTCCACCAAACTCAAAGGATGCTTTAAAGGCGAATGAAAGAAGTTTGAAAGACAGTGAACTGTCCAAAGTAAGCTGTGACTAGTGAATTATAGAACTATAGAATCATCAAGGTTGGCAGAGATCTTTTAAATCCAGTTCAACCATCCACCTGGCACTACCACTATAACACCTAAATCACTAAACTACATCACCCAGAGCCAGATCCAGGATGCCTCTTAAACACCCCCAGGGACGGTGACTCCACCATCTCCCTGGGCAACCCATTCCAATGCCTATACATCTTCCAAAAGAGGAAAAATTCTCTGTAAAAACAGTGCTTAAAGTTTGGAACCATGCTTGTAATCACTTCTATTTTATGGGCTTCTCCTTGTTTGACACTGTTTTTCTATCACAATATTTGTTCCTTAATCAGATATATTAGTACCTTTAATTTATTCAAAAGTGTACACACTGATTCTACACTTCTGAATTAAAACAAGTTGCTTTTCACAGCTGAAAGTTTAATTTCCCGTATATTCCCGTGTAATTGAGTTAGGCTTACTCGGCAAAGAAACTGGAATACTTATTTGCCTTCTGTTCTATTCTAGATTCTGTTCATGTTTTATGTTTTCTCCATATTATCATGTTTTGATAATACAATGCAACCACATGGCAGATAAAAATGTATCATGAAACCGTTGTACTTTGCTCTTTGGAACAGATGGCCAGGATGTGAATTACTGTTTGTCAGCGCAACCCCAGTGAAATCAGTGGGAGAAGTGCATTTTACAGAAATCCTTTCTAGAATGTATCAGAATTGTCAGATTTGATAAGGCTGGACATGGTTCTTGGTTGCCTCTGCCTTCTGTAAGCATTCACACCAGAGGAAAGGGGATGCAGGATTTCTGCAGGAAGCTGCCATTCCAGCTGGGGAGTATGTTTGTTTCCTCTCAGCTCCTTTCTAAGACACTGGACCAACCACAAGGTGGCATGAAGTAGATTAGTTTTGACAGCAAAATACTATGATTCCAGTCAAATTTCAAAACTTTCTCTTGGCTTATCAGTAAACAGGATAATAACGTGTAAAATGCCACGTTATGGGTGTGGGACGTCTTACTTTTGACCTTTGCATGTGGACCAGTCACTAGGAGAAGTAGGTGAGTGCAGAGGTGGGTGGTGTAACTGTGGAAAGATTGGTTTTACCCCAAAGATTGGCGTTGCTCCCCAGAATGCTACAGTCACTCCCTGTAGAGCAGTTTTTGTAAAAATGGGACTAATCAGCATTCCCTTTGCCCACTGAAGGAGCCATGGGCGGAAATCCCTTCATGGTTTTCCACTTTAGAGGTCTCCTTTGTTTTTTTCTCTAGGAAGATACATAGCTTGGATGTCTAGGCAAGTCTCTAGTGAGCCTCTGACCACTGTGAGCTCCTAAACATTTCTGCAGTACTATCAATGCTCTGGACATTTATTGAATTATGTATTGAGTTATTGCCAATCAGGTTGAGGTAGAGAATTCATCAGATAACTCAAGTTTCTTTAGAAAATGATGCTAATCATTAATGAACAGCAGTAAGGCACCAAAACCACTGTACCTTGAAGTATGAAGAACCTCTTTAATGTTGGAAACAAGAACATTAACTTAAGTTTTTTTTTTTTCTGTGTGTTATTAATATCAGTTAAATTCATGTCTATTATTTAAGACGTTGCAACTCTAATGATGTCACTTTATACAAGATTTCATTTAGACTTATGCAATTGAAGCTTATACTTTGATTTGTGCAATGTGCTTTTTCATATTATCCTAAGAAGCCTGAAGGACTTTTGTATCTAGTACCTATTTATCCTATGAGCTCCCTGTACTCTCTGATTAGGTAAGGGGAACTTTGAAAAACTGGAGACCACATCTACAGGTCCTCACCATATCTTGAGTAGTGTAGCGAGTGGAAGGAAGTGCTTGGTGTAGATAAAGTTACTAAATTTCCACTCAAAGAGCTCGTGTTTGTACAAATTGGATTTTCCAAGTGTTCCAGACCTAGTTCTGCTACCTCTCACACCTAAAGCCCGAGTAACTGTACTATGTTTAAGTCCTGTAACTTAAATCATGGCAGAGATACTCTGAATTGTGACCTATTATTCAAGGATTGTGGTTAGCTATTTTTTATAGAAAAGTAAAATAAAATTTAGTTTAGGTTTGGCAGTCATGCTATTTTCTACACAGTCTGTTTCACAGCCATTTGGGCCTTTTGCATATGGTTATCAGTGTGGCCCAGTTCCCTGAAGCGTTAAGGTATGTACTTAGTATGAGTGAGGTAACAGAGCCACCAACTTTCACGTCAAACACAAACTTACTGTAATTTTCTTTCAAGTCAAGGCTGAGACAAACTTCAGGGAGTTACAGTGAGTCTGTTATCAATGGTGCTGTGTTTTTCAGAGATGTGCATGTTACTGTAGCTCTTTTTGGAGGTGAGAGCGTGAAGAAGTTGTGTCTTTCTTGATTTTATCAAAACAGCACCTGACTCAGGACTGGACCTCAAGCTGTTTTGATAGGTGTCACTGCAGCTGAGACAATATGGTCATGGAGGGATCAGAATTGTGAAATTAGATTCTAGGTATTGATTGAGACTGTTCTGAATGTCACCAGCAGCATTAGGATAAATGACTCCTCTAACACCGTGAAGAAAGGCGACAAGCTTTGCTCTCAAATATTGAATAACTATTGATGTTTCCAATCTTCATATCTTTGACTTACAGGATGGATTGTCAAGAAGGAAGAAATATTAAAAAAGATATTACCCTCAATGTAAATAACTGAGAACTGCAGATGTCTTTGACTATAACTTTCTACCTATTACCTGCTAAAAGAGAGATCTGAAACGATGAAAAGATAGGGCAATACTGCAGTACGTCTTGAAAAAGACATTGAAGTGTTCCTCTTCATGCAGAATTTGAATGAAATTACAAGCATTAATGTAGCTTCAGATGAAGTTAACCAAACCTCTGATGCTGTTTTATGAACATTCTCAGATTACCTTCTCTGGAAGCCATTCATCTCTGAACTGAAATTAACTGGTATTTGGGCTTGTAATAAAAACAAGAAACTTCTCTATCTCAATTTTATGTCAAGATACTTTTTAAACAGACAAAGATTGCAGTGTGTCCTGGTACATGAGCTGTAAGAGCTCAGGTTGGAATGTTCTAAGAAAGAAATAGAGTAGTATACTCAACAAAATGGGATAATTGCAACCCACTGAAATTAAGTTCCCTGTAAAATGAGAGCTGCATTCAGTCAGGCAAAGTAAACAATGACATCTTCATACAAAACACTGGTATCTGGTATAAACTGATAGAAATCCGAGAATCTGTATCCTGTTTCCTGAACCAGACTGCTGCAGTGCAGCAGCAATGCAGAAGCATGTCCTTGATGCTGCATGCATGTGCTTAATGTCTGTCCTTGTGCAAGACAAGTCCCTTGACATTTTTTTTCCTGCTAGGCCATTTCACATTCTTGAAATGCTGGGTGAGCACCTAGGAGTGGAGCATGGAGGAAAAGATGTGTTATTCACACTTGCCTCTCCACATATTTAGGTTTGCAGTAATCAGCAGGAACTTTTAAAACACACTTTCTGATGTACCCTATCCATACAAGAAATGACAGATAGGCTTGATCACTGTAAAGATAACATACAGGTGCCCCCAAAATGCCAGGCAGTAGAAGGATTTCAGGAAAATTTATTCCAAAGTCGAGAACACTAGACTGAAAGAAGAAAAACCTTAACTGTGCTTCCAAAGCAGTGGGACTGAGGAAAGACACACCTCCTGTTCTCTTCAGGGTTCTATCTTCGCTGGCCTCTCCCCAAGTCCTCCCTGACATGGGGGCATGTAATGGCTGTGAGGGTTTATCTCTCCTCATGCCAGAGAGAGAGACAGTAAACCTCTTCTGGAATGGAAGAGAAGAAAACATCCAACTATCTTTGAGAAAGGTACTTCTTCTTAAGCAGGAAAGTTTCTTTAAGTGAAACAAGCTCTAGTCTCCTCATCATAAGTCTTCTGGAAAGGGTATCTACACTTATAGTCACTGAGAGGAAAAACAGAAGAGTGTGAGGAGACGTGCATGCAGACTAGTGAGGCTTACAATGATGTGTGGCTGGTGAGTCAGAACCAGCACTCCTGGAGAGGAAATCAAGATCTAGAGTGCAAAGGTAAAGAAGTCATCGTGAATGGTCATTTATTGACTTCAAAGTTAGAAGCAGGAGCTATGAGAGTGATGAGCTAAGCTCGGGCTTACTTCCCCCACTCTTGTCAAAGAACCCTAGTACAAGCTCTGCTTATCACTTCAGCTGGTAGCAAAGTGAGGCTTCCAGTGACATCAAGGATGAAAAAGAGAAAGGTGTTGCTGCTAGAGAGCCTTATTTGGGGACTCAGAAAATGAGCTTTTCCTAACACTAGAAAAAAAGAACTTTTGCACTAAAAATAGTTAAGCAAAAAGGAAAGATCTGTAGGAGTTTGCATCGGTAGTATGAAATCATGTATGTCAACATACTATGCACAGGTAGCACAAGCTTATTATAGTCAGGGAGTTTAGGGGTTCTTTCTGTGCTTCTTCTCTGCTCCCTGATGCAAAGCACCTCCACGTCGTGGTAAGTCATACTGCTCACCTGGTCACTAAGCATGCTGGTGCTGCAGCCCTGAGGGAGTGAATTGGTGGCTGATGCAGCAATGTGGTGGTGTTTCCCTTAAAAAT
Source organism: Chiroxiphia lanceolata (assembly GCF_009829145.1). Lineage (NCBI taxonomy): Eukaryota > Metazoa > Chordata > Aves > Passeriformes > Pipridae > Chiroxiphia > Chiroxiphia lanceolata. Next base: position 65,787,605 of record NC_045671.1, on the reverse strand, counting down.
TTCCACACTCAAGGTGCAATTTTTCTGTAAGGTGCTGTTTGCTAAAGTATTGAACTCTGGAAGAAAAAAGCAGTATTTTCCTCCAAGCAGCCTGTTTCCTGTGGGACTCTTATGGAGAAATGCCTTGATGGTTTTGATGGAGAGTGTGGAAATCTGGCTCTGTCCCCTCCGTCATTGGTGTAGAAAGAGGATTTCTTTAATGTGTCTGCTTGCTACAGAGATCATTCACAAATGTTGTTCTGATTTATATGTTCTGGGTTAGACCTTCGCAGCTGACTGTAGCTCTCTTCTTTCTCCTTCAAACCTGAAGAATTGCGGTGATAACACCTCTTGTTTCTTCCTTGCTGGTCCAAGGCTGAAAGGCCAAACTGGTCTAAATCCATCCCCACAACCTAATGGAAGCTTCACCTGTTTAGGGACAGCGTATATGGATGTGAGCTGTTTGCTCAGGGAAAGCACTCACAGATTTCAGCCTATGGACTCCCCTTCAGATAGACTGGAATGGGAATTTGCACGGGTAGAAACAGCTGTATCAAACTCCCTGTAAGTAATTAACACACAGGAGAGACAGTTGTACTTGCACTTTATCAAGCCTCTTGGTAAGATTATGTACTCCAGATAATTAATCATTACATTTCCCTATACACATAATTACCTCCACTTTCTTGCTCTCCCACCTCCACACATATAAACAATTCATATGCATGTATTTACAGAGTAATTACAGGGTGCATATGCTGTGATTAAAGGCAATATAAACTGTGTTACCCTAATTACAAGGAAAAAAACAAATACCCCAAATGAAAGCACAAGCAGGAAAACACACAACTTCTTTAACTGGATCCAACCTCTTTCTTTTCAGAATATTAAAAAGAAGAAAAGAAATTCAAATAATCTATGCTATGTGCTTGGCACAAAAACTGAGAGTATCAGAGAGCCCAGTAAGTCCCTTGGTTGTAAATTATTTAATATACGGGACATAAATCAGAAGGCAATGTTACTTGAGACAAGATGAAAGAAATGCTGCATCTCAAAGTTAGAGCACCATTTGGGTTTAGTTCTCTTCTACCAGATAAGAGAAGCTCCTGTAGATGTAGCTTCAGTGGAAAATACCTGCATCCCACATGAAGTGAACGCAGACGTTTGCCTTTTGAAAACCCTTTCTGGCTTTGTTTACAAGGCAGGATCTGGTGCTGCTCTTCTACAAACAACAGCATTGTTCCCTCTTTCTGCAGTCTCACATCCCCCACGATGGTCTGACATATGACCTTTGTGTTTTCTATGACAGACTACTTGGATACTTTCTGTCAGAGATTTTGGGCCCAAAGCGCTCCAGACTACTGGAAAATGAAGTCAATATGTGGGATGGGGAGAACAGGATCAAATGAAGTAATTCTGCATTTTCCTCTGTTTTCTTGTGATTCATCTTTTTGTCTGGGATCACGAGGCAGGATAGTAAGAGTAGTCAACAATGAGAAGGAAGGACAACTTTCCTAGATTTCTTTCATCTGGGACTGTACAAGTTTCGAGCTGGCTTCCCGCCAAGTCCCCCGAAACTCGACAACAAGGACCCGCCTCCCAGAGAGGGAAAAAGGGGAAAAAAAAACCAAGCAGCCAAAGCTATAGCAAAATATATATATATATATATATATGTATATACTTTACATATGAGACAGATACACAAAAGGAGAATACCACACACCGGGGGGGGAGGGGGGGGGGGGGGAAAAAGGGAGAAGGACAAAAAGGGCAAGGACCGAACAAGTCAAACGGCCAGCCGAAGGCAAACTAGCAAAATCTCACCACTTCCCTTCGAACAGGCAGGATGACCAGACACGGTCCTCGGCTCTCCCCTCACGCGGGCAGATAACGGCAGTCACTGTAGGCCTCGGCTCCAGATAAACCCGACCGAAACAGGGACCCACCGTTCTCGAACCTCGCCGGAGAGGAAGAGAGCGAGATCCCTCCCGCTGGCTTTATTTATACCTCAAGTTACGTAAAGGAATAGCATGGAATACTTCCGTGATCACTTTTCTAGTTCCTTCCTGGCTACAAGTTGGTCTCCAGGAAGGCCTAGAGTGAAACCACCACATTCTCCACCCCTTATTCCATACTATTTCTTTACGTAACACCTATGTTTCATGTTCGCCTACATCCCGCGCATATATAGCATAGTTGTCTCGTCGTTGGAAAATCAATGCCGATGTCAGTTCAGTCCAGATCTTTGGTCTCCTCAGTCACAATTACAGTTTCGATTTATGGCTGTTTCGTCACTGGGCTGTTTCATCGCCGGATACCAGCATCAGCTTAGTTCAGGTCTCTCTCTCATCTGGTGACTGGCTTCCTGTAAAAACACAACTTAGGACCTACAATTAGTTTTTCCCCAAGGCTAAATTTCCTTGAGGCACACACTGGATGACTCCATCCTTCCTCATTAACCACCACGTATGTCCTGGCCCTTGAGCAAAGACAATCCCACGAATGGGTTTGTCTTGGCCTGAGGCAGGGGTAACCCAAACAGCTTTCCCTAGCATTCCCCTCAAATGGATCGCTGGAACTTTATCTCCATCAACAATGTGAAGGGATTCTGCCTGTGCAGGGCCAGCTCGATTGACAGAACCCCTGGTGTTAACTAGCCAGGTAGCCTTGGCTAAGTTTTTGTCCCAGTTTTTATAAGTTCCTTCTCCTAATGACTTTAGAGTGGTCTTCAATAGTCCATTATATCTCTCAACCTTCCCAGCAGCTGGTGCATGATAAGGAATGTGGTACACCCATTCGATACCATGTTCCCTCGCCCAAGTGGTGACTAATTGATTTTTGAAATGAGTCCCGTTGTCTGACTCAATACGTTCTGGGGTCCCGTGTCTCCACAGGACCTGCTTTTCAAGGCCCAGAATGGTATTCCGGGCCGTTGCGTGGGGCACCGAAAAAGTCTCTAACCATCCCGTTGTTGCTTCCACCATGGTAAGTACATAGCACTTACCTTGGCGAGTCTGTGGCAGTTTGATATAATCAACCTGCCATGCCTCTCCATACTTATACTTATCCCATCGTCCACCATACCATAGGGGCTTCAGTCTTTTTGCCTGCTTAATAGCGGCACAGGTCTCACAATCATGGATAACTTCAGAAATGATATCCATGGTTAAATCCACCCCTCGGTCTCGTGCCCATCTGTGGGTGGCATCTCGGCCCTGATGACCGGAAGCATCATGGGCCCATCGAGCCAGAAACAGCTCTCCCTTCTGCTGCCAGTCTAGGTCTACTTGTGACACCCCTATCTGTGCAGCTCGGTCAGCTTCTCTGTTGTTATTATGTTCTTCATTAGCTCGCTTCTTGGACACATGGGCATCTACATGGTGGACTCTCACATTCAGACTCTTCGCTCTGGCAGCGATGTCCTGCCACAAGTCAGCAGCCCAGATGGGTTTTCCTCCACGCCTCCAGTTCATCTTTTTCCATCGGTCTAACCATCCCCACAGAGCATTGGCTATCATCCACGAGTCTGTGTAGAGGTAGAGTCTCGGCCATCCTTCTCGTTCGGCGATGTCCAGGGCCAATTGGACGGCTTTGAGCTCTGCAAATTGACTCGACTCGCCTTGACCCTCGGCAGCTTCTGCCACTCGTCGGGTGGGACTCCAAACGGCTGCTTTCCACTTCCGGTTCCTTCCTACAATACGGCAAGAACCATCAGTGAAAAGGGCATAACACCTTTCTTCATCTGGCAGCTGATCAAATGGTGGAGCTTCTTCAGCTCGGCTCACTGGTTCTTCTTCTTCTTCTGCCAGACTGAAGTTCCCACCTTCAGGCCAATTTGTGATAACCTCCAGAATTCCAGGGCGATTTGAGCTTCCCAATCGTACACGCTGCGTAATCAAGGCTATCCACTTACTCCACGTAGCATCGGTGGCATGATGCGTAGGGGGCACCTTCCCTTTGAACATCCAACTCAAGACTGGTAATCGGGGTGCCAGGAAGAGCTGTGCTTCAGTACCGATTACCTCCGAAGCTGCTCGTATACCTTCATATGCCGCTAAGATTTCTTTTTCCACAGGGGTGTAATTGGCCTCAGAACCTCTGTAGCTTCGGCTCCAGAAACCCAGTGGTCGCCCTCGCGTCTCGCCAGGCACCTTTTACCAGAGGCTCCAGGAGGGACCTTTATCTCCAGCTGCAGAATAGAGTACGTTCTTTACATCTGGTCCCGTTCTAACTGGTCCAAGAGCCACGGCATGTGCAATTTCTTGCTTGATCTGCCTGAAAGCTTGTTGTTGCTCAGGACCCCACTGGAAATTGTTCTTTTTACGGGTCACAAAGTAAAGAGGGCTCACAATCTGACTGTATTCTGGGATATGCATCCTCCAGAAACCTATTGCTCCCAGAAAAGCTTGGGTTTCTTTCTTGTTTGTGGGGGGAGCCATTGCTACAATCTTGTTGATTATGTCTGTTGGTATCTGACGTCGTCCATCTTGCCATTTCACCCCTAGGAATTGGATCTCTCGGGCAGGTCCCTTGACTTTGCTCTTCTTTATAGCGAAACCGGCCTTGAGGAGAATCTGGATGATCGTCTGTCCTTTTTTGAAAACTTCTTCTGCTGTATCCCCCCATACAATGATGTCATCGATGTACTGGATGTGTTCGGGAGCCTTACCCTTCTCTAGCGTGACCTGGATCAGTCCATGACAGATGGTTGGACTGTTGTTTATCAAGTTACCACTTCAGTTTTGCTGATAAAAGTGAGTGTTGAAACCACAACTTCAGTTTTTGGCTGACAAACGCTGCTAAGAGATGATATCTTTAGATCTAAGAGCAGACATAGAGTGATGGTTGGTTGCAGTTTTTTTGTATTACTGGGGCAATTGGGAGGCCCTGTACGTATCCTATGTACCCAGTATTGGCCATGGAGTTCAACAAAAAGGGTTGTTATTTTCATATCTGCAATACCAGACAAACCAGAAGAGGTCCTGGACACCAACTTAACAAGTAGGTCAACCTGCTTTCTGCCTCAAGAGGATCTCCAGAGTCCATCATCTCTGTGAATGTCAGTGTTATTGTTCTCTGCTATTCACACTGGGACACCATGCTTACTGTTCTGGGCGTTCTCTGGACCTGCCTTTGTAGAAGTGGAAGTATTGTCTTGTGTTTTGAAGTGCTTCCTATGCTAACACCTGGGAGAAATTAAGTGTGCTTAGTGGAAATCTTAATGTTGAGAAAAGAAATTGAGTAGTTGTAGGAGATGGTAGAGGAGGAACAGAAGCACAAAATCTTAGGGCCACTGGGGAAAAAGTATGACACTGCAGAGGATTGGAAGAGAGGGAGGATACCAGACAGAGAAAGGGCATGAATTAAGATGAACAGAGACTTTCTGGTGACACAGGAGTAGGGGTGGTCTTGAGCTATTGTAATCTGCTCATTGCTAGAGACTATAAAGAAACTCAGAATTCCAGCATCGCTATTGTGGCAAACAACAAGGAGCTAAACATGCTTGTAGGTGTCTTGTAGCAGTTGGCTGACATTGCACAGCCTGCTACAGATACCATCTTGTGATCTATCAGAGTGAGTCTGAGCAATAGCTCTCCAGACCCTCACCCTGCTTATGACACTTCTGGTGGCCTCTGTAGGAGCCCAGTGTATGACCATGAGATTAAATCCTACACTTCCTTCTTCCCAGAATAGTTTGCAGCTAGTTAAGGCTAGTTAGGCAGGAAGTTAAGGCTGATCACCTGACCTTATTCTGGCGTGTATGTTTTCTCTGCAGCCTTCAAAATTAGTTTGATGTAGACACTACAGCAAAATTTCCTATCTGTTTGAGAAGAAAAAAAGAGATCTTCTCCAAGGTCACCTGAAATTCAGAGCCTGACTTGACTTTTCTGCAGACCATGCAGCTTTGGACTGCTGCAGTGCCAACCCTAACCCTTCAGTGACTGGCCTGAGTAAAAATGTCTAATTAATACACAAGGTGTGAAATGGGTTTGGAGCCAGGTGGCTTGAAAGTCTGCAGCCTGCGAGGTGAAATGCTGTGTAAGGCTGAAAATGTTGATGCTGTTTGGTCCATTGGAAGGGAAAGCGAAGGTCTCTGTCTCCAACTGAAACGATGCCTGGGGTGAAACTGTTCTGTTTGAGCCAGAGAGGTGATTTAAACTCTTACTGAGTGTCATTACCTAAAGTGCAATTTAGCCAGGAAACAAAACTGCACTTACAAAAAGCGCTTGAGGATCTTTAATTATCACAGCAGGTCTGGACCTCAGCTTTCAATCTCATCAAATAAGTGTTTGCCCTCTGATATCAGGCTGAGTCACTGGCTGAGTAAAGAGCTTGGAGGAAGAAGAAAGTGTGTGCTATGTCAAATGACAGAACCTTTTCTTACAGAGATCCTCGGTCTAGAAAGAGATTGGGACCATTCATGATTAGTAGCCTGCATCACTTGAAAGCGAATTCACTGGTCAGGTAGGGTCACTCATAGCATTTGTAATGATTTAAAGTGTTCAATAATTGCTTATTTGTTCACCAAGACAATACATATTGGACACTATGCATGTTGTTCTGTATATCTTTTCTTTGCCAAGTCTGTCTTTACTTACAGAGCAGATTTTTATTTGAAAAATGTTATAAAGCTCTTTGTGTTCCTCAGTGCATGGGGACAGTAGCCTGTGCTTGCATACCAATACCTTGTATAATAAGTCTGTAGTGAGTAAACTAAAGAGGAAGCAAGGTTACCTTCAAGCTTGCCACAATATCGAGTGAAAACTGTGTAGAATTTGTATTGCAGGGTCTTTGCTGAGGTGGCATGATCTTTTGCCAAACGGGTCATAATGTGAAAGAGGTCTGGGCTTTTTAGATCAAAGGCAGCCTGAGTCTTGCTGGGGCAGCAGAGCAGGCTCAGTGTTAACAGACTTGGTATGCAGAGGAAGCAAGGGCCTCAGGTGTCAGCCTGACCAAACAGATAACTTGTGCTCACAGCTATCCTCGTGGTGTAAATTACACACACATTCCACATATACTAACTGGGTATATGTCAGCTGCAGATAAAGCAATTAGGCTAATTTTCTCAGTGCATATGGCATGTCAGCAGCTGGCAAACTGCTTGCAGGAGGGCTCCTAAAACTGCTACTATTAGCCAAATTATTGTCATGGACAATCAGAGATCAGTTTCCTTACATTGCCAGTGTACTGCACAGTTTGGTAGTGTAATGCACAGACTTTGAGATGGGGAATTTAATTGCGGCAAGAAACCTTTTTCTTCTTACAGGGATGTAGTGATTAAATAGTTTTCCTATGATGGGTCAAGGTCTTTGTTACAAGTGTTAAATCTGGTACCTGGAAATAATATCTAGAATTTATTTTACTGGTAGCAGTTGTCTAATCCCCTCATTTCTTCAATTTTCTTAATGTTTTTATCACCTAAACTGTATAACCAATGTCCTAAATAAAGCACTGCCCTGTTGTTTTATCAGCCAAAAAATGCATGAAAGTCATAAGGCTGATGCCAAAGGACTACAGTCAAAAATATCTCTTTCTTTCTCTTTCCTCTGAGATTTTTGGTCCACAGGAATCAGATTGCATATGACAAAAGGTGTTTGGCTCAGCCTGATTAAATCAAAACGGGGAGAAAGTGCAAGGACTATAGTGAGAAACGTGGGTGTGAGACACGTCTGCTCTGCATGTGTTGTATGTGTTGTGCTGTTATGTTTGAAAGTCACTGATGTGGGAAACAGAAAGTTTGTGGGTTTAGTACCATGCACAAGTCCTGGTCAATTAATCAAAATGCTTGGGGTAGGGGGAGAGGTGCGGAACATGTCTGGGAGTGTTCTGAGCAGCACCAACTCACACAAGCAAGGAGCAAAAGAAGGGCTCCACCTTGCTTGAAGGATCCATCCAGAAATGATTTTACGGGCTGTCTTCGCTTTAGGCCTTCCTTGTTTGGCTTCCAAATGCAAGATCCAGTGCTGTAAGTGTGACTCAATTCAAGCTGCAACCCAAGTTCTCATCTGGTACTGTGACATTACCAATATTGAAAATTGCAGACCTGGGCTCTCGAAATGCAGAATTAGGCAGTCTGAGCTCCTCGGTGTCTGTTTGGTGGCATAACACTCCATACATTTTGGGTGATGACTTGTGATGACTTGCCACCTCCTGGCCAGTGTTCTGTGACATTCTCGCATTTGGGCTCTCAAATGATAAACAATGAGGATTGCTGCAAGCCCCATGCAGAAAAGGCTGCATAAATTACTGCTTTAAAGCCAGGCTGTGAGAGATCATAAAACACAAGCTCAGAAAACTTCAGGCTTAAGGTTGTGCCTGCAAGGGCAAGATAACATTGATAGAATTGGATTTTCACATTGTTTTAAAGGACTTGTCCAGGAATTTACACACTAGCCAAGCTCACCTTTGTTGTGCCGTTGATCTCAGTGCCACTGTTATAGCATAATGGTTGCTTGGGCTCCTTGCAATGGATTTGGAGAGGAAAATAAAAATGCCACCCAAGTTCAGCAAGTATGCCTTTAGCTCCAACACTATATTTGAAAAGGTCTGTTTGTCATCCTAGCCCTTAGTTTTCTCATGGCTCTTTTGATCTTCAAAGGACTTTACAGGTTTTGATTAATCTCAGACTGGACCTATAAAGTAGATGCAGCAAGTAAGTATCAGCTCTGCTGCAGCAGCTGGGAAATTGAAACAAGGGAATTTTGGTTGCACAAGAAGCTGAACTGGCCACCGTGAGATGCTAGCTATCTGCCTGGGCCTCAGACCTCTTGATCTTACCTCTGTCAAATGAAGTATTGTCTTACATTCTGCTCCTTGCTCCCCTAGCAACTATTTCTTTTGGATTAATTGTTGATCCTGTGGGACACTGAATTCAATATCAATCTATTTTTAATAGAAGAAACCCTGGCTGGAGTTAGCTCAGAGTAACTGGCTGAAGCTATTTGAACCAGACTGCATTGTTCTTTCTCTATTTACAAGGAGAAGGCGTGTGGGAGAGCACATACACAATCAAACAGAAACTGCTGAGATTTATTTGGATTGTCATTTAAGATCATCTGCCAGCACTTCCTTTACTGGATACAAAATACATCTGTCTGTACAAAGGTGTGAAATGTGCACAGAATGATCTCCCTCTACTGAACTGTGAAAGCAGTTATGTTGTGACAGATAATGAGAAACACTATGAAGATCATGGACGATCTGGTAAAGAACCACAGAAAAATTTGCAGGCAGATGTCTTTTGCTGAGAAGCAGTTTTGCGATGACCTAAATTGAGTCAAGTTGTTTTATGTGGATGAAGCTAGGGGGAAGGGAAAAAACAGGGAAAAGGCATAGAAAACTCAGTGTTCAGACTTTCCTTTTCAGAAGAGTTGCTGGCTTTAAAATATAGCTGGATATTATTTAAAAGAGGAAAACCCAGTCAAAATGCATTATCTATGGCGGTTTTTATTGATTCCTGGAGAATTCTGCTGCCTATCTGTTAGCCTTTCTGTAGAGGAGTAGACATGAGGACACCTCACTTTGGAAGTTTTGATGTTACCGAATGGACAGCTTGAGGATGCCAAGGAGTATCTTCGGAGAAGAACTTTTAGCAGGTAACTCAGCTGTAAGTTTTGCCAGATAAAGAAAGTTATTACTCCTGCCCCAGAGAATGCCAGTTCTAGTGTAGGTGGTGTTTAAACGTGATGTTTCTTAAACTGATACCCTACAAGTATTTATAATTTCATCCTGCACCACAATGCTCAGAGACGACTAGTGCATATCTTTCCTTTGTAGTTCTCTTTTCAAGGTTCAGATGAGTAGTTTGCATTTGGTGAGACTGAGTGGTCTTCTGCAGTCTGCGTACTACATTGAGTATTTCGTGTGCTTTTGGAGCATCAGTGCTAATTGTGGCACTGCAGAATTACTTGAAAATAATTTTAAGGAAACATTTATAGTTTAAAATAATTGGGGTAAATCCTGAGTGGTCTGATAATGGTGCAGGGATAAATCAAAAAGGGTGATTAAAACCAACACTTTTCTATAATCCATGGAAAACTTTGAAGTCAGAATTAGTAAAAAGCTAGATACAAACTACAAGTAATCCTATAAGTGTTTTCAGGTTTTATAACTCACAGTAATCTGTGACGTTTTGACCACATTTACAGAAACTGAATAAATTTGTTGGCAGAATATTATACAACTAAAAATATTTAAAAGTTGGCAGTCTAATACATTAATTCATTCAGATAGGTGATGAGATCTGTGGATTTAATAATCACATTCCCAGTAATCACAATTATAAAAGTTATGCTTGGAGATAATCATGTGAGGTAGATATAATTCCCTGTTGTTAACTGAATTTCAACTGACTCTGTATCATTGAAGTTGAAAAATTTTAATTAAATGCCTTTCCCTAATATTAATTTCTCTGATTACTTTTTTCCCCCTCTCCATTTTTCTTTTCTTTTTGGGAAGTATGAAATGAAATGTACTAATAAATGTAGAAATAAGAGTTTTATTAAAGATATTAAAGATGTAGAGTATAGCTGAATGTAGTACCAGAGGGAAAAAAAAGAAAAAGAAAAGAAGAAATGACAAGTTTTTTCTTTAGAAAAAAAGGTATTTCCTTTTTTCTAGAAAAGGAAAGGTTTTTCCCTTAAGGGAAATAATGTCAAAGGGTCCATGAATTAAAATGACCTTTTAGATTATGAAAAGGAAGAAATTACTGAGAGAGCTGCTTAATAAAACAATGAGCATGTATTGGTAAAACTGAATTAAAGGTAGCTTTTCTTTTAGTGCCTATTGTTTTGTTTCTCAACACAGGGTAAGAGATATGGGAATCTTCAGAGATGGTGACATTCATTTGAATCAGAGCACATACCTCAACTTTTTTCCAAGGGTCTATTGAGTTAAAGGGTTACTCTGCAGCAAATATTATTTCTCATTTTTTTGCAGAACCCACGGATGTTTGATTCATCTGGGATGTCACAAAGATCTAGTGCCAGAGTCAACTTGCTGTA